>NC_139903.1:912500-1300000 GCF_905171665.1 Trachurus trachurus
CTTCTCCCATTGTAGTCGTACGAAAGAAGAATGGAGACGTGAGGCTGTGCATTGATTACCACAAGTTACACCTCAATACTGTTAAAGATAACTACACTGAAGCACTAGCACTTAGGAATTTGGAAGAGTCATTCACGGCACTTAACGGTTCGCGCTGGTTTAGCGTTCTCGACCTCAAATCTGGGTATTACCAAATTGAGATGGCAGAAGTTGACAAACCCAAGACTGCATTTGTAACTCCACTGGGCTTCTGGGAGTTGGATGCTGCAAGGCGTAACCAATGCGCCGAGCACCTTCCAGCGCCTGATGGAGAGGTGCATGGGTGACTTGCATCTCAAAGGAGGTTTTGGTTTTCCTGGATGACCTAATCATTTTTTCTGTTACCCTTGAAGAACACGAAAGTCGACTGTTGAGAGTACTCCACCGGTTCAAAGACTATGGCCTCAAGCTTTCACCCGAGAAGTGCAAGTTCTTCCAAGCATCTGTGCGTTATCTCGGGACATATTGTCTCGGAGCAAGGGGTGGAGACCGATCCAGAGAAAATAAGTGCCTTGAAGTCCTGGCTGGTTCCCAAGACACTAAAAGAGCTGAGGTCCTTCTTGGGATTTGCGGGATACTATCGCAGGTTTATTAAGGGATATGCTGCAATTGCAAAGCCGTTGAATGACCTGACGAAAGGATACACTCCCGGCCGTTCCAGGGGCCGCAAAGGAACATCCACTTCGGACCCTGAGGCCAGGCAGCTTTTTACTACTTTTAACTTTCACCTCAAAACAGTTTAATCTGTGCTCAAAACTGAACTATGTTGTCAAATCGTGATCATCGACTTCCGGAGGTCACAACACGTGCATGCCCCCTCTGCATCAACAACTCAACAGTAGAGAGGGTGGAAAACATCAAGTTCCTCAGAGTCCAGATCTGGCAGGACCTGAGGTGGAGCAAGAACACCTCTGGGATTGTGCTGAGGGGCCAGTGGAGACTGCACTTCCTGAGGAGGCTGAAACAAGCCTCCCTCCCCACCAACATCCTCAGGATCTTCTACAGAGGCGTGGTGGAGAGCGTACTGACCTACTGCATCTCAACTTGGTTCCCCAGCTGCAGTGTGTCAGACCAAAAAGCCCTACAGAGGATAGTCAGGGGAGCAGAGAGGGTCATCGGAGCTTCCCTCCCCTCTGTCCAGGAACTCTTCTACAGCCGGTGCAGGAGCAGAGCCCTGTCACTTGTCATGGACACCTCACACCCTCTACACAAGCACTTTGAGCTGCTGCCTTCAGGCAAACGGTTCAGAAGCATCAAGTGCAGAACCACCAGGTTGTCCAACAGCTTCCTACCACGAGCATTTATTTGCACTTAACTGTTTTCTCTTTTTTTTCCTCTTCTATTTATTTATCCAGATTCTTATTCTATTTTTATAGAATCTTTACTCTACATTTTACAAGTGAGTGGGTATGTGTGGGGGAAATGGAGGTGGGAGGGGTGTATGTGTTGTATTTCGAGTCTCTGAGAAACGACATCTCATTTTGTCTACACTACACTGTAATGTAGCAAACTGATAAATTAATGACCTTTGACCTTAAAAGGGCCCAAGACCATTAAGACATTTAGATAGATAGATAGATAGATAGATAGATAGATAGATAGATAGATAACAAAAACAGGTTTGCAAGAAAGAGCTAAGACACAAACTTAGAAGAAGAAAATAATCATATCAATACAAGTTTCATAATTCTTAATCTGTCTTTATTGCATTAGATCATACATGTTTCATATACATATAAATGTGAATTTGTACACTACAATATGTTAGAAAATACCCGCAATGCTCCAAAAGCCATAGCACTATAAAACAGTTACAAAATGATTATTACATTAAATCGAGATCAGTCATCTCTCTCTCTGTTTCTGTAGAGAAGAAGCAGAAGTTTTAGGGAGGTGATGAGTCACAAACCCATTCAGTGATGTCATATGATGTCATATCTTAACAGGTTCACCTGTTCACAAACATTTTCTCTTCACTGCTCCACTTTGCATTTTATTTTACTTCCACAATCATCAGCTGTGGGAACAGCAACAGATCAAATTCACATCAGAGTCTCCAGTCGAATGTCTGGACTCTTCACAAGGTCACGAAGCTGCTGCAGAGCTGAAGAGCTCAGGTCGTTTCCTCTCAGGTCCAGGTGTCTCAGGTGGGAGGGGTTGGACTTCAGAGCTGAGACCAGAGAAGAACAGCTGATCTCTGACAAACTGCAGTACCTCAATCTGAATAAAGAATAAAATAAAATCAGATGTGTCCTGATCAATGATCAGTGAATAAAATGAGCAGACGGACTTTGTCCTTCTGTTGCCACATGATGATGAGCCTGCTGGTCTAAAACACCAACTACAACACTGAGATTCAGGACTTGACACACACACACACACACACACACACACACACACACACACACACACACACACACACACACACACACACACACACACACACACACACACACACACACACACACACACACACACACACACTATTGATTATCAATGAGGACTAAAGTGAAATGAGCGGAAAGTATCATTCTCAGTGTGAGAGAAGAACAACTGGAAACATGAGACAACAACTATTTCAAACGTCCTTCATCCATTAAATCAAAGTCAATAATCAAAGTTCTGAGTGAAGATCAATCGGGTTCAGTTGTGGATCAAAGATCTCAGATCTACAACAGTAACAGTCAGTGAACTCACTCCAGAGTCTCCAGTCTACAGTCTGGACTCTCCAGAAAACCACTCAGATGCTTCACTCCTGAATCCTGCAGGTTGTTGATGCTCAGGTTCAGTTCTCTCAGGTGGGAGGGGTTGGACTTCAGAGCTGAGGCCAGAGAAGAACAGCTGATCTCTGACAAACTGCAGCTGACCAATCTGAATAAAGAATAAAAGCAGTGAGTTGAGGACATCAAGTGGCCTCCATCATTCATACATGGAGGCAGTTTAAGTCAGTTAGGGCCACTCTGCCATGTAGGCCAGATTGGTGGAGGCTGCAGCAGTGGTTAATCTTCTGAAACTTTCTCCCATCTCCACACAGGATCTCTGAGCTCAGCCAGAGTGATCTGTGGGTTCTTGGTCCCCTCTCTGACCAAAGCTCTTCTCCCCCTGTCGTAAACATTTTTCTCTGACAAATAGGATAATAGGTTACTACAATAACAAATGCTTTTTTTTAAAAAATAAGAATTACCACGTTTACATGATGTTTTTTAATTCGGAATTAAATAGTTGGAATTAAAATATTCTCCTTCGTGTTTACATGGAAATAATAATTCCGAATTGGGGTTTACATGGAAAACACATTAAATCGCCTTTATTTAATTCCGCTCAACGTCTGGGGGTCGGGAAGGCTTCTGATTGGACAGGGGGTACACGTGTTTACGTATTTACGTCTACCGGAAGAAAACAAACTCCATTCTCAGTGTGTGAAGTGAGCAGAGCTGCAGCCGCGAGCCGCTCTGATGCTGCTAAGCGTAACAACTCAATAGAAGCAGAAAGTTTCTCCTCTGAACTGCCAGGATCGCCTTCCCTGGGTGTGTGAGCCAGGCCGCCGCCGCCGCTGCAGCTCCGGCAGGGAAGGCGATCCTGGCAGTGAGCTTCACCTTCCTCGCCGGAGCAGCAGCGGCGGCCGGGCACCGGGGTCTGTGGAGCGGGTTCATGAAGCCTGGTTGTCCCGACATGACTCACTCATAACACTGCGGCTGTAACGTTATGTTGTGTGTGTTGTAACCTACTTTTCACAGTTAAACCGCGACACACACACAGAACGGCGAGTCAGTTAATACGCATGCGCAGAACGACCGGAATTATTTTTAAAAAGAATAAACGTTTACATGATAGAGGAATTAATTAATTCCGCTTTAAAATAGGAATAAACCACCCACTTAATTCGGAATTAAGTTTAATTCAGAATTAAATTTTCACTCGGAATTAAGTGTTTACATGATCTTTTTAAAGCGGAAATTAACTTTAATTCAGAATTAAATGATTTTAATTCGGAATTAAAGCTCTCATGTAAACGGGGCAATAGACCACTTCGGCGTCGACGTCACAGTGACGTACTGGTGGCAGAAAAATACCGGAAGTAAGCAACAAATACACGTCCTGACCATAGGTCCTGACATACAGCTCAACTTTAAAAAGCAGCGCAGCTGCTTGGCTGCAGCACGACCCTAAGCTGTGATGATGAGCCACATTAGAGGGTGAATTTTATTTAATTTTGGTAATCACGGTGCAGAACAGTGAGTTTGGAGCTGACGAAAGGAGAGAAAAAAGAGAGTCGTGCCGCGGCGAGACCGGTGAAATCCTGATTAGAGGAGCGATCAGCGGTGACCGCCACGCTGACGGACCCGGTGGAAATTGGGGTGATACAACGACTGCTGAGGAGGAACTATAAAGAGCTCAGCTGTGATTTAAACTAGGACCTAAACCGAGTCGAGTAGAGCCGAGCTGTAACTGTGTAGTGGAGAAGCGGCAACACACGCGCGTCCCCTCAGATGGCTGCATCTCTAGGTCACTGGTGTGTGGGTGTGAGAGAAAGAAAAGCTCTGACTTGCTTGGGCAGACGTTGTTTGGTGTCACCCGCTGATTTGCACATGTAGGCTACAATATCTAGACCCCGAATATAAGACGACCCGTCCTTTACAACTTTTTTCGACGGAAAAAATACTCTTATCAGTCAGTGTATAAAATATATGTAGATATTGCGTGCATCGTTTAGGGATTTTTATTAAACATTTACTGTTTCATTCAGTGTAAACGTTAACATGTGTACACGTTCACCCTCTTATTCATTTATTTTGACATTCATTCATTCATTTTTACACACATCGGGTCATGAGCGGTGTCCCTAGCAACGGTCTGTGATATATAGCCTAACAACGGTCTGACTAATACACAAATAACAGACATGGATCCGTTAAATAAACTGTAATATACAGCCATACAAGTAGGCTACAGTTTGCTGGTATACCGTAGTTGATGGACTTGTTGATGATCGCCCACGCAGCGTTTTGTGTCCCTAGGCAGTACTTAGCCTACGTCGGTCCGTAACACACAACACACTCCGTTGCTAATCGTTAACTTAGCCTACTCAGGTATGACAACCTGTTTTCTGTTGACAAAGCATTAAAATAATCAGAGAAGGTCTCTGTATGATCCATCTTCCTCTGATTTGATCGCTCTTGATGCGGCTTTCCACTGTTGACACCAGATCAGCTGTCACGTTCTGCCACCAGTGAAGCCCCGCCCACAACATACGTCATCAATGTTTATAAACATAGAAATGGTCTATTTAGAGGTTAGTTGCTACAAAAGAATGTTATTGTTGCTAAGTAACGGATCTGCTGTTTCCTCCTAGTACTTTTATGTCGCCGTTGTTTGTTTTCCATGCCTTGTAACAGTGTTTCCGTGTTTAAATCAGTAAATATGATCGGCTTGAATGAGAAACGGCAGTGATCGTCATTTTTTAAGAAGCTCCAACACTTTTGAACAGAGATGGCAAAAGTACCCAGATTCTTTACTTGAGTAGAAGTAAAAGTACCCGTGTAAAAAACGACTTAAGTAAAAGTGAAAGTACTGATCCAAATATCTACTCAAGTAAAAGTAAAAAGTACAGGCTTTGAAATTTACTCAAAAGTATTATTAAAAGTAAAAAGTAGCTATTTCTATTGCACGATTCACTGCAAAACAAATAACCACACGATAATTAATCTTGAATCCATTTCATCAATGTTATTGTTTGAACAAACATTGTTCACATAGCCTAAGTTTACCTGCCGGACACAAGATGTATCCTAATCTACTTCACTATGGTCAATCGTAGGAATTTGTATTGTACACTTCAGGTTTACACATCACACTTATGAACATTAAATTTTGGACCAGGATTGGCTTCTAAACTGTGGTGTCACAAATCATGCTCGTATACTATAATCAACTTTTTTAATATCACATCAGGCAACAATTGTTTCTCACTGTACAGGTGGTGTGAATGGCACACCTAGGGACTACATATGAAAATAACTATGCTTCATTAGGCTATCTGGTAAAAAAAAAATACCCCCGTGCGCTCAGTGGATTGAGACACTTTAGGAGGGTTATTATTTATGGTCCTCTTCCACTAGCGCGACTCGGCTCGACACGTCTCTATTCGTTTTTTTTTTTTTTTCTTTTTTTTGGGTTTTTCCACTACTCAAGCGCGACGTCCAACACGAGAATCAAACCTGCTAATTTTAAAAACCCAGCGGCAGCAGCGCGCACTGATCTGTACTGAAACTGTTGTTGTTCTGTCACCTGAGTTCACTGACTGCTGTGTGAGTGAGTTTGGAGCTGATGAGAGGAGAGAAAAAAGAGAACGAGCCACCCCGGCGGCGTGATATGACGACCCCGACCCCGCTGAGAAGGAACTATGAAGATCAGCTCAAGTCGAGCTGTAATTTTATTTTGCCGCGGAAACCCTGATGTGTATATAAAAAAAAGTAACGAGCCCTTTGGGGAAATGTAAGGAGTAGAAAGTACCGATATTTGCGTTAAAAATTTACTGAGTAAAAGTAAAAAATTGTCAGAAAAATAAATACTTCTAAAAGTACAAAGTACCTGACAATTCTACTTAAGTACAGTATCACTGCTTTTGAAACACCCCCAACTGTTCAGTTTGGCCGGACGGCTGCAGCTCTAAGAAGAGTAGCCTACTGGTTGACCTAAACTTCCTCCATGTAAGAATGATGGAGGCCACTTTGCTCTTCGAAACAATAAGTGCAGCAGATTTTTTAAGCCTTGTCCAGATCTGTAACCTACATCACCACAGTTCTGTCTCTGAGCTTTTGGGGCAGTTCCTTTGACCTCATTGATCTCATTTTGCTCAGATGCAAATGAGCCACAAAGTTCATATTTAGACAGGTGTGTGCTTTTCCAAATCATGTCCAAACTATTTAACTCAACATAGCTAGGCTCAAATGTAGGTGCAGAACCACCTCAAAGAGGAATAAAAGAAATTGACAGCAGCTGAAGGACCTACAGGAGTATCATATGGAGCTAAAACACTGCCGTCAAGCAAAACTGAAATAAAAAATGTTGAAAGCTTGAAACCCCGTGTTTGAAAGTGTACAAAAGATTTGAAAGGCTGAAATAAAAATTCAAATATCTGAAACCATTATTTTGTATTTGAATTTTCATTTCAAATCTCTGCAGCGTTTCTTTGTTTTTTTTCTTTCACTTCTTTATAACTACGGCACTGTTTTTACAGTGTTTCAACAACACACTTTCAGGGTTCAAAATTTGGCACTATTCTCCCACAGTATAATTTTGTTATCCAGTTTTGAAACCTTGTAAATGGAGATTTGAAAACTGGTGTGAATAGATTTAGAAAAAAGTGTTGACATGTTGCAACCTGAATTTTGAAAGGGCAAATCTCTACTTCTGTCGATCTGCCACACTGTATTGTATATCTAATCAGCCCACTGTACATTAGTACATTAGCCGGCCGGCTAATAGTGTGTCCGTCACGGAGAAGCCCCCCTCTGTAGCGGTAGGCAGCGGGCTTCCGCACCTGTTACACAGTGCGGGCTTGGGTCGCTCAGCTCGCTCTGCCGTCTTTTTTTTGGGGGGGGTCACCAATGCAATGTACGGTAACTAAATACTTAGGAAATAAAGTAGTAGCCTAATTTAAAACAGGATGGTGGAGCGGCCCGAGCCAACAACCATGGGTGCTGAAGTGTGGGTGAGAGGCTGAAACAGTCTGCCTCGGCCGCCCACCGCCTACCGCTACAGAGGGGGGCTTCTCCGTTGCGGACACGGACACATTATTAGCCGGCCGGGGACACACCGGCCGGCTAATAATGTACAGTGGGCTGATAAACAAGACAAAAACCTTTCAATGTGCACCCCTTCCTGGATTTGACCCCAGGTCACCTGTGTGGTAGACAACTGCTCTACCTACTGTACTACTGCAGCGATCAGTACACTGGGTTCACGACAGCAGGGGACATGAGCGAGTGCGTTTCTGCTCTGTCACTGCATTGGTGGAGCAGTCTGTCAGTCTCGTGTGGCGATCGACAGGACGATATGTCATTGGACTATAAGCTTATTCAGCAACCAATAGGCTGAGAAGGTTGTTACCAAATCCCGCCTTCTGTCTTCAGAGTTTCAAAACTTTTTTACGGAGTTTCCAAACTTAGTTGCAGTGAGAACACTGCTAAATTTGAAACTCTGAAAGCGTGTTGTTGAAACACTGTAAAAACAGAGCTGTAGTTGTAAAGAAGTAAAAGAAAAAGACAAAGATTTGGAATGAATTTTCAAATACAAAATAATGTTTTGAGAGATTTTAATTTTTATTACAGCCTTTCAAAACACTATTTGCGCTTTCAAAATTTTCAAATCAGAGATTTGCCCTTTCAAAATTCAGGTTTCAGCATGTCAACACTTTTTTCTAAATCTATTCACACCAGTTTTCAAATCTCCATTTACAAGGTTTCAAAACTGGATAACAAAATTATACTGTGGGAGAATAGTGCCAAATTTTGAACTCTGAAAGTGTGTTGTTGAAACACTGTAAAAACAGTGTTGTAGTTGTAAAGAAGTGAAAGAAAAAAACAAAGAAACGCTGCAGAGATTTGAAATGAAAATTCAAATACAAAATAATGTTTTCAGAGATTTGAATTTTTATTTCAACCTTTCAAAACACTGTTTACACCTACAAATCTTTTGTACGCTTTCAGACACGCGGGGTTTCAAACTTTCAAATTTTTTTATTTCAGTTTTGCTTGATGGCAGTGTTTTAGCTCCATAGTATCAGAGCAAAGGGTCTGAATACTTGTTCAGGTGATATTTCAGGTTTTGTTTTGGGTTTTTTTTTAACATAAAGCTGCAAAATAACAACTAAATTGAAGGGGGTCTAAATATTTTCCTCACTGCCTTCATGGCCTACTGTAGATGGATGGATGTGTGCTTATGTTTATGTTCTGTTAATTTGTAGACAGCAGGAGGAGAGATGACAGGAGCAGGCCAGAGAGAGAGGTGACTGGGGGCGAGTTTGTGTGTGTTTTTGTGTCACATCAAGATTCATTGAAACTGTGTCTTCTCTGGATGATCACCACTGATGATCTTAAAGATGAGTTTGATTTAATAAGATATGTGTAGTTCTTTACAGATGTAGCCTCTCAATATTGCTGTCACACTTCACCAGATTTAAGCCTTTTAATATATCATTGACACCTGAAAATCCTTAGTCAAGGACTCCCCCAAGAAACAGTGACTGGACTAAAACCACAGAAGAAGAAAACAGACGTCACCATGACGACCTTCAGTGTGGATCAGTATAACATCAGCCTCATGTCTGCAGCTCAGTGTCAACACAACTTTCACATCACATTCATCTGAGCACAGAAATAAAACAGAGTCTGACCTCAGAGTCTCCAGTCTACAGTCTGGACTCTCCAGAAAACCACTCAGACCCTTCACTCCTGAATCCTGCAGGTCGTTGAGGCTCAGGTCCAGGTGTCTCAGGTGGGAGGGGTTGGACTTCAGAGCTGAGACCAGAGAAGAACATCTGATCTCTGACAACCTGCAGCTCCACAATCTGAATAAAGAATAAAAGCAGTGAGTTGAGGACAAAGCTCCTTGTTGACAGCGTTCAGTGTCTCATCATCTGTTCAGAGCTGAAGAAGCTTCAGAAAGAACAAGTTTAGAAAATCAAAGTCCAACAGCTGAAGAAACAGGAAGCAGGTTGAACAGTCACATAGAGAGAAAACAAATGTACAACAAACAACAAATCTACCTACGGGTACTAATAAAGTAAAACTGAACTGAACTGAACTGAACAGCTCATTAATATTCATGAGAAGCTGCTGCTGCTTCAACACAGACGCAGTGACTCCGCCTCTTCACCTGTCAGCTCCACCTGTGGCTCCATCCAGACAAACTCATGTTGAGCAGCCACATTGATCAGAGGTTTACTGACGATGCTCAAGTTTTAAAGACAATAAACAAGAGAGGCTGAACTCTGTTGCTATGACAACAAACATGGAACTAGTGTTGTCAAAGTTAACACGTTAATTTTGGCGATTCATTTTAAACATTAATTTTAAACATTTGACATGTTACAAAACATTAACGCTGTTTTGTTTACTTCCAGTGGCGGCTGACCCGTTACCTTTGGTGACGTGTGCAGGCAACCCAGACAAAGCCTGTACCGGCTGTAGCGCTGTTATTCTTCACTTTATTAGGTTTTCATATTTTTTCATGTGAGTAAGGCCTTGTCCACACGAGCCCGGGTATTTTTGAAACCGTGAACATATGTTCCCGGTTGTATGTCCAGGGTGGGGTTTTGGGCCGGGGTTGGTTTCACCGGGTGCGTGTGGACACTGCAACCGTGATTGTTTTACTCGTTTACGTCATAGCTGCACACGTGCTGATGTAAACACTGCCAGCTCGCAGAGGTTGTTTGCAGCGGTTTGCAGAAGTTGACGTGAGCTCGCAAAAATGGAGGTGACAAAGTGGATTTTTATTATTTCACTTTTTTTTTTTTTTACATCATCTAAATGCTATTTGTATAGTTTTTCGATGAGAAACATATAACGAAACGGCCATCAGGGCGATCCTCTTGTCAGCTCCAAACTCACCCTCAATCACAGACCACAGTTGGTTTTCCACACAGCATCATTTACAGTAAAGTGACGCTACAGATCAGCTGGGCTGCTGCCGGTGTGTTTTTAAAATTACAGGACTACTACAGTAGCGCTGCAGTTTCTTATTCCCCACCTTGTTTGATTGAGAGTTTTTCGGGATGATTTTCATGAATGAACAGGCAATGTCACTGTCAGACCGGGTACGAGGGGAAGGGGGGGGGGGTCGCGCTGCTGTCATGCAGTGATAAAAAAGAGCCTATGCGGAGATGAGGAACGAGCCAAAAGCCGAACATTTATTTGTGACGTCTGCGGTCGATATAAAGTGGATATGTTTCATTCATCCATGTTTTGACAGACAACACAACAGCCAGTGATAATGAGTTGAGCCGCACCGACAGTTATGTGGCTCAGCAGCCAGGTGACGCACACAGCACAAGAGTCAAGACACAGCACAGCAACATGTGCAGGCTGCTGCAGCAGTGCACGTCAAGGGACACCGCCGAAAATAAAATAATAAATAGCTATGGCTGCACGTAGTTTTGAAATTGTTTTTGCGCATGTTTTCATCCATAAAATGACCAAAAATGAACACTATAAGCGGATTTCTTGATAACGAATTATTTAAACAGCATTTGTATAGAAATGATTCCGTCCCAAGCCTTTTGATCCAAGCGGTTTCCACTGTATTTTGATTGGTTAAAACAGCCTTCCACACGTGCATTGCGTCACTTGGTAGCGGATTCCACGGTTGCGTGTGTACGGAGTGTTTTTATTACACCACTGGTGTGGACGCGAAGCAAAACTCCGGTTTCAAAAATACCCGGGCTCGTGTGGACTAGGCATTAGTAACCGTTTAGATCAGGGGTTCTTAACCTTTTTGACCTTGAGGCCCAATTTTTATACAGTAGTACAAAGTGGCCCGGGGCCCATTAAAAAAAAAAAAAAAATATATATATATATATATATATATATACATATATTTAAGCAATATATCACTCCAGTGAGGGACGACAACCCCCTTAGAGTGGTATAATGAGCATATACCACGGACTGGAGTGATATATTGCTTTTATAAAACGGTTACGAATAAAGGCAATATAAAAGAGGGATACGCAATCAATTTCATGTAGTTTTATTCAACCAGAAATACATATTAATCAATAAAATAGCCTCACTGTGAAAAAAATAATCCCACCTCTCCAGACGTTAGCTCCAAATTAGCTCGGCATCTCGTCTTTTCCTCCACTTTTTTTCAGGTGAAAGTCACTGCTCAGTCCCCTCTACCGTTGTTAACCCTCCCCACAGGTGAAAGTTAACATGTGAATTCAACTACTTTAGTCCATTTTTTTAACATCGTAAAAACATCAGCTGTCTTTTGCTACGGACTGCAACAGTCCGTTGTCATGGATACATGACAACAACTTCCATTCATACCAGTCATACGTGCCTGAGGCGGAGTGATAGCCTACGCTGTGATAAGGCTTTAGAATAGTAGCCGTGGTATATGCTCATTATACCTAGCCTGGCTCTCGCCAGACCCTTGTAGTTCCGCAAAGCTCCACCAGAGGCGCTACGCTCAGCTTCACACAAGGGTCTGGACTCGAGGCCAATGCAAACTTCTTCCCCGGAGCAAAAAATAATGAACCAATCAGGATCGCCGGGCGGGACTTTCTGAGGTGTGACGTAGCGCTGAAGCGACTGTTTGAGTCAAACAACAATGGTGGCTCGCAGTGAGGAGTCGTGCGTTGGCATTGATTCTGCTATTTCAACTGTTTTGTCGAATCTATCGAATATTAATTCTTTGAAAGATGAACAGAGAACGGTTGATTACGATGTGAGTGGCTGAAGTAGCACGTCATTCAAGATAACGGACAAGTGGTTTATCCAATCACATACAAGATTTTTTTACAAGGCCCCGCCTTCTGAAATGAATCGCCTATGGAGCAGTCCCAGACCCTTGTGTGGAGCTCAGCGTAGCTTTGCGGAACTACAAGGGTCTGGCGAGAGTCAGGCTACATTATACCACGGTTAACAGCCAATCAGATCGCCGGATTTCACCTTTCCGTTTTATAAATATATATATATATATAACTATATAATATATTAACTATTTAATACTTTTTTTATTGCAAATGGCATTCTTTTCATTTCTTCACAGACAAATCTAAACATTTTTTTCTTTTTTTCAAAAATCAAAAAATGTTCTTATCAAGTCTCAACAAAATAGCACTTCAATAGATATTGACCGTGTGTCATCACAGTAGATGAGGTGAGTAGTGACTGAGGCTGTGTATGTCGCTCTAAGACGGGTGTGGTGGGGGTGTCAGCGGCGTGGAGCGGGTCTCTGTAGCGGGGACAGCTCTGTGACACCGCCGGTGGGGGCTGTAAGGACGGGGGCGGGGGGCTCACGGCAGCACCGCTGCTCGGTGAAGACAGCAGTGATGACGTGCTTTCACGTCCGAGTCTCCAAACCAGAAACGTTTGTAACAGTAACAGAAAAGTCGCTAAATTTGTCGCTAGTGGCTTTTGACTAAAAGAAAGTCGTTAAGAGGGTTTGGAAAGTCGCCACACTGACGTTACCTAGCGTTGCTCCTCACAGGCTGCACTGTGTGTGTGTGTGGTAGCGGCCCCGCCTCCCCCCACAGAGACAAAGATCCTGGATGACTGACAAGAGGCTTCACTCCCTCTTGTCATTCAGCCTGTTTGGAGGCCAGAGACGCGGGCCGACTTTGGACGTGCTGATCTACGCAGTCCGCGGCCCACAGGTGCAAAACTTAAAGTTTTTTGCGGCCCTCTGGGGGGTGCAAGCGTGGGCCGCGGCCCTATGGTTAAGAATCACTGGTTTAGATGACCAATATGCGGTTAGTTTATCCACATGATGATGAAGTTGCTCCGATGACGTTCTCGGAGCAGTGACGCTCCACCAGCAGCGACCGTAGCGGAGCATCACCGAGGCAACAGCCCGGTCTGCGGAGCCGGTCGGCCGGGTAACAGCGTCGTCCCCGGGGTGAGACAGAGAGCCGATTGACTTAACAGCAGGTCTTTAGAGCTTCACCGCCGGCTGGTTTCATTCTCTTTAGATTAGTTATTGAATGTTTGTTTAGTTGTTGATCAGTTTGTTTGAATGAAAAGTGAAGCTTCATGTGTGAATTGGACAGAAGAGCAGCGTTGCCTTGGAGATGTAGACTACACAAATCACCACCTACAGATCAATAAATAAAACAATGAACCGATCGGTCTATAGCTATTCCATTTAATTTACAGAGGGAAATTCAGTGATGTGGTTGTTTTTTCGTGCACGTCAGCAGCACAGCTTGGTAGGAAAAAAGGAAAAACATGCGCATAAGTGGTCTGGAGTGGTCTTGATGGTTTTGATATTCAACCTGCACTTCAACACATGTAGCCTGGGTTGTTTTGTTATTATTTCTGTTGGAGAATATAAGCAAGTGGCCTTTTTTGTGCCAAATTTGTTCTCCACAGGAGAGAAACTGTGTTTAAAGTTTAAAGAAAGCCATTTAAATTGTCTTTGACTTTTCTTTGTGTTTATTCTACACTAATTTGATGATTATACATGAATAAATATTTGTTATAAGCTCAAGTAGTAAGTGGACAAATGCAGTTTATTAATAATAATAATAATAATAATAATACATTTTTTTAATCGATTGACAGCCCTAGTAGAAACACATGTTGAATGAAGCAGCTGATGAAGCTCAGAGACAGATAAGCCTGCTGACTGACGTCTAGGGCGGACCCAAAAAAAAATCGTTGCCATGGTAATCATGAAGTCGTGATCGATTTTATTAGGCTACTTGGTATCCTGGAAACCTGCCTGATTTTGGAGATATGCAGTGTTTGTTTGCCATAACTTTCATTATCTCCGCTACTATCGTGCACCCCCCCAGCCGTCGAAGCTTCGATTTTGATCGATTTTATGTCCGCGAATATTCAATTATCAAAATATGATAATCGGGACAGCCCTACTGACGTCACAGACTAAACCTGCTCAAACTTCTAGTGCTGAAATCATCACACACACTTCTATTCTATTCTATTATTTCACTACAAACATCACAGAGGTGGAGCCACCAGCTATTGATTATAGATCAGTTATTGTCCGACACATTACATTATTATTAGGGCTGGGACTCGATTAAAAAAATTAATCAAATTAATTAGAGGCTTTGTAATTAATTAATCGCAATTAATCGCATTTGAATCGCATATAAATATTTGACCTGAGAACAGTGAGAAGCATTTTTTTTCACATGGATTTTAGTATACCATTGAATGACTGAATACATAAGCTTAAGCATTCAAGGTGGTACTTAACCAAGACCAACAGACTAGGGATGCAAATTATCCATTAATTCATTAATGGATATTTGATATATACAGATTAAATGGTCTTTCCTTCCAATACACTATGATGATTACTGTAGTATTTAACTAGGCTACTTAAATCACAGTAGCATAAACTGATTTGTTGAACTCAGCCTGATGTAAACATTAATAAAACTCAGTAACCAGTCACACAGCAGCTCCATGTTGTCCCTGTGTGATGTTCAGGGACAGGTCAGGACAGTCTGAAGACAGAGCTCTGAGGGTGAAGTCCTATCATAATGAGATGAGCTGCACCTGTGACAGTGACAGGTCATAGATATAGCGCTGCAGCTGAGCAATTAGTGCGATATAGCGCATTTAGAGTGCGGCCGTGTCTGTGTATCTATGTGCAGGCAGAGATCAGAGATGGTGTTTTAAATAACCATGCTAGTGTTTCACCAGCTCTCATCTCTGCCAGTCACCCTCTCAAACTGCCGCCTCTCTCGCGTGCGGGCGCACCGCACGTAGACACACGTGAGAATTTTTTTTTTTTTTTTTAAATAAGTGCGATTAAAATGCGTTAATTTTTTTAACGCGTTAATTTTTGTGTAATTAATTAATCGTAATTAATGCGTTAAAGTCCCGGCCCTAATTATTATTATTATTATTATTATTATTATTATTATTATTATTATTATTATTATTATTATTATTATTATAACATGTGTTTATGTAGGCCTGGTTGAGGAGAAATGTGAAAAGAAAGAGTGACTGGACTAAAACCACAGAAGAAGGAAACAGCCGTCACCATGACGACCCTCAGTGTGGATCAGGATAACATCAGCCTCATGTCTGCAGCTCAGTGTCAACACAACTTTCACATCACATTCATCTGAACACAGAAATAAAACAGAGTCTGACCTCAGAGTCTCCAGTCTACAGTCTGGACTCTCCAGAAAACCACTCAGATCCTTCACTACTGAATCCTGCAGGTCGTTGTCGGTCAGGTCCAGGTGTCTCAGGTGGGAGGGGTTGGACTTCAGAGCTGAGCCCAGAGAAGAACAGCTGATCTCTGACAACCTGCAGCCCTGCAATCTGAATAAAGAATAAAAGCAGTGAGTTGTGGACAAAGCTCCTTGGTGACAGCGTTCAGTGTCTCATCATCTGTTCAGAGCTGAAGAAGCTTCAGAAAGAACAAGTTCAGAAAGTAAAAGTCCAACAGCTGAAGCAACAGGAAGCAGGTTAAACAGTGACAGAGAGAAAACAGCTCATTAATATTCATGAGAAGCTGCTGCTGCTTCAACACAGACGCAGTGACTCTGCCTCTTCACCTGTCAGCTCCACCTGTGGCTCCATCCAGACAAACATGTTGTGCAGCCACATTTCTCAGAGATGTATTTATTTCTCAAGTTTTAAAGACAATAAACAAGAAAGGCTGAACTCTGTTGCTATGACAACAAACATGAAACTAGTGCTGTCAAGTTAACGCGTTAATTTTGGCGATTAATTTTAAACATTTAACATGTTGCAAAAAGTGAACGCTGTTTTGTTTACTTCCAGTGGCGGCTGACCCGTTACCTTTGGTGACGTGTGCAGGCAAACCAGACAAAGCATGTACCGGCTGTAGCGCTGTTATTCTTCACTTTATTAGGTTTTCATATTTTTTCATGTGAGTAAGTAACCGTTTAGAAGACCAATATGCGGTTAGTTTATCCACATGATGATGAAGTTGCTCCGACGACGTTCTCAGAGCAGTGGCGCTCCACCAGCAGCGACCGTAGCGGAGCATCACCGAGGCAACAGCCCGGTCTGTGGAGCCGGTCGGCTGGGTAACAGCGTCGTTACATTGTAAATAAAACAATGAACCGATTGGTCTATAGCTGTTCAATTTAATTTACGGAGGGAAATTCAGTGATGTGGTTGTTTTTTCGTGCACGTCAGCAGCACAGCTTGGTAGGAAAAAAGGAAAAACATGCCCATAAGTGGTCTGGAGTGGTCTTGATGGTTTTGATATTCAACCTGCACTTCAACACATGTAGCCTGGGTTGTTTTGTTATTATTTTTGTTGGAGGATATAAGCAAGTGGACGTTTTTGTGCCAAATTTGTTCTTCACAGGAGAGAAACTGTGTTTAAAGTTTAAAGAAAGCCATTTAAATTGTCTTTGAATTTTCTTTGTGTTTATTCTACACTAATTTGATGATTATACATAAATAAATATTTGTTATAAGCTCAAGTCGTAAGTGGACAAATGCAGTTTATTAATTGCGATTATGATTAAGAAAATTACAGAGAATAGTGCGATTAATTAGCTAGATTATTATTTTTTAATTGATTGACAGCCCTTGTAGAAACACATGTTGAATGAAGCAGCTGATGAAGCTCAGAGACAGATAAGCCTGCTGACTGACGTCACAGACTAAACCTGCTCAAACTTCTTTAAGGTGCTGAAATCAGCACACACACTTCTATTCTATTCTACTATTTCACTACAAACATCACAGAGGTGGAGCCACCAGCTATTGATTATAGATCAGTTATTGTCCGACACATTACATGTGTTTATGTAGGCTAGTTGAGGAGAAATGTGAAGAGAAACAGTGACTGGACTAAAACCAGAGAAGAAGAAAACAGACATCACCATGACGACCTTCAGTGTGGATCAGTATAACATCAGCCTCATGTCTGCAGCTCAGTGTCAACACAACTTTCACATCACATTAATCTGAACATAGAAATAAAACAGAGTCTGACCTCAGAGTCTCCAGTCTACAGTCTGGACTCTCCAGAAAACCACTCAGATCCTTCACTGCTGAATCCTTCAGGTCGTTGAGGCTCAGGTCCAGGTGTCTCAGGTGGGAGTGGTTGGACTTCAGAGCTGAGACCAGAGAAGAACAGCTGATCTCTGACAACCTGCAGTTCATCAATCTGAATAAAGAATAAAAGCAGTGAGTTGAGGACAAAGCTCCTTGTTGACAGCGTTCAGTGTCTCATCATCTGTTCAGAGCTGAAGAAGCTTCAGAAAGAACAAGTTCAGAAAATCAAAGACCAACAGCTGAAGCAACAGGAAGCAGGTTAAACAGTCACATACAACATTAATCCTGAATACCTAAGATTCAGCCACAATCCAGATATGGTGGGTCACATGTTTTGGTTGTGCAGGGCTCTGAACAACTTCTGGACAGAAATCTTTAAAGCTCACATACATGGTGTCAATGTAGACCCTGATCCTGTAGTTGCCATCTTTGCAACAACAACCTCAGAAGAACAATTTACTGTTGGAGATGTTTTTATTTATGGTATATCTATATATGTGAGTGTATAGATCTTTTTTCTATTTTCATTATTTTATGGGGGGGGGGGGGGGGGGGGGGGGGGGGGGTGGGCCTGGTTGATTTGCTGTAAAATGTTAATTGTTCTGTAACCTGAAAAAAGGCTACAATTAAAGTGCTTAAAAAAAACAAAACAGCCACATACAGAGAGAAAACAGCTCATTAATATTCTTGAGAAGCTGCTGCTGCTTCAACAACAACACAGACGTAGTGACTCCGCCTCTTAAACTCTGCCAGCTCCACCTGTAAGGACAAAGTGGAGACAAAAGTCCAACAGGTCCAGTCAGTGAACTGACCTCAGAGTCTCCAGTCTACAGTTTGGACTCTCCAGTCCAGTACACAGAGCCTTCACTGCTGAATCATCCAGGTTGTTTTCAGTCAGGTCCAGTTCTGTCAGGTGGGAGGGGCTGGACTTCAGAGCTGAGGCCACGACTTCACAGTGACTCTCTGAGAGTTGACAACCAACAAGTCTGTGGAGAGAGAAAATAAAATGTCAGAATTAAATCAGCTTTAGACTGTACAGTTGATGTATCTGATGACAGGATGTGATAAACATCTGAGGTTCAGGTCATCTTCTCTGTCTGAGTTTGACATGAAACATGGCTGGCATGTTCAGACCAAAACCCCCAAAATAGTTGGTTTTGGTGTGATATCAATAGTGGACTTGTCATATTCAAGGCTGTGAAGATGAGCAGGAAGGTGGAGAAGACAGTGACTGACAACATGATGGAGAAACATAATTTACAGAAACTAAATGTCTGGTGGTGATCTGGGCATCTACAAAATTTCAAGAAAAGCTAGAAAGCAGCTGCTTAAATCAGTTTCTGGAAAGTCAAAATAAAAAAACAAATTACAGTGGCAGGCAGCCCTGGTCAAAATGTCTGTTAATATGTTAAACAGTTCATCAAGCAGAAGATGAAATGATCTCCAAAAGACAAAGTTAAACATGAAACACTCTTTTTTTCAATATCTTAATCAATATCAGTGTATTATTTTAGTTTTCTACAGTTTCAGAGTGAAAAGGGGAAACAAAGCAGCAGCAGCAAAAGAATGGGAAACCCAGGAGACTTGAGCTTTCAGAGAACTTTGACCGAGGTATCAGACAAGAGATTTACTATTTACACACTGGGATGGGGGGGGGGGGGTACAAGTTACTAACTATGTAGGGGGCCCAGACCTTTGCTGAGGGACCTTTTCCTTTTCTGGCAGTTTGAAAAGGTAAAAGATGAAAAAAATTATATAGTTTAAAACCTAAATGTGTCATCTATAACTTCATGTCTTTTGGAGATCATTTTTTTCATCTTCCACTTGCTCAACTGTTCAGATTAACAGATATTTTGACCAGGGATGCCCAAACTTTTGCATGACACTGTAACTGTTATGGTGATTAAACAGCAACAATCACAACCAGCTGAAGAATCAACATGTTGGAGCAAAGTCAAACTGAGGCCTTATCCGCATGAAAACGGAGCTTCACCCAAAAAGATCTTTTCTTGTTCGTCTGTAAACATGACATAGTTTCCAGAAATATCTGTGTACACACGGATCCACTGAAAATGACTAAAAACGCTGTAATACATCCACCAGGCCCGTGTGGAGCGTATGTGTCGCTGTAACTGCCACACATAAACACTTCTAACAGAGAAGAAGAAGGAAGCTTCTCCGCTCCATCTCCAAACATTATAAGTGGATTAATTAATTATGATTTTAAAATGATTAATCGAACAGTAGTCTGGACTCACCGAGCCTTCCTGCAGTTCCTCACAGCGGGGATCAGTCTCAGTCTTCCTTGATCTGATGTGTTGTACTTCTCCAGGTCCAACTCATCCAGAACCTGCTCTGACATCTGCAGCATGTAGGCCAGAGCTGAACACTGGATCTCAGAGAGTTTCTTCTCTGATCTGTTCTCTGACTTGAGGAACTGTTGGATCTCCTGATGAACGGACTGGTCCTTCATCTCCGTCAGACAGTGGAAGATGTTGATGCTTCTGTCAGGAGAGATGTAATCAGTCTTCATCTCCTTCAGGTAGTTGATGGTTCTCTGGATGGTTCCTTTGGGTGGTCTGTTCTTTCTCTGACCCAGCAGACCTCCTAACAGCCTCTGGTTGGACTCCAGAGAGAGGCCATGAAGGAAGCGAACAAACAGGTCCAGGTGACCATTTCTACTGCCGAGGGATTTCTCCATGGCTCTCTTCAGGAAGTCATCCAATGTCGGATAATTATACAGTTTTCCCAGGAAGTTCTTGAGGACCTGTGTGTTCCTGTTGGTGAAACAGTGGAACATGTAGACTGCAGCCAGAAACTCCTGAACACTCAGATGAACAAAGCAGTAGACTGTTTTCTGGAAGATCACACTCTCTCTTTTGAAGATCTCAGTACAGAGTCCTGAGTTCACCAAGGCCTCTGTGACATCCAGACCACACTGCTCCAGGTCTTCTTGGTAGAACATGATGTTTCCTTTCTCCAGCTGTTCCAACGCCAGCCTCCCCAGCTTCAGAAGAACTTCCCTGTCGGCCTCCGTCAGCTCCTGTGGACTCGTCTCATGTCCTTCACCGTACTTGTCCTTCTTCCTCTTTGTCTGGACCAGCAGGAAGTGTGAGAACAGGTCAGTCGTGGTCTTGGGCAGCTCTCCTCTCTGGTCTGTGGTCAACATGTGCTCCAGAACTGTAGCACTGATCCAGCAGAAGACTGGGACTTGACACATGATGTGGAGGGTCCTGGCCGTCTTGATGTGTGAGATGATTCTTCTGGACAGATCTTCATCACTGGACCTCCTCCTGAAGTACTCCTCTATCTGGGCGTCAGTGAAGCCTCTGACCTCTGTTACCCTGTCAACACATGTAGGAGGGATCTGATTGGCTGCTGCAGGTCTGGAGGTGATCCAGACCAGAGCCGAGGGAAGCAGATTCCCCTGGATGAGGTTTGTCAGCAGCACGTTGACTGATGACGTCTGTGTGACATCAGACACAACCTCCCTGTTGTTGAAGTCCAGTGACAGTCGGCTTTCATCCAGGCCGTCAAAGATGAAGAGGAGTTTACAGACAGCCAGCTGCTCTGCTGTCACCTTCTGTAATGTTGGATGGAAAACATGGAGCAGCCCGAGAAGACTCAACCGCTGATCTCTGATCAGGTTCAGCTCCCTGAACGAAAGCAGAACCAGCAGACTGACATCTTGGTTCTCCAAGCCCTCGGCCCAGTCCAGAGTGAACTTCTGCACCGAGAAGGTTTTTCCAACGCCAGCGACGCCGTTGGTCAGAACCACTCTGATGGGTCTCTGTTGGACAGGTGAGACCTTAGAGACTTTGTCTCTCCGTTGGACAGGTGAGACCGTAGAGACGTCCTCTCTCTGTTGGACAGGTGAGACCGTAGAGACGTCCTCTCTCTGTTGGACAGGTGAGACCGTAGAGACGTCCTCTCTCTGTTGGACAGGTGAGACCGTAGAGACGTCCTCTCTCTGTTGGACAGGTGAGACTGTAGAAACATTGTGTCTATGTCGGACAGGTAAGTCTTTAAAGACACAGTTTTTCTGTTGGACAGGTGAGTCTTTAAAGATGTCGTTGCACTTGATTGGAGTGTCATGGAGGGTCTTCTTCTTGGACGTTGTCTCCAGCTGTCTCACCTCATGTTGGGTATTAACCTCTTCATTCTGTCCCTCTGTGATGTAGAGCTCAGTGTAGATGCTGTTGAGGAGGGTTTCACTTCCTGTTCCACTTCCTGTTCCCTCAGTTCCTTCAGTCACTCGTTCACATCTGCTCCTCAGACTGATCTTATGTTGATCTAAAACCTCCTGCAGACCACGATCTGCTGAGAGACAAGAGACAGAGTCAGACTGAAGACATTTCATTACACACTGATGACTTATCTCTCATTCTATCCCTCACTCAGTGTATCCAAGATATTAATCTACAGATGTCAGACAAAACAGAAATACTCTTTCTTTGGTGTCCAGGCTCAGAGACAGAAAATTGCAGCACATCTCAATTCTCTGTCTCTTGACAGCAAAGTTGAAGCAAGGAATCTGGGTTATCAACAACAGAATTTGTGGTTAAAGTCACTTTAACCACATTACAAGATAAGCATTCTACCATCTCACGTGTGCACATATGCAAGTTTAAGTGTGTGTGTGGTGAAGATGGCTCAATACACCCGACCCGAGCGATGACAAGCGCCTTGAAATTTTTAAAAACCTCTCCCCACAGGGTTTTTTATTGGAGTTGAAACATGAAAATCGGTACACATGTGTAAGTTGTCAAGACGCACATGAAAGTCTCTTGCCCCATTGGTCTACTCCAAACAGGAAGTCAGTGTAGCATGTATAAATGTACAGTTTTGATAATAGTTATTAATATTAGGCTAGACCCACAGAAGAAGTTAGCTCGGCTCAGGGAGGAAATGAGGTAATGAAACACCACACAGAGACGTGGGTAGTTGCGTAGAAAATAGGTACCATGTATTTAGAAAACAAACAATGAAAACACAAAATTACTGCAAATATAACTTAAAGAAAATATAATTGTATTTAAATAAAAATAAATAAACTAATCAACTACTCAAATTCTACTCAAATTGAATTTTTGGCGTGATTCCCACACGTTGTATTTTAATTAACTTGTCCTAGGGATTTTGTCCAATTGACTTCAAATTGATTACAGATCATTGAGAGACTATGCTGATCAAAAGTTATTAAAAGCTTTTCTCTACGTCAAGGGCCGTGGCCTCAGGTCCACTGTGGCATGGGGTCGCGAGGGCCCGTTCATCGCCGCTTGCGGCTTTAATTTTTCCATTGTATACTTTTGTATGCCTGTTGTGAAGCACAGTCTGCCTTGTACATGAAATGCGCTTTATAAATAAAGTTTGAACTGAATTGAATTGAAGACAGAGAGTCTGCCAATCTGATCTGATTATTTTCATCAGCTAAATTGCAACAAAGAGAAAGTTTGAATGTTGCTGTGTGATGGAACAATGACTCTCTGACATCAGATCCTGGTTTTAGAAATGACCACATCAGCAGACAGATGTTCAGTCTCACTTTGTCCACAGCTGCTCTGATTGGCTGTCTGCAGCTCACCTCTGGTTCTGGGTCTTTGTCCACACTGGGGACAGGAGGGGGGTCCTGAAGAACCAGACTGGTCCCGGTCTGAGGTGAAGCACCGTCTGCAGAACCAGTGTCCACAGCCGGTGGAGACTGGATCCTTCAGGACGTCCTGACAGAGACCACAGCTGGACAGCTGCTGGTCCACAGAGACACCACTCCTCTTTCTCCTGTGAAGACATTTCTGTGTCACTAACATGTCACAGTTTTTACTTGGATTTTATTTTAGAAATAAGTCTTGCTTTTCTTTTAGGGTGAAACAGAAACTGGTGGAGTCAACCTTTCTTCCGATTATTGATTACGGTGATGTGTTATATATGAATTGCCTCCGTTCAACGCCTCCACATGCTGGATAGTGTGTATCATGGTGCTCTGAGGTTTATTACAAACTGTGGAGCTCTACCTCATCATTGTGTCTTGTACAGTAAAGTAAATTGGCCATCTTTATATGTGTGCAGGCTCGGCCATTGGTATGTGCTGATTTACAAGGCCATTCTTGAGATGATTCCATCTTATTTATCATCCCTTCTAATCTTGACTAACAGGGCCGACAGTCTCCGCTCTCAGGACTTTTGTCATTTTACTGTTCCTAAGGTGAGAACAGAAATGGGGAAGAAAGCTTTTAGATTCTCTGCTCCGAGTACATGGAACAGTTTGCAGTCAGAGCTCAAACTCCAAAGTCTGGTTGGTATCTCTGAATGTATTCAAGTCCATGATAAATTCCATCACATCCAGGCTTCAGGAGTGCAAATGTTTCACTTGAGTGCAAATGTTTGACTAATCCTGTAAATTCTTTTAACTAATTTTGAAAATTCAATTGTTTTTTTTTGTTTTTTGTTTGTTTGTTTGTTTTGTGTCTTTGATTAATGTGACTGTGTTTAAACTATGTGCCGTCATTCTTGGCCTGGTCTCTCTTGCAAAAGAGATCTTAAATAAAGGTTATAATAATAATAATAAAACAACAGTCACTGCTCCACATCTGTGCTCTGATTGGTTAAGCAGAGGGAAAACAAGAAAAGAGCGGAGAGAGGGCTGTACTATGTGTGCTTGCTCTGTCCTCATAGTGGAATGATTTTTTGTATTGTCCCTAATAAGAGACAATAAAGGTCTAAAGTCTAAAGATAACAGATTCATATGATACTGAAATAGAAGGAACTCTGGGTCACTTATGCATTGATCCTGTCAGTCATATTGTTCCACACCGCCTCTGTTACCTTGTTCATGGCAGCAGTTTTCCTTTTTCTTATTGTAAGTTCTTTATATACATCATAAATCTCCATAAGGAGTGCTTCCTGGTTTCTCAATTCCAATTCTCTCCGTTTCCTTCACATGAATCTAATGACTGAATCATCTTCAGCTCAGAAACTGTCTCTTACTGTGACTCTGAGGGTCCAGGTTCATGTCCGAGGTCTGGGGGATATTCTTTAGACCAGCTACTCTTCACAGACGGACAGATGGATCCTGGAGGCTCTGCTCTGTGATCCTGATCTCTGCAAAAATCAAATCAAATTTTCAAATCAAAAAATAAATTTTGTGGATGTTAATTGAATCCGTAAGTCATCACTGTTTCTAAATACTATCCCCTGAATTACATTGTTGTTGCAGTAAACATTATCATGCTTGCTGACTTCATTTGTGATTAGCAACTAAAACATATAGCCTGTTTGTTGCAGTGTAAATAGCACTTGACTCAGACATGGTCTAATATACAGTATTTACATTTTCAATAATAACTATAGTATTTCAATATTTGTATGTTCTACCATGTAAAAATAAGCTCATTGGCTCCTACTGAAGACGTGAATCTGTGGAAACTGTTATTTCCTGTTCTGGTTCCAGCCACGTTGACTGCAGCAGCTGCAGAGACAGTTTGGACGTTCACAGGTTTGTAGCAGCTCTCTTACTGTGACTCTGAGGGTCCAGGTTCACGACCGAGGTCTGGAGGATGCCCTTTGGACCAGTGACTCTTCACAGACGGACAGATGGATCCTGGAGACTCAGCTCTGTGATCCTCTCTGCAAAAACAACAAACTTTATTTTTCAAATCAAAAACAAAATTGAGTAATGGACATGATTTGTTCATTTTGTGGATGTTAATTGAATCCGTAAGTCATCACTGTCTCTAAATACTATCCCCTGAATTACATTGTTGTTGTAGCAAACATTATCGTGCTTGCTGACTTCATTTGTGATTAGCAACTAAAACATATAGCCTGTTTGTTGCAGTGTAAATAGCACTTGACTCAGACATGTCTAATATATTTACATTTTCAATAATAACTATAGTATGTCATTATTGCAATATTTGTATGTTCTATCTACCATGTAAAAATAAGCTCATTGGCTCCTACTGAAGACGTGAATCTGTGTAAACTGTTATTTCCTGTTCTAGTCACGTTGACTGCAGCAGCTGCAGAGACAGTTTGGACGTTCACAGGTTTGTAGCAGCTCTCTTACTGTGACTCTGAGGGTCCAGGTTCATGACCCAGGTCTGGAGGATGATCTTTGGACCAGTGACTCTTCACAGACAGACAGATGGATCCTGGAGACGCTACTCCATCTTCCATCTTCAGGACTTCTGACTCTGAGTCTGACTGTAATAAAAACACACACACACACACATCTATTAAAACAAGTCAAGTTGACTGCAGCAGCTCCTATTTACACACCCCCTGTCTTCTCAAAAAGAAAAAAAAAAACTTCACTTGGCCACTTTTCATGTGTATTATTGAATCTCACTTCCTGTTTTTTCCTCCTTTTCTCTCAATGTCTCTGCGTCGACTAAAGCTCACTGACTATTATTCCCTCCACAGTCCACAGGGACAAACTGACTCACACACTCTAACTATGTGACTATTAAGAAATAATAATAATAATAATAATAATAATAATAATAATAATAATAATAAAATAAAAAGTTGTGTTAACACTCACCTGCCTCCAACTTCAGTTTCACTTTCTGCTTTAAAATGGCGCCTGGACTCTCTGAATACCTGCAGAGATGTCCAGTATTGTATCTGGACTTTGACACCTGCTGCGCTCCAATAGTGGTTTGACTCGCCCTCCGCTCTTGGTACTTAATAAGTTACAGTGAAGGGAAAGTGATAAAACTGCCCTCGTTCACTGAAAACCCAGACATCACTTCCGTGTCCAATGGCAGGATATTCAGTATAGAAACAAGAGGCAGAGCCGGGTCAAAAACACCACGGGAGCTTTCATTTATGAATAAATAGACATATATATTCATGTATATGAATTTAATTCACAATATAGCATAACTATATATATATATATATATATATATATATATATATATATATATATATATATGTTTGTTTGTTTTTTTACTGTAAAAAGAAAGAGAGAGAGAGAAGATTAACGTAACGTGGGACGAAAGTAACAAAGCGATTTTCTCTCTCACAGAGCCTACAAGTCTGATGTCTAACTTTGTCAGCATGTAGGCTACATCTTGTATGACCTAACAGAACTGCAAAACATCTTGAGGTTATGTCTTACTTTGACCGAGCTACGTTCAAGAACCAGCTGTTTTCGGACGGCGTACTGTGTCCTGTTGTAATTCTCTCTGACCGATTCGCGATAGTGTTGCCTCTTTCTCACTGAACTCCGTGCTGTCGCTCCTCTCTGCTCCTCTCTCTCTGTCTCTCTGAGGGGCGGGGCTGCCTCGCGCTGCGCGCTGTGTCTGTGAGAGCGCGTGTACGAGCGCGCGCCGCTGCACCATAGATGTCTGTATAACTCCATGTGCTGCAGACAGTGGTGCCTGGTGCCTGCTAACAACTTAGCCTAGCACTTATTCCACATGCTTAAATATGAGTCATATCTCAGTGCTTGTTTGACTAACACTAGCTACTTAGAGCACAGTAAAATTAAAGTAACACTGTGAAGCTGCTGCAGTCATCTTGTTAAGAACAGGCTAATGACAGCTGTCTGTGTTTATCTTGTCACAAATCACAAAAACTTCTAATTGAGACAAACAAGTCCCAAGCAGGCCCCTGTCTAACATGAGGCTACCTGACTGTAGTGAATCACAGCAGCAACAGGAGGAATCACTCATTCAATTTAGTTGTCGTGAAATTTGTAATTTGTTCCCAGATTAAATTTATTCTGATTTTGCTGTTAAACTTTGCTGTTCTTACTGTAGAAACATGTAGCCTAGTGTAGATTAGCAGTGAATAAACTCATGTTGGCAATAATTTGTTGACACAAAATAAATGGCAATTAAGAGATACAGACAGCTTTTACGGAGTGGATAAACTTCAAATAATCTATTCATTCTCCATCATCCTCCTCATCAGACCCTGTAACCCATAGAAACAATCCTGATTGAAATGCCTTATTACTGTAAGATACACATTAACAACTGACGAATATGAAACATCAGACAAAAAGTCTCTTTCGACATTATAAGTTAGGCTATTATATTTTTTTGTGTGACTATATGATAAGTTAGGCTATTATATTTTTTTGTGTGACTATATGATAAGTTAGGCTATTTTATATTTCCACATGTAAATTGTTTGCTCTGACATGTTGCCACTGCTAAAATAGTCTATTTACTGGCTCCATTCGTTCATTCTCTTAGTACAAAAACAGAAATCCTGTGCATTTACACGTAGCACTTGTACAAAAACAAACAAAAATCTTGTGCATTTAGCACTTGTATACAGTAAGCCTACGTAAAAATAAAGTACAAAAATATACAAATGAGAAGTGCATCACTCAGCCACAGCATCATTTCTCTGTACTGGGTCAGGCCACAGGACTTCATCCTCAACTGGCTCATATAGTATACTATAACATATATGTTCCCTCACATCATTGGACACAAGTGTGATTAGTTTTGAGTTGTTGTGTTCAACCGGTGACACCTGCGCTTTACAGTTTTTCTCAATTAGACTAAATACAAAAGAACTAATCAAAGTAACAAGCAACAGGTGAGGAGACAGGAGGGCAAAGAAACCTGATTGGTGGAGACACACAAGGAACAGGGCAGGGCTGACAAGGTGTAACACAGGACAGGTGTGCAAGGAGAGTGGAGGGAAAACACAGGAAGTGACACTAGAACAAAAAGCACAAGAACTGAACTACAAAATAAAACAGGAACTGAAGAGTCCAAAACAACTGAAAACCGAGCCACTAATGGCGGCAGACCCAGGGTCATGACAATCTGTGCCCAAAACTGAACTATGTGCATGCCCCCAAGTTCCTCCGAGTCCAGATCTCGCAGGACCTGAGGTGGAGCAAGAACACCTCTGGGATTGTGCTGAGGGGCCAGCGGAGATTGCACTTCCTGAGGAGGCTGAAACAAGCCTCCCTCCCCACCAACATCCTCAGGATCTTCTACAGAGGCGTGGTGGAGAGCGTACGTACTGACCTACTGCATCTCGACTTGGTTCCCCAGCTGCAGTGTGTCAGACCAAAAAGCCCTACAGAGGATAGTCAGGGGAGCAGAGAGGGTCATCGGAGTCTCCCTCCCCTCTGTCCAGGAACTCTTCTACAGCCGGTGCTGGAGCAGAGCCCTGTCACTTGTCATGGGACACCTCACACCCTCTACACAAGCACTTTGAGCTGCTGCCTTCAGGCAAACGGTTCAGAAGCAGCATTTTTTCTTTTCTCTTCTATTTATTTATCCAGATTCTTATTCTATTTTTATAGAATTTTTACTCTACATTTTATAAGTGAGTGGGTATGTGTGGGGGAAATGGAGGTGGGAGGGGGGGAGTGTGTGTTGTATTTCGAGTCTCTGAGAAACGTCATCTCATTTTGTCTATACTACACTGTAATGTAGCAAACTGATAAAATAAAGACCTTTGACCTTAAAAGGGCCGAAGACCATTAAGACAGACAGACAGACAGACAGATAGATAGATAGATAGATAGATAGATAGATAGATAGATAGATAGATAGATAGATAGATAGATAGATAGATAGATAGATAGATAGATAGATAGATAGATAGATGATTCTTCGTTCGTCACTGTAACTTGATCATGGTGTAAATCCTGAAGATTTTAAATTGAATTTCAAAGACAGAAACTAACAACAATAACAACAACAAAAACAGGTTTGCAAGAAAGAGCTAAGACACAAACTTAAAAAAAAGAGGAAAATAATCATATCAATACAAGTTTCATAATTCTTAATCTGTCTTTATTGCATTAGATCATACATGTTTCATATATATCTACATATAAATGTGAATTTGTACAATACAATCTGTTAGAAAATACCCGCAATGCTCCAAAAGCCATAGCACTATAAAACAGCTACCAAATGATTATTACATTAAATCGAGATCAGTCCTCTCTCTCTGGTCTGTAGAGAAGAAGCAGAAGTTATAAGGAGGTGATGAGTCACAAACCCATTCAGTGATGTTATATATGATGTCATATCTTAACAGGTTCACCTGTTCACAAACATTTTCTCTTCACTGCTCCACTTTACATTTTATTTTACATCCACAATCATCAGCTGTGGAAACAGCAACAGATCAAATTCACTTCAGAGTCCCCAGTCGAAAGTCTGGACTCTTCACAAGGTCACGAAGCTGCTGCAGAGCTGAAGAGTTCAGGTCGTTTCCTCTCAGGTCCAGTTCTCTCAGGTGGGAGGGGTTGGACTTCAGAGCTGAGACCAGAGAAGAACAGCTGATCTCTGACAAACTGCAGTCCACCAAGCTGAATAAAGAATAAAATAAAATCAGATGTGTCCTGATCAATGATCAGTGAATAAAATGAGCAGACGGACTTTGTCCTTCTGCTGCCACATGATGATGATCCTGTTGGTCTAAAACACTGACTACAACACTGAGATTCAGGACTTTATCAAAGTTTAAAGGTCCAGTCTTGGTCCTGGTCTCAGGAAACCACACACACACACACACACACACACACACACACACACACACACACACACACACACACACACACACACACCTGAAGTGATCAGACTATTGATTATCAATGAGGACTAAAGTGAAATGAGCGGAAAGTATCATTCTCAGTGTGAGAGAAGAACAACTGGAAACATGAGACAACAACTATTTCAAACGTCCTTCATCCATTAAATCAAAGTCAATAATCAAAGTTCTGAGTGCAGATCAATCAGGTTCAGTTGTGGATCAAAGATCAAAGATCTACAACAGTAACAGTCAGTGAACTGACCTCAGAGTCTCCAGTCTACAGTCTGGACTCTCCAGAAAACCACTCAGATCCTTCACTCCTGAATCCTGCAGGTTGTTGTAGCTCAGGTCCAGGTGTCTCAGGTGGGAGGGGTTGGACTTCAGAGCTGAGACCAGAGAAGAACAGCTGATCTCTGACAAACTGCAGCTGATCAATCTGGAGAAAGAATAAAAGCAGTGAGTTGAGGACCTCAAGTGGCCTCCATCATTCATACATGGAGGCAGTTTATGTCAGTTAGGGCCACTCTGCCATGTAGGCCAGATTGGTGGAGGCTGCAGCAATGGTTAATCTTCTGAAACTTCTCCACTCTCCCCACAGGATCTCTGAGCTCAGCCAGAGTGATCTGTGGGTTCTTGGTCACCTCTCTGACCAAAGCTTTTCTCCCCCTGTTGTAAATATTTTTCTCTGACAAATAGGATAATAGGTTACTACAATAACAAATGCTTTTATTTTGAAATAAGAATTACCACGTTTACATGATGTTTTTTAATTCTGAATTAATTATTCTGAATTAAAATATTCTCCTTAGAGTTTACATAGAAATAATAATTCCGAATTGGGGTTTACATGGAAAACACATTAAATCGCCTTTATTTAATTCCGCTCAACGTCTGGGGGTCGGGAAGGCTTCTGATTGGACAGTGGCTCACTGGCAGTGAGCTTCACCTTCCTCGCCGGAGCAGCAGCGGCGGCCGGGCACCGGGGTCTGTGGAGCGGGTTCATGAAGCCTGGTTGTCCCGACATGATTCACTCACAACACTGCGGCTGTAACGTTATGTTGTGTGTGTTGTAACCTACTTTTCACGGTTAAATTATCACCGCGACACACACACACACAGAACGGCGAGTCAGTTAATACGCATGCGCAGAACGACCGGAATTATTTTTAAAAAGAATAAACGTTTACATGATAGAGGAATTAATTAATTCCGCTTTAAAATAGGAATAAACCACCCACTTAATTCGGAATTAAGTTTAATTCCGAATTAAATTTTCACTCGGAATTAAGTGTTTACATGATCTTTTTAAAGCGGAAATTAACTTTAATTCAGAATTAAATGATTTTAATTCGGAATTAAAGCTCTCATGTAAACGGGGCAATTTAGAGGTTAGTTGCTACAAAAGAATGTTATTGTTGCTAAGTAACGGATCTGCTGTTTCCTCCTAGTACTTTTATGTCGCCGTTGTTTGTTGTCCATGCCTTGTAACAGTGTTTCCGTGTTTAAATCAGTAAATATGATCGGCTTGAATGAGAAACGGCAGTGATCGTCATTTTTTAAGAAGCTCCAACACTTTTGAAACAACACCCCCAACTGTTCAGTTTGGCCGGAGGGCTGCAGCTCTAAGAAGAGTACTGGTTGACCTAAACTTCCCCCATGTAAGAATGATGGAGGCCACTTTGCTCTTCGAAACAATAAGTGCAGCAGGTTTTTTAAGCCTTGTCCAGATCTACATCAACACAGTTCTGTCTCTGAGCTTTTGGGGCAGTTCCTTTGACCTCATTGATCTCATTTTGCTCAGATGCAAATGAGCCACAAAGTTCATGTTTAGACAGGTGTGTGCTTTTCCAAATCATGTCCAAACTATTTAACTCAACATAGCTAGGCTCAAATGTAGGTGCAGAACCACCTCAAAGAGGAATAAAAGAAATTGACAGCAGCTGAATGACCTACAGGAGTATCATATGGAGCTAAAACACTGCCGTCAAGCAAAACTGAAATAAAAAATGTTGAAAGCTTGAAACCCCGTGTTTGAAAGTGTACACAAGATTTGAAAGGCTGAAATAAAAATTCAAATATCTGAAACCATTATTTTGTATTTGAATTTTCATTTCAAATCTCTGCAGCGTTTCTTTGTTTTTTTTCTTTCACTTCTTTATAACTACGGCACTGTTTTTACAGTGTTTCAACAACCCACTTTCAGGGTTCAAAATTTGGCACTATTCTCCCACAGTATAATTTTGTTATCCGGTTTTGAAACCTTGTAAATGTAGATTTGAAAACTGGTGTGAATATATTTAGAAAAAAGTGTTGACATGTTGAAACCTGAATTTTGAAAGGGCGAATCTCTACTTCTGTCGATCTGCCACACTGTATTGTATATCTAATCAGCCCACTGTACATTAGTACATTAGCCGGCCGGCTAATAGTGTGTCCGTCACGGAGAAGCCCCCCTCTGTAGCGGTAGGCAGCGGGCTTCCGCACCTGTTACACAGTGCGGGCTTGGGTCGCTCAGCTCGCTCTGCCGTCTTTTTTGGGGGGGGGGTCACCAATGCAATGTACAGTAACTAAATACTTAGGAAATAAAGTAGTAGCCTAATTTAAAACAGGATGGTGGAGCGGCCCGAGCCAACAACCATGGGTGCTGAAGTGTGGGTGAGAGGCTGAAACAGTCCGCCTCGGCCACCCACCGCCTACCGCTACAGAGGGGGGCTTCTTCTAATGTGTCCGTGTCTGGCGGACACGGACACATTATTAGCCGGCCGGGGACACACCGGCCGACTAATAATGTACAGTGGGCTGATAAACAAGACAAAAACCTTTCAATGTGCACCCCTTCCTGGATTTGACCCCAGGTCACCTGTGTGGTAGACAACTGCTCTACCTACTGTACTACCGCAGCAATTAGTACACTGGGTTCACGACAGCAGGGGACATGAGCGAGTGCGTTTCTGCTCTGTCACTGCATTGGTGGAGCAGTCTGTCAGTCTCGTGTGGCCGATCGACAGGACGATATGTCATTGGACTATAAGCTTATTCAGCAACCAATAGGCTGAGAAGGTTGTTACCAAATCCCGCCTTCTGTCTTCAGAGTTTCAAAAACTTTTTTACGGAGTTTCCAAACTTAGTTGCAGTGAGAACACTGCTAAATTTGAAACTCTGAAAGCGTGTTGTTGAAACACTGTAAAAACAGAGCTGTAGTTGTAAAGAAGTAAAAGAAAAAGACAAAGATTTGGAATGAATTTTCAAATACAAAATAATGTTTTGAGAGATTTTAATTTTTATTACAGCCTTTCAAAACACTATTTACGCTTTCAAAATTTTCAAATCAGAGATTTGCCCTTTCAAAATTCAGGTTTCAACATGTCAACACTTTTTTCTAAATCTATTCACACCAGTTTTCAAATCTCCATTTACAAGGTTTCAAAACTGGATAACAAAATTATACTGTGGGAGAGTAGTGCCAAATTTTGAACTCTGAAAGTGTGTTGTTGAAACACTGTAAAAACAGTGTTGTAGTTGTAAAGAAGTGAAAGAAAAAAACAAAGAAACGCTGCAGAGATTTGAAATGAAAATTCAAATACAAAATAATGTTTTCAGAGATTTGAATTTTTATTTCAACCTTTCAAAGCACTGTTTACACCTACAAATCTTTTGTACGCTTTCAGACACGCGGGGTTTCAAACTTTCAACATGTTTTGCTTGATGGCAGTGTTTTAGCTCCATAGTATCAGAGCAAAGGGTCTGAATACTTGTTCAGGTGATATTTCAGGTTTTGTTTTGGGTTTTTTTTTAACATAAAGCTGCAAAATAACAACTAAATTGAAGGGGGTCTAAATATTTTCCTCACTGCCTTCATGGTCTACTGTAGATGGATGGATGTGTGCTTATGTTTATGTTCTGTTAATTTGTAGACAGGAGGAGGAGAGATGACAGGAGGAGGCCAGAGAGAGAGGTGACTGGGGGCGAGTTTGTGTGTGTTTTTGTGTCACATCAAGATTCATTGAAACTGTGTCTTCTCTGGATGATCACCACTGATGATCTTAAAGATGAGTTTGATTTAATAAGATGTGTGTAGTTCTTTACAGATGTAGCCTCTCAATATTGCTGTCAAACCTCACCAGATTTAAGCCTTTTAATATATATTTGACAAACATTTCTGACAACTGAAAATCCTTAGTCAAGGACACCCCCAAGAAACAGTGACTGGACTAAAACCAGAGAAGAAGAAAACAGACGTCACCATGACGACCCTCAGTGTGGATCAGGATAACATCAGCCTCATGTCTGCAGCTCAGTGTCAACACAACTTTCACATCACATTCATCTGAGCACAGAAATAAAACAGAGTCTGACCTCAGAGTCTCCAGTCTACAGTCTGGACTCTCCAGAAAACCACTCAGATCCTTCAGGTCTGAAACCTGCAGCTTGTTGGAGCTCAGGTCCAGGTGTCTCAGGTGGGAGGGGTTGGACTTCAGAGCTGAGACCAGAGAAGAACAGCTGATCTCTGACAACCTGCAGCTCCACAATCTGAATGAAGAATAAAATCAGTGAGTTGAGGACAAAGCTCCTTGTTGACAGCGTTCAGTGTCTCATCATCTGTTCAGAGCTGAAGAAGCTTCAGAAAGAACAAGTTTAGAAAATCAAAGTCCAACAGCCGAAGAAACAGGAAGCAGGTTAAACAGTCACATAGAGAGAAAACAAATCTACAACAAACAACAAATCTACCTACGGGTACTAATAAAGTAAAACTGAACTGAACTGAACTGAAAAGCTCATTAATATTCATGAGAAGCTGCTGCTGACTCCGCCTCTTCACCTGTCAGCTCCTGTGGCTCCATCCATACAAACTCATGTTGAGCAGCCACATTGATCTAGAGGTTTACTGACGATGCTCGAGTTTTAAAGACAATAAACAAGAGAGGCTGAACTCTGTTGCTATGACAACAAACATGAAACTAGTGTTGTCAAAGTTAACGCGTTAATTTTGGCGATTCATTTTAAACATTAATTTTAAACATTTGACATGTTACAAAACATTAACGCTGTTTTGTTTACTTCCAGTGGCGGCTGACCCGTTACCTTTGGTGACGTGTGCAGGCAAACCAGACAAAGCATGTACCGGCTGTAGCGCTGTTATTCTTCACTTTATTAGGTTTTAATATTTTTTCATGCGAGTAAGTAACCGTTTAGATCAGTGGTTCCCAAACTTTTTTGTCTTGCGTACCCCCTGAGCCTTTTTGCCATACCACAAGTACCCCCTCTCTCTTACGTGTTGATGATTCTCCAAAAGTGGTCATATAGAACGCAACACAACTGATTATGAAATGAAAATCATTTCAATTTCTCTGTTCAATTTGTACAAAGACATTTTACACATTCTCCTGCATTTTAGTTGTTTCTGGCTGTTGTGGTGTTATGGTCAAATGTGTCTTCACAGAGTTGTAGGATTGTCACAAACTAAAATTTCAAACTCAATACCAATACCCAGGAAAATATTGAATATGACATCATATTCAATACAGCAGCAGTGCCTCCCAGCTTATTATTGTTCCATTATTTTATTTTTATTCTAATCAAAAGGACTTATAACAGAATTTTTTTTTGTTTTTTTTATTAAATGAAAAGCTAACTAAGAGTTGTGCAATTCCAGCGTGTTGCTATTGTTTCATTACATTCATTAGAATGCCTCTCCTTTCCTCTGACGGGTGGGGCTCCCCCCTCCCTCACAACACACACACGTGCACGCAGACAGCGGAGAAAAAGAAAAAGAGAGGAGTGTTGCCGTTAATTTCGCCGTTTTAAACTCTTACGGCTAAATTCACCCTACGTGTGTCTAGTTCTGTGTATCTCTGTTACTCACTCAGGTCCAAACGCTCTGGACGCTGCTCTGCTCTGCTCTCCTCTGCTCTGCCTGTCGAGTGCGCGCGTCGGGCGCTGTGGGGGCGCGCTGTTAATATCGATACTTTTAGAAATCAGTCATGTATCCAGATGCGCCGTTTTGCATCGATACTATTGACAACTATACAAAGCTGTGCTACAGGTTGTTGTCTTCTGGGGGGAACTAGTTGTGGCGCACGTACCATTTCAGTAATGGGCTTCTGAAGTGACTTGGAATATCGACTTATCATCTTAGTAATAAATTAATGAATGTTTCTACGTACCCCTGCAATGTGTTCACGTACCCCTAGGGGTACGCGTACCACACTTTGGGAACCACTGGTTTAGATGACCAATATGCGGTTAGTTTATCCACATGATGATGAAGTTGCTCCGACGACGTTCTCGGAGCAGTGACGCTCCACCAGCAGCGACCGTAGCGGAGCATCACCGAGGCAACAGCCCGGTCTGCGCAGCCGGTCGGCCGGGTAACAGCGTCGTCCCCGGGGTGAGACAGAGAGCCAATTAACTTAACCGCAGGTCTTTAGAGGTTCACCGCCGGCTGGTTTCATTCTCTTTAGATTATTTATTGAGTGTTTGTTTAGTTGTTGATTAGTTTGTTTGAATGAAAAGTGAAGTTTCATGTGTGAATTGAACAGAAGAGCAGCGTTGCCTTGGAGATGTAGACTACACAAATCACCACCTACAGATCAACAAATTAAACAATGAACCGATCGGTCTATAGCTATTCAATTTAATTTACAGAGGGAAATTCAGTGATGTGGTTGTTTTTTCGCGCACGTCAGCAGCACAGCTTGGTAGGAAAAAAGGAAAAACAAAATATGTTGGCCATGCCCATAAGTGGTCTGGAGTGGTCTTGATGGTTTTGATATTCAACCTGCACTTCAACACATGTAGCCTGGGTTGTTTTGTTATTATTTCTGTTGGAGAATATAAGCCAGTGGCCTTTTTTGTGCCAAATTTGTTCTTCACAGGAGAGAAACTGTGTTTAAAGTTTTAAGAAAGCCATTTAAATTGTCTTTGACTTTTCTTTGTGTTTATTCTACACTAATTTGATGATTATACATGAATAAATATTTGTTATAAGCTCAAGCAGTAAGTGGACAAATGCAGTTTATTAATAATAATAATAATAATAATACATTTTTTTAATCGATTGACAGCCCTAGTAGAAACACATGTTGAATGAAGCAGCTGATGAAGCTCAGAGACAGATAAGCCTGCTGACATGACGTTGCCATGGTAATCATGAAGTCGTGATCGATTTTATTAGGCTACTTGGCATCCTGGAAACCTGCCTGATTTTGGAGATATGCAGTGTTTGTTTGCCATAACTTTCATTATCTCCTCTACTATCGCGCACCCCCCCAGCCGTCGAAGCTTCGATTTTGATCGATTTTATGTCCGCGAATATTCAATTATCAAAATATGATAATCGGGACAGCCCTATTGACTGTCACAGACTAAACCTGCTCAAACTTCTAGTGCTGAAATCATCACACACACTTCTATTCTATTCTACTATTTCACTACAAACATCACAGAGGAGGAGCCACCAGCTATTGATTATAGATCAGTTATTGTCACATTACATGTGTTTATGTAGGCCTGGTTGAGGAGAAATGTGAAGAGAAACAGTGACTGGACTAAAACCAGAGAAGAAGGAAACAAACGTCACCATGACAACCGTCAGTGTGGATCAGTAGCCTGTAACATCAGCCTCATGTCTGCAGCTCAGTGTCAACACAACTTTCACATCACATTCATCTGAACACAGAAATAAAACAGAGTCTGACCTCAGAGTCTCCAGTCTACAGTCTGGACTCTCCAGAAAACCACTCAGATCCTTCAGGTCTGAATCCTGCAGCTTGTTGGAGCTCAGGTCCAGTTCTCTCAGGTGGGAGGGGTTGGACTTCAGAGCTGAGCCCAGAGAAGAACAGCTGATCTCTGACAACCTGCAGTTCTCCAGTCTGAATGAAGAATAAAATCAGTGAGTTGAGGACAAAGCTCCTTGTTGACAGTGTTCAGTGTCTCATCATCTGTTCAGAGCTGAAGAAGCTTCAGAAAGAACAAGTTCAGAAAGTGAAAGTCGAACAGCTGAAGCAACAGGAAGCAGGTTAAACAGTCACATACAACATTAATGCTTTGTCCAATTTGCTCGAAACTTCACGTGTGTGATGAAGGTCCGCCCCTGAGCTCATCTGCCCACATCTGGTTACCGCCCTCTGGTGGATGAACGACAAATTGCGTTTTTTCGCTCCTGCCAGGTTTTATCTCCCTTCTCGCCACAGCCCCTGCGTGCCTCAGGTCCACGGTGGCGCGGAGACGCGAGGGCCTGATCATCACCGCTTGCGGCTTTAATTCTGTTTATAACCTGTGGAGGTCAGCATTATGCTGGACAGCGTACAGCCTGCCGCAACACGAGAAGAAGAAGAAGAAGCTTGTACCGGCTGTAGCGCTGTTATTCTTCACTTTATTAGATTTTCATATTTTTTCATGCGAGTAAGTATCCGTTTAGATGACCAATATGTAGTTAGTTTATCCACATGATGATGAAGTTGCTCCGACGACGTTCTCGGAGCAGTGACGCTCCACCAGCAGCGACCGTAGCGGAGCATCACCGAGGCAACAGCCCGGTCAGCGGAGCCGTTCGGCCAGGGTAACAGCGTCGTCCCCGGGGTGAGACAGAGAGCCCATTAACTTAACCGCAGGTCTTTAGTGGTTCACCGCTGGCCGGTTTCACTCTCTTTAGATTAGTTATTGAATGTTTGTTTAGTTCGTTTGAATGAAAAGTGAAGCTTCATGTGTGAATTGGACAGAAGAGCAGCGTTGCCTTGGAGATGTAGGCTACACAAATCACCACCCACAGATCAATAAATAAAACAATGAACCGATCGGTCTATAGCTATTCAATTTAATTCAGTTCAGGGAAATTCAGTGATGTGGTTGTTTTTTCGTGCACGTCAGCAGCACAGCTTGGTAGGAAAAAAGGAAAAACATGCGCATAAGTGGTCTGGAGTGGTCTTGATGGTTTTGATATTCAACCTGCACTTCAACACATGTAGGCCTGGGTTATTTTGTTATTATTTCTGTTGGAGAATATAAGCCAGTGGCCTTTTTTGTGCCAAATTTGTTCTTCACAGGAGAGAAAAAGTTTAAAGAAAGCCATTTAAATAGTCTTTTAATTTAAATATACATTTTTGTGTTTATTCTACACTAATTTGATGATTATACATGAATACATTTTCATTATAAGCTCAAGTCGTAAGAGTGCAAATGCAGTTTATTTGTTGATAAATTAATCGCGATTAATTACAGAAAATTGTTAGATTAATTAGTAAATTTATTTTTTTTATCTATCGACAGCCCTAATTTATTTATTTTCTGTCTTGTGAGGGGGGGTTGGGCCTGGTTGATTTGCTGTAAAATGTTAATTGTTCTGTAATCTGAAAAAAGGCTATAACTAAAGTGCTTAAAAAAACAAAACAGCCACATACAGAGAGAAAACAGCTCATTAATATTCATGAGAAGCTGCTGCTGCTTCAACGCAGACGTAGTGACTCCGCCTCTTAAACTCTGCCAGCTCCACCTGCAAGGACAAAGTGGAGACAAAACTCCAACAGGTCCAGTCAGTGAACTGACCTCAGAGTCTCCAGTCTACAGTTTGGACTCTCCAGTCCAGTACACAGAGCCTTTACTGATGAATCATTCAGGTAGTTTTCACTCAGGTCCAGTTCTGTCAGGTGGGAGGGGCTGGACTTCAGAGCTGAGGCCACGACTTCACAGTGACTCTCTGAGAGTCGACAACGAGTAAGTCTGTGAAGAGAGAAAATAAAATGTGTCAGAATTAAATCAGCTTTACGCCGGGATTCCACTGGATGCGGAACGATTCTGAAACGGGTCCGCTACGGAACGGCTGCGTACTCCGACTCCGTCAACTCACACCGGTTCTGTCCGTGATGTTGATTGTTGCGGCTCTGCCGCACAGCGGGAACACGTGATCTCGCGATAAAGCGGGTTGTAGTTTCCATAAAGTGAACCACAAAATCAAAAACAATTAATTTAATCCAGAGGAGTAGTAGAGAAACAACGTGGTGCTGACCTGACTTGATTTTACAATCACTATCTCCTTGTCCATGGTGTAAACGGGGTGAAATGATGTCTGAAAACCTCCGAGCTGCTGACTTCAGGCCGGTCGCTGCCCATTACAACGTTTTCAAGGTGTAAAGCAGGAAATATGCTCCACTGTTAACACGGTGTATTTTATTTTGAAAATTAACCGGGTGTCTTATTTTGTATTTTGCCCACGATTTCCTGTCATACACGACCTGCTCTGTGCCGAGCTCTGCGTATGTGTTGCTCCGGCTGCCGGATGCCGGTGCTGTTCCGGACCCACGACGCAGCAGTGGAGTCGGTGGACGCTCACACGGTGATTATAATTAATACGTAACGGCTCCGCCGCCGTACCGGAGCGGATCTGCAGCTGTTCCGCGTCCAGTGGAATTTAGGCGTTAGTTGATGTATCTGATGACAGGATGTGATAAACATATGAGGTTCAGGTCATCTTCTCAGTTCAGCAAGTGGAAGATGAAATGATCTCCAAAAGAATTAAAGTTAAACATGAAACACTCTTTTTCAATATCTTAATCAGTATCAGTGTATTATTGTAGTTTTCTACAGTTTCAGAGTGAAAAAGGAAAACAAAGCAGCAGCCTGCAAAAGAATGGGAAACCCAGGAGACTTGAGCTCTCAGAGAACTTTGACCAAGGAATCAGACAAGAGATTTACTATTTACACACTGGGACAGTTTCCAAAGGGGGGGGGGGGGGGGGGGGGGTACTAGCTACTAACTATGCAGGGGGCCCAGACCTTTGCTGAGGGACCTTTTCCTTTTCTGGCAGTTTGAAAAGGTAAAAGATGAAAAAAAAAATATATAGTTTAAAAACGTAAATGTGTCATCTATAACTTCATGTGTTTTGGATCATTTCATCTTCCACTTGATGAACTGTTCACATTAACAGATATTTAAACCAGGGGTGCACACATTTTTGCATGACACTGTAACTGTTATGGTGATTTAACAGCAACAATCACAACCAGCTGAAGAATCAACATGTTGGAGCAAAGTCAAACTGAGGCCTTATCCGCATGAAAACGGAGCTTCACCCAAAAATATATTTTTCTTGTTTGTCTGTAAACACGACATAGTTTCCAGAAATATCTGTGTACACACGGATCCACTAAAAATGCTGTAATACATCCACCAGGCCCGTGTGGAGCGCATGTGTCGCTGTAACTGCCACACATAAACACTTATAACAGAGAAGAAGAAGGAAGCTTCTCTGCTCAATCTCCAAACATTATAAGTGGATTAATTAATTATGATTTTAAAATGATTAATCGAACAGGCCTAGTCTGGACTCACAGAGCCTTCCTGCAGTTCCTCACAGCTGGGATCAGTCTCTGTCGTCCCTGATATGATGTGTTGTACTTCTTCAGGTCCAACTGGTCCAGAACCTGCTCTGACATCTGCAGCATGTAGCCCAGAGCTGAACACTGGATCTCAGAGAGTTTCTTCTTTGATCTGTTCTCTGACTTGAGGAACTGTTGGATCTCCTGATGAACTGACTGGTCCTTCATCTCCGTCAGACAGTGGAAGATGTTGATGCTTCTGTCAGGAGAGATTTCATCAGTCTCCATCTTCTTCAGGTTGTTGATGGTTCTCTGGATGGTTTCTCGTCTGTTGTCTGTCTGACCCAGCAGACCTCCTAACAGCCTCTGGTTGGACTCCAGAGAGAGGCCATGAAGGAAGCGAACAAACAGGTCCAGGTGACCATTTTCACTTCTGAGGGATTTCTCCATGGCTCTCTTCAGGAAGTCATCCAGGGTTGAATAATTATACAGTTTTCCCAGGAAGTTCTCCAGGACCTTTCTCTTCCTGTTGGTGAAACAGTGGAACATGTAGACTGCAGCCAGAAACTCCTGAACACTCAGATGAACAAAGCAGTAGACTGTTTTCTGGAAGATCACACTCTCTCTTTTGAAGATCTCAGTACAGAGTCCTGAGTTCACCAAGGCCTCTGTGACGTCCAGACCACACTGCTCCAGGTCTTCTTGGTAGAACATGATGTTTCCTTCCTCCAGCTGTTCAAACGCCAGCCTCCCCAGCTTCAGAAGAACTTCCCTGTCGGTCTCCATCAGCTCCTGTGCACTCGTCTCATGTCCTTCACCGTACTTGTCCTTCTTCCTCTTGGTCTGGACCAGCAGGAAGTGTGAGAACAGGTCCGTCGTGGTCTTGGGCAGCTCTCCTCTCTGGTCTGTGGTCAACATGTGCTCCAGAACTGTAGCACTGATCCAGCAGAAGACTGGGACTTGACACATGATGTGGAGGGTCCTGGACGTCTGGATGTGTGAGATGATTCTTCTGGACAGATCTTCATCACTGGACCTCCTCCTGAAGTACTCCTCTATCTGGGCGTCAGTGAAGCCTCGGACCTCTGTTACCCTGTCGACACATGTAGGAGGGATCTGATTGGCTGCTGCAGGTCTGGAGGTGATCCAGACCAGAGCCGAGGGAAGCAGATTCCCCTGGATGAGGTTTGTCAGCAGCACGTTGACTGATGACGTCTGTGTGACATCAGACACAACCTCCCTGTTGTTGAAGTCCAGTGACAGTCGGCTTTCATCCAGGCCGTCAAAGATGAAGAGAAGTTTACAGACAGCCAGCTGCTCTGCTGTGACCTTCTGTAATGTTGGATGGAAAACATGGAGCAGCCTGAGAAGACTCAACCGCTGATCTCTGATCAGGTTCAGCTCCCTGAACGAAAGCAGAACCAGCAGACTGACATCTTGGTTCTCCAAGCCCTCGGCCCAGTCCAGAGTGAACTTCTGCACCGAGAAGGTTTTTCCAACGCCAGCGACGCCGTTGGTCAGAACCACTCTGATGGGTCTCTGTTGGACAGGTGAGACCGTAGAGACGTCCTCTCTCTGGTGGACAGGTGAGACCGTAGAGACGTCCTCTCTCTGTTGGACAGGTAAGTCTTTAAAGATGTCGTTGCACTTGATTGGAGTGTCATGGAGGGTCTTCTTCTTGGACGTTGTCTCCAGCTGTCTCACCTCATGTTGGGTATTAACCTCTTCACTCTGTCCCTCTGTGATGTAGAGCTCAGTGTAGATGCTGTTGAGGAGGGTTCCACTTCCTGTTCCACTTCCTGTTCCCTCAGTTCCTTCAGTCACTCGTTCACATCTGCTCCTCAGACTGATCTTATGTTGATCTAAAACCTCCTGCAGACCACGATCTGCTGAGAGAGAAGAGACAGAGTCAGACTGAAGACATTTCATTACACACTGATGACTTATCTCTCATTCTATCCCTCACTCACATCCAGGATATTAATCTACAAATGTCAGACAAAACAGAAATACTCTTTATTTGGTGCCCAGGCTCAGAGACAGAAAATTGCAGCACAGCTCAATTCACTGTCTCTTGACAGCAAAGTTGAAGCAAGGAATCTGGGTTATCAACAGCAAAATTTGTGGTTAAAGTCACTTTAACCACATTATGAGATCAGCATTCTACCATCTCGCGTGTGTGCACATGTGCAAGTTTAAGTGTGTGTGTGGTGAAGATGGCTCAATACATGCGATTGTTTACTTGCACTTTTATTAGGGCCCGAACGACAACAAGCGTTGGCGAAGGCCCTATAGTAATTGCTCTGTTTATTCTTCTCCTTCATTATACTCTCCCTAAAATCGCAGTTTTGGAGGCTTTCTTATGCCCCAAAACACGTCAAATTTGGCATGCACATCAGGCCTCGCGAAAAATGTTATATTATAAAGTCAATGGGAATGGGCGTGGCCAAATGGCTAAATGGCGCCCCCTAGAAAATTTTAAAACATCAGCCCCGCCTTTGTGTTTCACCTAGACGCATGAAACTTGATGGGCTTATAGAACATGCCAACACACACAAAAAATCCTCTTAACGACATGAGCTGGTTCCCAATTCAACAGCTGCAGCCTTTAGAGGCGACATTTGAAGGCCACTTACGTCACAGCGTCGCGACTAGGCCTGTCCCAATTCAATTTAATTGGAAGGCTCCTCCAACTGCGGCCGATGAATGCAGCCTTCCTTCCTTTGCCTGTTCTAGGAGGACGCACCGCACCTATCCTTCGTGGCTTCTGTATCCCAAGATTCCTTACGTGCCGTTGTTGTTATTAGCAACGTAGCATGCTGTCGAACATCAGTGGCTCTCCGCCGTAGCCTCGCTCTGCGGCTGGCTTGGAGGCGTGGTTGCCCGGTGAGACGGGCTCTGCTGGCCGCACAGGTGAGGGGCGGAGGAACAGAGGAGCTGTTGCAAGCACCACTTTCAAATGCTTAATGTTGTTTACATTCAGATGCAATCAGGAAAGACCGTCTCATTTACCGAAGGTTGACTCAGCCTTCGGAGGAGCCTCCGAAGCTGTTGCCTCCGGAGACCATGTAGGCTGGGTCTTCCGAAGGCTGCAGCCACTGAATTGAGACACAGCCATGGTGAAATCACAACAGGAAGTCGGCTGTTTTGATTTGAACTTTTGACCTTTTTGAACTCCTCCTCCTACAAGTTTTGCCCAATTGACTTCAAATTCGCTACAGACCATCTAGATGCAACTCTGATCAAAAGTTATTAAAAGAATGGGTGTGGTTTCTAGGGCCTTACGAATTTTGGCGACTTTTTGTTTGCTCACCATTTCACTTCGAACAGTTCTAATGCCCACATACTTTATCCAATCAGCTTCAAACTTGCTGGACATGATGATGGCTTCACCCTGAACGTTGTAATATATTATTATTATTTATTTATTATTTTCCTATAGCGCCCCCCGGTGGTGACAGGAAGTGGCCATGTTTTCCTTTAACGTGTACTGATGTCACATAGTTGACTCCATGAACTTCATTCCACTTCTAAAACATGCAGAACAAGTTGGTGAAGCTACATCATGAACACTGTGAAGCTACGAGTAATGGCGTCTGTGTGGTGATGCGGCATCATCATGAAAATTGATACACAGGTCCAGGGTGGTGACCTCTTACATCTGATAGGGGCGACGCCCATGGGCGGGGCCAAATGCCTCTATAGCGCCCCCCTTGAAATCTTTTAAAACCCCTCCCCATAGGGTTTTTTTTTGGAGTTGGAACATGAAAATCGTTACACATGTGTAAGTTGTGAAGACGCACATAAAAGCCTCTTGCCCAATTGGTCTACTCAAACAGGAAGTCAGCCATTTTGATTTAAACTCGTCATTTTGGCGTGATTTCCACACGTTGTATTTTAACGAACCTGTTCTAAGGATTTTGTCCGATCGACTTCAAATTGGTTACACATCATCCAGAGACTATGCTGATTAAAAGTTATTGAAAGCTTTTCTCTACGTCAAGGGGCGTGGCCGCTATGACGCCGCCATGTTTGATCCATCGCCATGCATATTCAAGCAGCTCTCTCTCCTACATACTTCATCCAAACTGCTTCAAACTTTCTGTACATGATCAGAGCCCCACCCTCAACGTCTCCATATGCTCATAAGCAATCTCACTGATGTCGCCCCCTTGTGGAAACAGGAAATGCCATATTGTACATCAACATTGTCCGATCTGCTCGAAACTTCACATGTGTGATCAGGGTCGCCCCCTGAACGCCCCTGGGTGGGGCTCGAGTTTTGTTTTGTTACGCTCCTACTGCCCCCTGGTGGATGAACCATCAACTTGCCATAACTCCTTCATGCTTAGTCTGATTTGCTCTAAGGTCCGCCCCTGAGCTCATCTGCCCACATCTGGTTACTGCCCCCCTGGTGGATGAATGAAACATTGCGTTTTTTTGGTCCTGCCAAGTTTTTTCTCGCTTCTCGCCACAGCCCCGGGATGCCTCAGGTCCGCAAGGGCCCGTTCATCGTCGCTTGCGGCTTTAATTTTTCCATTGTATACTTTTGTATGCCTGTTGTGAAGCACAGTCTGCCTTGTACATGAAATGCGCTTTATGAATAAAGTTTGAACTGAATTGTATTGAATTGAAGACAGAGAGTCTGCCAATCTGATCTGATTATTTTCATCAGCTAAATTGCAACAAAGAGAAAGATTGAATGTTGTGCTGTTGATCATCATCAGTGCTCTGTGAGCAATCTCTGTGACAATAGGCGTGTTTCCATTGCAGGAACTTCAGGGTAATTTTACGGGGCCAGCCTCGTTGGTGCGTGTCTCCACTGCAGGAACCTCCCCCACAGGGCCATTTACAGGAACTTTTACGGGGGCCAACGGAGTACCTACTCCAGGGTAGGTACTCCGTTCGGCCCTGAAAAGCTCCTGGGTGGGGCTCGAGGTTAACCCGGCACTGTTTGGCTAAAGCTAGAGCAGGCTCTGACGCTACCAGAAAGCACCAAAACAACCGGCATTTTTAAAAGGGGGAGCAGAAGGGGAGCATTAGCCTAGCAGACACCGCTGTAAACAACAAGAAAACAGCAGGAAGATATACGACAAATGGAGCGACGATGAGGTGCAGACATTGATTGCAGTCTACGGTACCAAGGAGATTCAGAGGGGGTTTGAGTCATCGCGGCGAAATGAAAATATCAGCGCACCTCGACACACTGGGGATCCATCGCGCCGCAAAACAATGCCGTGAAAATATCAAGCAGGATTACAATCAACCGCCATGTGCACAAACCATAGACTGTATATTAGGGCCCGACCGATTTATCGGTGAGCCGATTATAGCCCGTTTGAAACTAATCGGTAATCGGCCAAAACTCTGCGATTGTCGCCGATATTTTCAGGAATAAAATGCAGGGAATAAAACTTGGGTTTTACTTTGAAAAGATTCCCCCGCACCGGCGCCGACCTCATGACAAACTCCATCCACTACCACCTCAGTCACAGCACACAGCAGAGTGACTGATCTGTCCCAAAACCAGTGTTGCCACTGGCTTTCTGTTTCCCTTTTTTTTTTTTTTTTTTTTTTACCGCGGTTGGGTTGTGAATTAAATAATTAATGCTCGTCTCCGGCCGTGTTGGGTCCGAGATTCAACAAGCCGGTCGGGGTCGGGTTTTACCGTTACTACCGGCACGGCAGTATGCTCATTTATCACCAATAAACACAGTAGATGAGGGTGAGTGACTGAGCTGAGGCTGTGTGATGGGTGGGGGGTCCGCGGTGTGGAGCATTGCGGGACTCTGACTGCAGCGGGGACTATCATGGATCCGCTCCGTGACACTGCTGTGAGACTGACCGCCGGTGAGCGCTTTGACACGGTGCCGGGCACGGCAGCAACCGCTGATCGCTTTTGATTGAAAAGAGAGAGAGAGAGAGAGAGAGAGAGAGACTCCGTGCCGTGTAAAAAAAACAACAACAAAAAAGTATCACGTGTCATGACTTCCTGTATTTGGCCCTTCAAAATAAAAGCCCATATTGATTTTGACTTCATTTTGACAAGACAGGGCTTCAAATGTTTTTTTTTTTTCATGCAACCAATCGACCAATGAAATTTTAGTCGGCTAATGATTTTTTGGTCGACCAGGCAGCCCTAATTTATATATTATATAATATGTATAGATATATTATTATAGTAATACAATTTAAAACTTTATAAAAAATAATAATAATCGGCCGATTAATCGGTTATCGGGTTTTTTCCCCCCTAATAATCGTAATCGGCATCGGCCCCAAAAAATCCATATCGGTCGGGCCCTACTGTATATAAAAGAGACACAAACACACAAACCAGAAACGCGCCTACCGCCTCAGCTCCTTCCATCCTTTTCCGTTGTTGTTATGATTTTTGTGCATGTGCTTGTGACCTGCCTGGATGACGTCACGGTCGAAACTGTCGCACAACGATTAAGCGGCAATCGAAACTCATGACGTTGCCCAGGGGTCCTACTCTGCAGTGGAGACACGGCCACTGAGAAGTTCCTACCCCCTCCCTTTACCAGGAACTCCTGCAGTGGAAACGCGTCTCATGACTCTCTGACATCAGATCCTGGTTTTAGAAATGACCACATCAGCAGACAGATGTTCAGTCTCCCTTTGTCCACAGCTGCTCTGATTGGCTGTCTGCAGCTCACCTCTGGTTCTGGGTCTTTGTCCACACTGGGGACAGGAGGGGGGTCCTGAAGAACCAGACTGGTCCCAGTCTGAGGTGAAGCACTGTCTGCAGAACCAGTGTCCACAGCTGGTGGAGACTGGATCCTTCAGGACGTCCTGACAGAGACCACAGCAGGACAGCTGCTGGTCCACAGAGACACCACTCCTCTTCCTCCTGTCAAGACATTTCTGTGTCACTAACATGTCACAGTCACAGCTCCACATCTGTGCTCTGATTGGTTAACCCCCTTGAATAAGGTATTGGGAAGAAATATAATTTGTCAAAAAGTATCCTTAATTAGAAAATACATTGCCATGATTTAGACCTGACAATCGGCTAATTTAAGCTTATATACACCTGTATCAGATAAAATACTTGAAACACTACTTAAGGGTTTATTACCAGTCCCTATGGCTGGCCAATAGTTCAAACACACCCAAAGAAGAGGATATGATGAAAGAAAGATGATTTCCAGGGAAGGCACTTTTTTCGTTTTTGAACAGCAACAGTCTATTACTTTAAGAGGTGATAAATACTATAAAGCTGCCAGTCAGCAAGGTCTATCATATCAAAACTTAATCTAGGGGTGTATAGAAATAAAAAAATCACAACTAGAATTTGCCCTCCCAGGTGATACCGACATGTGAAATTTGGGGTCTTGGCCCAAGGACTACTGTACTATGTGTGCTTGCTCTGTCCTCGTAGTGGAATGAATTTTTTTATTGTCCCTAATAAGGGACAATAAAAGTCTAAAGTCTAAAGATAACAGATTCATAGGATACTGATAAAGAAGGAACTCTGGGTCACTTATGCATTGATCCTGTCAGTCATATTGTTCCAGACCGCCTCTGTTACCTTGTTCATGGCAGCAGTTTATCTTTTTCTTATTGTAAGTTCCTAGCCTAGAAATCTAGCTGCACCCTAGCGGCAGCAAATATATTTGCTCCGTAGGTGCAACACACCGTTTGTGTTGACCAATCACAGCGCTCTATCTGTTTAGAGAGTCGTTGGGCGGGCTTAGCGCCATGACGACATACATTTTAATTGGCTTGTCAGGCTAACGTCATCCTGCTCTTTGCTCTGATTGGTCGTAGCGCTACCCTATTGGTGCAGAGGCAGTTTGAAAGACAGCCTTCATCCCGCCCCCTGGATTGAGCCGAGGTCTACCGCTCGTTGCCAGACTAGACATGTTAATGATGTAGTCTGGCTTGTCAGGCTAGTAAGTTCCTTATATACATCATAAATCTCCATAAGGAGTGCTTCCTGGTTTCTCCATTTCAATTCTCTCCGTTTCCTTCACATGAATCTAATGACTGAATCATCTTCAGCTCAGAAACTGTCTCTTACTGTGACTCTGAGGGTCCAGGTTCATGTCCGAGGTCTGGAGGATATTCTTTAGACCAGTGACTCTTCACAGACGGACAGATGGATCCTGGAGACTCAGCTCTGTGATCCTGACCTCTGCAAAAACAACAAACTTTTTTTTTCAAATCAAAAACAAAATTGAGTAATGGACATGATTTGTTCATTTTGTGGATATTAATTGAATCCGTAAGTCATTACTGTTTCTAAATACCATCCCCTGAATTACATTGTTGTTGTTGCAATAAACATTATCGTGCTTTCTGACTTCATTTGTGATTAGCAACTAAAACATATAGCCTGTTTGTTGCAGTGTTAATAGCACTTGACTCAAACATGGTCTAATATATTTACATTTTCAATAATAACTATAGTATGTCATCATTTCAATATTTGTATGTTCTACCATGTAAAAATAAGCTCACTGGCTCCTACTGAAGACGTGAATCTGTGAAAACTGTTATTTCCTGTTCTGGTTCCAGTCACGTTGACTGCAGCAGCTGCAGAGACAGTTTGGACTTTCACAGGTTTGTAGCAGCTCTCTTATACCCCTTTCCCACTGGCCAAAAAACCCGTTTAAACCCGCTAACAATCGGCTTTTGGTGGCAGTGGGAAAGGCGCTCCGAGCCGCGTTGACCCGCGTCAACGCGGGTCAAACGACTCGGCAAGCGACGCGGGTTAAAATCGCCTTTAATCGGCTCGGCTCTGCTCGGCTTGCAGTGGGAACGCCAGACCCGCGTCAACCCGCTAATTTACGTGATGACACTGAACGTTACGTGACGCTACGTCATCGCGCCGGTCGCGTCTCATATCACGTACCAAAACAAGGCTCTGCTCCGCTCTGCTCTCACCCGAGACTGGGATCAAAACATCAGAGAACACTGACCAAAAACGATAGAAAAAAAGAAAAGAAGCGACAGTCTGTTTAACTGACGTGTTGTGTTGTCATGGCGACAGTCTGTTTAACTGACGTGTTGTGCCGCGGACGTCCGTCATCCGGCCGCAGCAGACTCTCTGTCCTCCGCGGTCCTGGTGCTCCAGGTCGGCCAGCCAGAGAGTCTGCCTCGGCGGACGGACACTCCGCGGCGGGCGGCTGTGGCATGACTGTGTGTGTCTCTTGCACCGCGGATGAGAGCGGGGCGACTGGTTTATGCTCTGTCTGATCCCCCAGCGGGGGGGGGCAGACTCGGCTCATTTTGGTCAATGGGAAAGGGGCCAAATGCCGATTGTTAGCGGGTTGACCCGCGTTTAAAAAACCCGCGTCGACCCGCTAATTTTAGTGGGAAAACGGCTTTACTGTGACTGTGAGGGTCCAGGTTCATGTCCGAGGTCTGGAGGATGTTCTCTAGACCAGTTACTCTTCACAGACGGACAGATGGATCCTGGAGACGCTGCTCCATCTTCCTCCACATTAACACTCATATTCAGGATTTCTGTCTCTCTGACGTCTGACTGTGATAAAAACACACACGCACACATCTATTAAAACAAGTCAAGTTGACTGCAGCAGCTCCTATTTACACCCCCCCTTTCTTCTCAAAAAGAAAAAAAAAACTTCACTTGGCCACTTTTCATGTGTATTATTGAATCTCACTTCCTGTTTTTTCCTCCTTTTCTCTCAGTGTCTCTGCGTCGACTAAAGCTCACTGACTATTATTCCCTCCACAGTCCACAGGGACAAACTGACTCACACACTCTCACACTTCAACAATGTGACTATTAAGAAATAATAATAATAATAATAATAATAATAATAATAATAATAATAATAATAATAATAATAATAATAATAATAAAATAAAAAGTTGTGTTAACACTCACCTGCCTCCAACTTCAGTTTCACTTTCTGCTTTAAAATGGCGCCTGGACTCTCTGAATACCTGCAGAGACGTCCAGTAGGCCTATTGTATCTGGACTTTGACACCTGTGCTGCTCCAATAGTGGTTTGACTCCCCCTCCGCTCTTGGTACTTAATAAGTTACAGTGAAGGGAAAGTGATAAAACTGCCTTCGTTCACTGACAGCCCAGACATCACTTCCGTGTCCAATGGCAGGATATTCAGTATAGAAACAACAGGCAGAGCCGGGTCAAAAACACCGCGGGAGCTTTCATTTATGAATAAATAAACATATATATTCATATGAATATATATATATATATATTTTTACTGTAAAAAGAAAGAGAGAGAGAGAAGATTAACGTAACGTGGGACGAAAGTAACAAAGCGATTTTCTCTCTCACATAGCCTACAAGTCTGATGTCTAACTTTGTCAGCATGTAGGCTACATCTTGTATGACCTAACAGAACTGCAAAACATCTTGAGGTTATGTCTTACTTTGACCGAGTTACGTTCAAGAACCAGCTGTTTTCGGACGGCGTACTGTGTCCTGTTGTAATTCTCTCTGACCGATTAGAGATAGTGTTGCCTCTTTCTCACTGAACTCCGTGCTGTCGCTCCTCTCTCCTCCTCTCTCTCTGTCTCACTGAGGGGCGGGGCTGCCTCGCGCTGCGCGCTGTGTCTGTGAGAGCGCGTGTACGAGCGCGCGCCGCTGCATCATAGATGTATAACTCAGACTGTATAACTCCATGTGCTGCAGACAGTGGTGCCTGGTGCCTGCTAACAACTGAGCCTACCACTTATTCCACCTGCTTAAATATGAGTCAGATCTCAGTGCTTGTTTGATTAACACAAGCTATTTAGAGCACAGTAAAATTAAAGTAACACTGTGAAGCTGCTGCAGTCATCTTGTTAAGAACAGGCTAATAAGAGCTGTCTGTGTTTATCTTGTCACAAATCACAAAAACTTCTAATTGAGACAAACAAGTCCCAAGCAAGCCCCTGTCTAACATGAGGCTACCTGACTGTAGTGAATCACAGCAGCAACAGGAGGAATCACTCATTCAATTTAGTTGTCGTGAAATTTGTAATTTGTTCCCAGATTAAATTTATTCTGACTTTGCTGTTAAACTTTGCTGTTCTTACTGTAGAAACATGTAGCCTAGTGTAGATTAGCAGTGAATAAACTCATGTTGGCAATAATTTGTTGACACAAAAGAAATGGCAATTAAGAGATACAGACAGCTTTTACGGAGTGGATAAACTTCAAATAATCTATTCATTCTCCATCATCCTCCTCATCAGACCCTGTAACCCATAGAAACAATCCTGATTGAAATGCCTTATTACTGTAAGATACACATTAACAACTGACGAATATGAAACATCAGACAAAAAGTCTCTTTCGACATAACGTTTTTTTGTGACTATATGATAAGTTAGGCTATTATATTTTTTTGTGTGACTATATGATAAGTTAGGCTATTATATTTCCACTTGTAAATTGTTTGCTCTGATATGTTGCCACTGCTAAAATAGTCTATTTACTGGCCCCTTTCGTTCATTTTCTTAGTACAAAAAAACATAAATCCTGTGCATTTTACACGTAGCACTTGTACAAAAACAAACAGAAATCTTGTGCATTTAGCACTTGTATACAGTAAGCCTATGTAAAAATAAAGTACAAAAATATACAAAGGAGAAGTGCTTAACTCAGCACCAGCATCATTTCTCTGTACTGGGTCAGACCACAGGACTTCATCCTCAACTGGCTCATATAGTATACTATAACATATATGTTCCCTCACATCATTGGACACAAATGTGATTAGTTTTGAGTTGTTGTGTTCAACCGGTGACACCTGCGCTTTACAGTTTTTCTCAATTAGACTAAATACAAAAGAACTAATCAAAGTAACAAGCAAGAGCTGAGGAGACAGGAGGGCAAAGAAACCTGATTGGTGGAGACACACAAGGAACAGGGCAGGGCTGACGAGGTGTAACACAGGACAGGTGTGCAAGGAGAGTGGAGGGAAAACACAGGAAGTGACACTAGAACAAAAAGCACAAGAACTGAACTACAAAATAAAACAGGAACTGAAGAAAACAAGAGTCCAAAACAACTGAAAACCGAGCCACTAATGGCAGCAGACCCAGGGTCATGACAATCTGTGCCCAAAACTGAACTATGTTGTCAAATCGTGATCATCGACTTCCGGAGGTCACAACACGTGCATTCCCCCTCTGTATCAACAACTCAACAGTAGAGAGGGTGGAAAACATCAAGTTCCTCTGAGTCCAGATCTGGCAGGACCTGAGGTGGAGCAAGAACACCTCTGGGATTGTGCTGAGGGGCCAGTGGAGACTGCACTTCCTGAGGAGGCTGAAACAAGCCTCCCTCCCCACCAACATCCTCAGGATCTTCTGCAGAGGCGTGGTGGAGAGCGTACTGACCTACTGCATCTCGACTTGGTTCCCCAGCTGCAGTGTGTCAGACCAAAAAGCCCTACAGAGGATAGTCAGGGGAGCAGAGAGGGTCATCAGAGTTTCCCTCCCCTCTGTCCAGGAACTCTTCTACAGCCGGTGCAGGAGCAGAGTCCTGTCTATTGTCAGGGACACCTCACACCCTCCACACAAGCCCTTTGAGCTGCTACCTTCAGGCAAACGGTTCAGAAGCAGCAAGTGCAGAACCACCAGGTTGTCCTACAGCTTCCTACCACGAGCATTTATTTGCACTTAACTGTTTTCTCTTTTTTTTCTCTTTTCTCTTCTATTTATTTATCCAGATTCTTATTCTATTTTTATAGAATTTTTACTCTACATTTTATAAGTGAGTGGGTATGTGTGGGGGAAATGGAGGTGGGAGGGGGGGAGTGTGTGTTGTATTTCGAGTCTCTGAGAAACGTCATCTCATTTTGTCTACACTACACTGTAATGTAACAAACTGATAAATTAAAGACCTTTGACCTTGACCTTAAAAGGGCCCAAGACCATTAAGACATTTAGATAGATAGATAGATAGATAAATAGATAGATATATAGATAGATAGATGATTCTTCGTTCTTCGTCTTCTTTTTACCTCCATCAGGTAACTTGTGTGTAAATATGCAGCTGCTGATTGAGGCAAGTGTTTACTAAACATTATTGTAATGCATCGTTGGATTTAAACAGGCTTCACCACACAAACAGGTTCTTTTGTAGGGATCAGTTGTTACCAAATATTTACACCCTGTAACTGCCAGATGTAACTGTTTTACTGTGTTGTAAACTGATCAAACTTAAAGTGAAGAATAAAAGATGTGACTGTAACTTGATCATGGTGTAAATCCTGAAGATTTTAAATTGAATTTCAAAGACAGAAACTAACAACAATAACAACAAAAACAGGTTTGCAAGAAAGAGCTAAGACACAAACTTGGAAGAAGAAAATAATCATATCAATACAAGTTTCATAATTCTTAATCCGTCTTTATTGCATTAGATCATACATGTTTCATATACAGTATATCTACATATAAATGTGAATTTGTACACTACAATCTGTTAGAAAATACCCACAATGCTCCAAAAGCCATAGCACTAAAAAACAATTACCAGATGATTATTAAATCGAGATCAGTCCTCTCTCTCTCTGGTCTGTAGAGAAGAAGCAGAAGTTTTAGGAAAGTGATGAGTCACAAACCCATTCAGTGATGTCATATATGATGTCATATCTTAACAGGTTTACCTGTTCACAAACATTGGTAACGCTTTATATTAAGGTCCTTGTAATAAGCATTAGTTAATAGGTAATAAGGCCCTTATAAGTGATTACAAGATGCTTATTAACATTATTATGCATTTATAAGACTATATATGTATTAATAGACTCATTATAATATAGTTAATAGCAGACTATAAGAGATTTATAATAACTTATAATAAACTTAGTTAACTGTTTGTTGATGCTTATGAACATTAATAAAATCCTTATGAGTATCTTATAATTGTTCATAATAACATTACAAACACATATATTGACTCAACTAGCCCAATCATTATGTCTTTATTAATCTTAAGGTCTGTGTAATAAGCGTTGATTAATAGGTAATAAGGCTCTTATAAGTGCTAACAAGTATTAATAGTCTCATTATAATATAGTTAATAGCAGACTATAAGAGATTTGTAATAACTTATAAGAAACTTGTTAACTGCTGATGCTTAAGAACATTAATAAAATCTTCATGAGTATCAATCTAACCCAACCATGATGTCTTTGTCATGCCTTTATTAATCTTTTTTTTGTTTGATTTATTAACATTATACTTTATTGCTCATCTAAGTTTACTTGTTTACAGTAAACTGTGCTTTTTGCAGGTACTGGATCTAAAGCGAGAACAATGTCTGATTAAGGCTGATAAATCTTTTATTATGCATTTGATTTTGGTTTTCAGAAAGGTGCGTGGACTTGTAGAGTTTCTTCTCACTTGAAACATTTTACCCTTTCGCTTTTATTTTGAAGGCAAACAGCAAAACCGGAAGTTCCGGTTTAAGCTAGCAGCTGATGGCTTAACACATGCCCATGTGTAAAATGGAGGTAGTTGCCCAACATTTTTGCCCCCGAGTAGAATTCAAACCCATTCTGGGCCTCGAAAAGAAGCAGCTGACAAGAGGAAGCGTTGTGAGACGGAGGATGACTCTTCTGGTAAGTTTAACTGCTGCTAACTAGTTAGTACAAACTCAAACATGCATAGCTAACGTTAGCCGAAGCTAGTGTAGACCTAGCCGCCTCATGACTGTTGCTGCCCTACGGAAGCGCTCCTCTGTGTATCAGTGAGAAAGTTTTTATATTAAAATGTAGTTTATTTTGTCTCCAGCTAGGCTTATATACATACAGTGTACATTGTCGAAATATATAACTTCTCTCTTTCGTTGTGCACCGTCTGATATGTTCTTGACACTTTTCTGTACATGATAGCCTACTTACTGCTGTGAACATTCAGCACAGTCATTTGAGTTTGAGTCTAATGAAATGTGCTACATTAAGACTCTATTTAAAATGCTTGAAAATTCAACTGTAAAGTGTTATTGCAGGATATATCGAGACTTTTTTTTTTTTTATGTTTTTACATTAAAAAAAATGTCATTATGAAAACTCAGATGTAAATTTCCTCTATCCTCATTCTCTACCAACCCCTCCTCAGACTCCTCAAGCTCCTCAACCTCAGATGATGGCAAGAAGAAGAGGAAGAGGGAATTGCTTTTGATGCAAACAAGAGTGCAAAAGAGCAGCTGCGTTAAATGTTCAATGGAATTAAAAATTAAAAAAAATAAAAGTGTACTTTTTTTTTCAAAGACCTGTTTTAGGTTATTTTTATACATTTTAAGTATAAAAATCATGTTGCACTTTTTTGAGTTAAATTATTTGTATAATATGCCTAAATGTTTTAAAGGTGCTTTCTACCTGTTTTAGGTGATTTAGATTTTTATACATTTTCAGTAAAATGTCTCTTTACTTGACAGCAATGAATAAAACAATGTTGGGCTTCACTGTTGAAACATTTGTATTACTATGCAATCTTTTCTTTACATTTCATTAACCTTGACCACATGTATTGTTCATTACAGATGTGGAAGTTGTGAAAATCATTGTTAACCATTAATGAATGCATTACAAAAGATTTATTAGACTTAATAAGGCATTGTTCTCGCTTTAGATCCAGTACCTGCAAAAAGCATAGTTAACTGTTAACAAGTGCATAGTTAACTGATAATAAGGGCATAATAATGCACAATAAAAATATTTATCAGCCTTAATAAGACATTGTTCTCGCTTTAGATCCAGTACCTGCAAAAAGCATAGTTAACTGTTAACAAGTGCATAGTTAACTGATAATAAGGGCATAATAATGCACAATAAAAGATTTATCAGCCTTAATAAGACATTGTTCTCGCTTTAGATCCAGTACCTGCAAAAAGCATAGTTAACTGTTAACAAGTGCATAGTTAATTTATAATAGATGAGCAATAAAGTATATATTAATGTTAATAAATCAAACAAAAAATATTAATAAAGGCATGACAAAGACATCATGGTTGGGCTACACTCAATGTGTTTGTAATGTTATTATGAACAATTATAAGATACTCATGAAGATTTTATTAATGTTCTTAAGCATCAACAAACAGTTAACAAGTTTCTTATAAGTTATTATAAATCTCTTATAGTCTGCTATTAACTATATTATAATGAGACTATTAATACTTGTAAGCACTTATAAGAGCCTTATTACCTATTAACTAACGCTTATTACACAGACCTTAAGATTAATAAAGGCATAACAAAGACATAATGGTTGGGCTAGTTGAGTCAATATAGGTGTTTGTAATGTTATTATGAACAATTATAAGATACTCATAAGGATCTTATTAATGTTCATAAGCATCAACAAACAGTTAACTAAGTTTATTATAAGTTATTATAAATCAATTATAGTCTGCTATTAACTATATTATAATGAGTCTATTAATACATATATAGTCTTATAAATGCATAATAATGTTAATAAGCATCTTGTAATCACTTATAAGGGCCTTATTACCTATTAACTAATGCTTATTACAAGGACCTTAATATAAAGCGTTACCCAAACATTTTCTCTTCACTGCTCCACTTTACATTTTATTTTACTTCCACAATCATCAGCTGTGGGAAAAGCAACAGATCAAATTCACATCAGAGTCTCCAGTCGAAAGTCTGGACTCTTCACAAGGTCACGAAGCTGCTGCAGAGCTGAAGAGTTCAGGTTGTTTCCACTCAGGTCCAGGTGTCTCAGGTGGGAGGGGTTGGACTTCAGAGCTGAGACCAGAGAAGAACAGCTGATCTCTGACAACCTGCAGTTCATCAAGCTGAATAAAGAATAAAATAAAATCAGATGTGTCCTGATCAATGATCAGTGAGCAGATGGACTTTGTCCTTCTGCTGCCACATGATGATGATCCTGTTGGTCTAAAACACAGAGATTCAGGACTTGATCAAAGTTTAAAGGTCCAGTCTTGGTCCTGGTCTCAGACACACACACACACACACACACACACACACACACACACACACACACACACACACACACACACACACACACACACACACACACACACACACACACACACACACACACACACACACACACACACACCTGAAGTGATCAGACTATTTATGAGACAACTACTATTTCAAACGTCCTTCATCAAAGTCAATAATCAAAGTTCTGAGTGAAGATCAATCAGGTTCAGTTGTGGATCAAAGATCTCAGATCTACAACAGTAACAGTCAGTGAACTCACTCCAGAGTCTCCAGTCTACAGTCTGGACTCTCCAGAAAACCACTCAGATCCTTCACTCCTGAATCCTGCAGCTCGTCGTTCCAGCCCAGGTCCAGTTCTCTCAGGTGGGAGGGGTTGGACTTCAGAGCTGAGACCAGAGAAGAACAGCTGATCTCTGACAAGCTGCAGTCCAACAATCTGAATAAAGAATAAAAGCAGTGAGTTGAGGACCTCAAGTGGCCTCCATCATTCATACATGGAGGCAGTTTAGGTCAGTTAGAGCCACTCTGCCATATAGGCCAGATTGGTGGAGGCTGCAGCAATGGTTAATCTTCTGAAACGTTCTCCCATCTCCACACAGGATCTCTGAGCTCAGCCAGAGTGATCTGTGGGTTCTTGGTCACCTCTCTGACCAAAGCTCTTCTCCCCCAACTGTTCAGTTTGGCCGGACGGCTGCAGCTCTAAGAGGAGTAGCCTACTGGTTGACCTAAACTTCCTCCATGTAAGAATGATGGAGGCCACTTTGCTCTTCGAAACAATAAGTGTAGCAGATTTTTTAAGCCTTGTCCAGATCTGTAACCTACATTACCACAGTTCTGTCTCTGAGCTTTTGGGGCAGTTCCTTTGACCTCATGGATCTCATTTTGCTCAGATGCAAATGAGCCACAAGTCCTTATTTAGACAGGTGTGTGCCTTTCCAAATCATGTCCAAACTATTTAACTCAACATAGCTAGGCTCAAATGTAGGTGCAGAAGCATCTCAAAGAGGAATAAAAGAAATTAACAGCAGCTGAATGACCTACAGGAGAGTCAGAGCAAAGGGTCTGAATACTTGTTAAGGTGATATTTCAGGTTTTGTTTTGTTTGTTTTTTAACATAAAACTGCAAAATAACAAATAGTTAAAAAATTGATGGGGGTCTGAATACTTTCCTCACTGCCTTCATGGCCTACTGTAGATGGACGGATGTGTGCTTATAGTTTGCTAATAATAAAGTTTTCTGAACAGTCAAAGTTTTCTGAACAGTTATGTTTATGTTCTGTTAAAGCAGAAGTAAGCGATCCAGTCATTTTGGCTAACTTCGTTAGTTAGCAGCCCCCGCCCCCGCCCTCGTCATGGATCTATTGGTCCTCGTCCCTACGTCACCACATTCACGCGCATCCCTTGGCTGCACACACAGAGAGGACTGCCCCTTTATGCCGTTCTCTCTCCTCATTGGATAAAGGTTGTAGGATACAAGGAAAGTTTTCTCCTGGGCTCAGAGCAGAGCAGAGTGACTGACAGACCCGTGTTTCGGACCAAACACTCTATAGAAGTGATTGCCGTCGGAAGATACAACTATTTAAGACTTAGATTAACACAAATATTCCGCTTACTTCTGCTTTAATTTGTAGACAGGAGGAGGAGAGATGACAGGAGGAGGCCAGAGAGAGAGGTGACTGGGGGCGAGTTTGTGTGTCACATCAAGATTCATTGAAATTGTGTCTTCTCTGGATGATCACCACTGATGATCTTAAAGATGAGGTTGAGTTGAGTTCTTTACATATGTAGCCTCTCAATATTGCTGTCAAACTTCACCAGATTTAAGCCTTTTAATATATAATTGACAAACATTTCTGACGCCTGAAAATCCTTAGTCAAGGACACCCCCAAGAAACAGTGACTGGACTAAAACCACAGAAGAAGAAAACAGACGTCACCATGACGACCCTCAGTGTGGATCAGCATAACATCTAGCCTGGTCGCGCCCACACTAGTGACGTCACGCCTCGCAAAAGCGCTGCTGACTGCTAGTCTGGCCAACCGTGCTATTAACTGGATTTCTGTCTCCCGAATTTTCGGGAACTCCACCCTCTTTTTCGAGAGCCAATCAACGTCGAGCCTCTCCAATGGCTCTGGGTAGAGGCGTGTTCAAGTAAGTGACGCAGTAGAGGAAAGAGCGGTGTGATTGGTTTAAGCTTCGACACCGCCTATTCTGGCTTCGACCAATAGCAGACTGAGGCATTTGAGGGGGGCGGGTAAACCAGGTTTGAAGAATGCGCTTTGAGAAATGGATTCTCTTAACGTCTTGGCCAGACCCAATGCTGAGTATCAACATTGGAAAGTCGTGCCAACCAGGCTACATAACATCAGCCTCATGTCTGCAGCTCAGTGTCAACACAACTTTCACATCACATTCATCTGAGCACAGAAATAAAACAGAGTCTGACCTCAGAGTCCCCAGTCTACAGTCTGGACTCTCCAGAAAACCACTCAGATCCTTCACTGCTGAATCCTGCAGGTTCTTGTTGTAGCTCAGGTTCAGGTGTCTCAGGTGGGAGGGGTTGGACTTCAGAGCTGAGACCAGGGAAGAACAGCAGATCTCTGACAACCTGCAGCCCTGCAATCTGAATAAAGAATAAAAACAGTGAGTTGAGGACAAAGCTCCTTGTTGACAGCGTTCAGTGTCTCATCATCTGTTCAGAGCTGAAGAAGCTTCAGAAAGAACAAGTTCAGAAAGTAAAAGTCCAACAGCTGAAGCAACAGGAAGCAGGTTAAACAGTTGTACAGAGAGATAACAGCTCATTAATATTCATGAGAAGCTGCTGCTGCTTCAACACAGACGCAGTGACTCCGCCTCTTCACCTGTCAGCTCCACCTGTGGCTCCATCCAGACAAACTCATGTTGTGCAGCCACATTGATCAGAGATGTATTTATTTCTCAAGTTTTAAAGACAATAAACAAAAAAGGCTGAACTCTGTTGCTATGACGACAAACATGAAACTAGTGCTGTCAAATTTAACGCGTTAATTTTGGCGATTCATTTTAAAAATTTGAACACGTTGCAAAAAATTAACACTGTTTTGTTTACTTCCAGTGGCGGCTGACCCGTTACCTTTGGTGACGTGTGCAGGCAAACCAGACAAAGCCTGTACCAGCTGTAGCGCTGTTATTCTTCACTTTATTAGGTTTTAATATTTTTTCATGCGAGTAAGTAACCGTTTAGATGACCAATATGCGGTTAGTTCCAATTCCAATCCAATTGCGCATGCGTGGCGTCACAGTCTCGCTGTCGAGTTCGGCTCTCAGAAACAACGCTTTTTTACTTGTTTCTACGGCTTTGTAATTTGATTCAAGACTTCGATCCACATCTTAAGCAGTGTCTCTTTCAGTCGGGCTACTGTTTTTAATGATCGAATGTGCCGATCGCTCTATTTTAAGCAGAATCTGGGTGGTTCGCTGCCGCCCGCCGCCATCTCCGAGACGCCATTAGAGTGACGCCGGTTGTAAATTTTTACTCACTTCTCTGGGCTTCCACCACCACTGTATGGACATTTCCCTCCGCTACTTTGTGGATAATCTCCCTACGAACACTTCGGCTTGTGGCTGAAGCCAGTTCGACTAAATCCTGCAGCCAGTGACTCTGGAGAGTGCTGCCACCGCAAGCGGAGGCTCACCGGAGTTAGTCTCCACCAGCGGGCTCGGTCTACGTGCCCTGGCCGGGTAAAGCCTCCGGCTGCTGTCTTGTCTTGTGTCGTCTTCGCATTGCTGTGGGCTCCAGGACGGAGCCCTGGCGGGTAGGTGTCCTGCACGGCACTTTCCTCTCCTCCGCAGCCTCGTCCTGCACATCGTTCCCGGCTCTCTCCGGCTGTCTGCTCTGCTGGCTGCTGTTCTCTCTCCCTCTGTTTCAGTGCATCGCATCCACATCCATGCCTCCGCTCTCGTCGCCGTCCAGCTGTGACAGCTGCACCCGTCTGGCCGGAAAGATCCTGGAGCTGGAAGCAAGAATCTCTCGCCTCTACCAGATCCAGGAAGATGAGAAATTTCTGGACACCATCGTCTTCGGACCAGCCCAAACGGACCCAAACAGAGCTTTGGGGTCAGATGTCACCGTGCCCTCAGATACTGCCCCGCCCCCTTCTGCCCCGGAGCCTGCCACTTCCGCCCCCCCTCCCCTCCCTGTCCTGGAGAAATCTTGGCCACAGCTTGGGGCCAAACCCAAAGGCCTGTTGAGCTCAACCCCCCTCCACCATGACAACTGGTCCCTGGTCAGTGGCAAAGGAAGGAAAGAACCCCCCCCCACCTCTTCTTCCTCATTTTAATCTTCATCTTGATAACAGATATGACCTTCTTAGTCAGAAAGACTTCCCTATTTTGCCCGCGCCCTCTCAACCCAGGTCCCCCTCTTCACAGGGTTCTTTTAATTCCCCGCCACCCCTCCCTCCTCCACCCACTGTGCCAAAGCCCCCCCCAGGGTTCCGCCGCTCCATAGCCTACTTCACTCCCGCACCCCGGGAAGGCCCTACCAGGCCTCCAGCCCCTTGTCATACAAGGTCACAATACACTAAACCTGCCCCCAGTCACCGGGCCACCCGCTCTACTCTCCCTCATATCTCTCCACCCACCAAGATAGTTGTGGGTGACTCCATCACTAGAAACATCCGTCTTCAAAACTCCACTACACACTGTCTACCTGGTGCCACTGTCACTTCACTATTAAACAAGCTCCCTGACCTGCTCCAATCAACTCCCCCCTCTGTCAACCGCATCATTATCCATGTAGGGACAAATGACACAGCCCTCCGACAATCTGAGGTGCTCAAAGCCGGATTCAACAAACTATTTGAGTTTTTGAAAACTTGTGGTAAAACAGTTTTCATCAGCGGCCCTCTTCCCACACTCAATCTTGGCTCAGAACGTTTCAGCAGACTCCTGTCCCTTAACTCCTGGCTCCAGGTTGCCTGCAGAGAGCAGGGCTTCAACTTAATTGATAATTTTAACTTATTCTGGAACCGTCCCTCCTTTTACCAGGGTGATGGTATCCATCCAAGCAGGCTGGGTAGCCGCGTATTGTCTGGCAACCTCCAGCACGCAGTACTAAACCCATGACTGACAACAACTGAATCAGCCCCCCTCACCCCTGTCAGGGAAGAAGCCCACCCCTCCTTCTCCCTCTCTGTACCCCCCCTCCCTCCTACACGTCTGCCATGCAATTCCCCACTTGTTATCCCTGTCTTTATCTCACATAGACGTTGTCCTGCTCAAAGTAAAAAACTCCGGCTCTCCACTGAGCACAGACATCGATGGCTCCGGCCGGTCACCCGGGTCACCGGGCTCCTATCTGGTCCATGCTCAGTTCACGTGGCGCTGATAAACACCAGATCTCTTACAAATAAGACATTTGTTTTGAATGACTTTTTCACAACACGTGATCTGGATTTCCTCCTGTTGACGGAGACCTGGTTGAAACCAGGCGACGTCAGTGCTTTCTCGGAGCTCCTCCCACCTAGCTGTTCCTTCTTCAGCACCCCCCGAGCTGCCGGTCGCGGCGGCGGTCTGGCTGCTATATTTAAAGAGAGTTTCCGATGCAAAAAAATAACTGCTAATAATTATTCCAGCATTGAGCTGCAGTTGTTTGTCATCGACCTATCCTGTCCTGTACTGTGTGCCACAGTTTATCGCCCACCAAATTTTAATAAGAACTTTCTTAAAGAGTTCTCTGAGTTCCTGTCTGATTTTATTCCAAAGTTTGATAAATTATTGATTTGTGGGGACTTTAATATTCATGTTTGCTGTGCAGGAAATCAACTGGCAAACGAGTTTAAGGGCCTTTTGGATTCGTTTGGCCTTACTCAATCCGTTAATGCACCAACACATGAGCATGGGCACACTCTTGACCTTGTCATTTCTCATGGACTTTCAGTTTCCCTTAGAGAAATAGTGGACACTGCTATCTCGGATCACCTCCCCATTGTTTTTGAATTTGCTGCCCCCCCACCTGCTAATAAGCCCGTTTCCGCAGCCCACAGACGCCGTGTCTTTACTCCATCAACAGCCAGAGAGTTTGCTGTCGCCTTTGCGGAATCTCAGCTGCATGCTGATGGTGGACTGGTTCCTCCCCTCTGCCCAGACACCTTACTCTCCACTTTCCACTCCACATGTTCTGCAATTCTGGATTCTGTAGCCCCTTTTCGGCAAAAAAACACCAAAGCCAAGGCCGATCCCTGGCTGAATGACCACACCCGTCTGCTTAGACAGCAATGCAGACAGGCTGAGCGGCGGTGGAAAAAGGACAAACTGCGTGTATCACTTGGCTGGTTAAGGAACAGTTTAAGGGTTTATCAGAGAGCTGTGAAGGAGGCCAAGTCCAAATATTTGTCCTCTGTCATAGCCAACAGCTCTAACCATCCGAGAGTGCTATTCAAGACTATTGACTCTGTTATAAACCCATGCTCTACTGTCTTGCCCGATGCCTCCACCACAACCTGTGAAGAGTTTGTCTCTTTTTTTATAGACAAGGTGGCATCAGTCAGGCAGAATATCAGTAAAAACAGCAATATGCTTATGTCCCCTGATGATGTGTGTACTCCTCCTCCACTATCTACTGTTTTTGAGCAATTTCAGACCATCTCTCTGTGATCTCTTACTAAAGTGGTTAGTGGCTTAAAACCCACTAACTGTCCTTTAGACTCCATTCCAGCTAAATTCCTGAAGGAGGTTTTTAGTTCTGTTGGATCACGTTTGCTGGTTTTTATAAACACCTGTCTTAGCTCAGGGTCTGTCCCAGCTGCCTTCAAACACGCTGTGGTTAGGCCCCTCCTCAAAAAACCTCACCTTGACCCCTCTGTCCTGTCCAATTTTAGGCCTGTCTCCCACTTGCCTTTTCTGTCTAAGGTATTGGAAAAAGTCGTTTTTATTCAATTACAATCACTTTTAGAGACAAATTCTGTTCTTGATAAATTTCAGTCTGGGTTCAGATCTCGACACAGCACCGAGTCAGCACTGTTAAAGGTGCATAATGATATTGCCATGTCCGTGGATGCTGGTAACCCCACTGTGCTGGTACTGCTGGACCTCACAGCAGCTTTTGATACAGTCGATCATGCAATCCTTGTATCTCGCCTAGAGCATTATGTAGGCATCCGTGGCACCGCTCTCCAATTGTTTAGGTCGTACCTGGCAAATAGGAGTTTCTCTGTGATGATTGGTGACCTCTGCTCCTCACAGGCTTCCCTCTCTTGTGGGGTGCCACAGGGCTCTATTCTTGGCCCTGTTCTGTTCTCACTGTATATGCTGCCTCTGGGATCAATTATAAGAAAACATAATCTGTCTTTTCACTCTTACGCTGATGATTTACAGTTATATCTGCCCATGAGACCCAATGAAAACATTGCACTTGCTAAGTTACTGGACTGTATTGCTGATGTAAAGCAGTGGCTGGCTCTGAACTTTTTGCACCTGAATGACAGCAAAACTGAATGTATTTTGTTTGCCACTCCATCTATGTCAAATGTTTTACCTGCAAACTCTGGGACCTTGGCGCCCTTTTTTAAACCACATGTCAAGAATCTTGGGGTAACATTTGACAGTGGACTCAGATTCGATAAGCAGATTAGGTCTGTTGTTAGCACCAGCTTTTTTCAGCTGCGTCTCTTGGCCAAAGTGAAGCCTTTTTTAAGTCGGCAGGACCTCGAGATAGCAATCCACGCTTTTATCAGTTCAAGACTCGACTATTGTAATGCATTGTATGTTGGCCTCAGCCAGTCTTTAATCTCGCGTCTTCAACTCGTCCAGAACGCTGCCGCACGATTTTTAACAGGCACATCCAGGCGGGAACATATTACCCCTGTGCTGTCGTCTCTCCACTGGCTTCCTGTTTGTTTTAGAATTGATTTTAAACTTTTATTGTTTGTTTTTTATGCCATCAACGGCCTGGCTCCCTCCTACCTGTCAGAGATTTTAACTATCCGCGATCATGGCAGGGCCCTCCGTTCTTCCGGCCAGCTTCTGTTAGGGGTCCCAAGCTCTAGATACAAACAGTGGGGCGACCGTTCGTTTGCTGTTGCAGCTCCCAGGCTGTGGAACAGACTGCCACCAGACATTCGCACCATTACTGACCTCAGCCTTTTTAAATCGAAGCTAAAGACGCACTTTTTTAGATTAGCTTTTAACTCTGACTAGGGATGTCCTGCTCTTAAGTGTACTTATTTTTGCCTGTTTTTATTCTACTGTATGCACTTTGAGAGGGCTTTTAACACCCTGCAGCACTAGTAGCACTTTCTTGTGTCTTCTTGCAGCACTGTGGCACTTTCCTGGATTTCTATGTATTGTTCTTTATGTATTATTTTTATGGATTATTTTATTGCCTTGATGTAAAGCACTTTGGGTACCGTCTGGCTACTGTAAAGTGCTATACAAATAAATTTTGATTGATTGATTGATTGATTGATTAGTTTATCCACATGATGATGAAGTTGCTCCGACGACGTTCTCGGAGCAGTGACGCTCCACCAGCAGCGACCGTAGCGGAGCATCACCGAGGCAACAGCCCGGTCTGCGGAGCCGGTCGGCCGGGTAACAGCGTCGTCCCCGGTGTAAGACAGAGAGCCGATTAACTTAACCGCAGGTCTTTAGAGGTTCACTGCCGGCTGGTTTCATTCTTTTAGATTAGTTATTGAATGTTTGTTTAGTTGTTGATTAGTTTGTTTGAATGAAAAGTGAAGCTTCATGTGTGAATTGGACAGAAGAGCAGCGCTGCCTTGGAGATGTAGACTACACAAATCACCACCTACAGATCAATAAATAAAACAATGAACTGATCGGTCTATAGCTATTCAATTTAATTCAGTTCAGGGAAATTCAGTGATGTGGTTGTTTTTTCGTGCACGTCAGCAGCACAGCTTGGTAGGAAAAAAGGAAAAACATGCCCATAAGTGGTCTGGAGTGGTCTTGATGGTTTTGATATTCAACCTGCACTTCAACACATGTAGCCTGGGTTGTTTTGTTATTATTTCTGTTGGAGGATATAAGCAAGTGGCCTTTTTAGTGCCAAATTTGTTCTTCACAGGAGAGAAACTGTGTTTAAAGTTTAAAGAAAGCCATTTAAATTGTCTTTGACTTTTCTTTGTGTTTATTCTACACTAATTTGATGATTATACATGAATAAATAAAGCTCAAGTAGTAAGTGGACAAATGCAGTTTATTAATAACTAGATAAAGTAGCATTTCCTGATGGAAATGCGTGTGACTGCTGAAAGCAGCTGAACGCTGTTGCAGAATTAGCAAATAGTGCAAGCAGTGATCACCATACACATGGTTGACCAAGGTAGGTATCGAACCCACAACCTCACGGTCAGCAGACTTTCACTCTGCCTCTAGGCCACAGTGTACACACAGTTGCAGAGACTGTTGTCTGTTGATGAACTGCACTCTGTCTCACTCTGAAGTTAACAAGCCCAAAGCTGTAGTTCCAGTGCAAATCAATCTTAGTGCAGTGGTATAAACAAGAAACATGTTAACACAAACCAAGATTGAAAGAGGTAAAGAGAATAGGTGGGGGCGCATATGCATTATCAAGTTTGATCATGTGACCAGACCAAGTGGTATTGGTTAAAGTTCAATGTGACCTTGTGGTTGGATGGCAGGAACCTTATCCACTAGGCCATTCCAACACTTACGATGAAGTAGAGGTTGAGACTTTGATGAATGTGAGATTTTTCAATGATGCTTAAAGTCCCGCTCCCGCGACCCTTTGCGGCCATTTTAAAACCAGCTCATTAGCCATGCACATTAGCAATTCACCTCTGGGGGGTGGGCGGAGACTGCGCTGTTTTGCACCCGCCCAGCCACCTCCTCGCACCCCATCCCCCGGTTGCTGACAGCTGGACATTGTACAATTACAGATTCAGCGCATTTAGTGTAAAACTCCACACTGGGATTCAATCCCAGACCGGAATATAGGCCTTGGTTACAGTGCAAGCTGCTCTACCAGGTGAGCTATACCTGTTATACCTTGACAGCTACACCGAGCTGCCAAGCCTTCCACCTCTGGGCCAGATGAAGAACGGGGTGGGAGCTTGTAGCATTAGTGCCCTCCCCTGGAGCTGTGACACGTCAGCTCCAGTCTCCCTGAAACTGCCAGTTTGCGTCTGCCATTGGGTCACAGCAGTTTGAAGGCAGAAAAACTCAGAAATGCAATTTTGCACTTCCTTTTCTGCTGATATGTGCTCTAACACAAGAAAAATGCCACAGGAACTTGTGAAAAGCACGAAAAACATGATTTTCATGGGAGCGGGTCTTTAAAGTTCAAAGTTGCTGACACACTAACAAGACTGCTCAGGTGGGATTTGAACCAGTGACATTGTGGTTGGATGGCAGGAACCTTATCCACTGGGCTATTCCAACACTAATAGTGAAATAGAGGTTTGATGAATATGAGATTTTTCAATGATGCCTTAAAAAAAATGCGGTTAGTTTATCCACATGATGATGAAGTTGCTCTGACGATGTTCTCGGAGCAGTGACGCTCCACCAGCAGCAACCGTAGCGGAGCATCACCGAGGCAACAGCCCGGTCTGCGGAGCTGGTTGGCCGGGTAACAGCTTCGTCCCCGGGGTGAGACAGAGAGCCGATTAACTTAACTGCAGGTCTTTAGAGGTTCACCGCCGGCTAGTTTCATTCTCTTTAGATTAGTTATTGAATGTTTGTTTAGTTGTTGATTAGTTCGTTTGAATGAAAAGTGAAGCAAGTGAAGAAATGAGCCACAACAAGTAAGTAGAGGACTTTTTTGTGAAACCTTATCCACTAGGCCATTCCAACACTTACGATGAAGTAGAGGTTGAGACTTTGATGAATGTGAGATTTTTCAATGATGCTTAAAGTCCCGCTCCCGCGACCCTTTTCGGCCATTTTAAAACCAGCTCCTTAGCCATGCACATTAGCAATTCACCTCTGGGGGGTGGGCGGAGACTGCGCTGTTTTGCTGACAGCTGGACATTGTACAATTACAGATTCAGCGCATTTAGTGTAAAACTCCACACTGGGATTCGATCCCAGACAGGAATGTAGGCCTTGGTTACAGTGCAAGCTGCTCTACCAGGTGAGCTATACCTGTTATACCTTGACAGCTACACCGAGCTGACAAGGCTTTCACCTCTGAGCCAGATGAAGAACGGGGTGGGAGCTTGTTAGCCTCGTAAACCAGCCTCTCGCGGAAGTGCATTTCATTTCATTCCGAGGGAGAGTCTGGCCTCATCCCCATTCTAAGCGTTTGGACTGAAACCCTCAGAAGGCCGAGCCAATCAGCGTCGCCGCTGTGATTGACACAGCACGTTGGCCAATCAGGGACCGACTGGTGCAAAGCCCCGTCGCTACACCAACTTGTTGATTGGCTGAATGGGGTTGTCTGTCAACGCTACTACCAAAGATATTAAACCGTCTTTGCTACTACTCCCGCCCTGCTGCCGCCCACCCCAAACACAAAGAGCGGGGATGAGGCCAGACTCTCCCGAGAAATGAAATGAAATGCATTTCCGCGAGAGGCTGGTTTGCGAGGCTAGGAGCTTGTAGCATTAGTGCCCTCCCCTGGAGCTGTGACACGTCAGCTCCAGTCTCCCTGAAACTGCCAGTTTGCGTCTGCCATTGGTTCACAGCAATTTGAAGGCAGAAAAACTCAGAAATGCAATTTTGCACTTCCTTTTCTGCTGATATGTGCTCTAACACAAGAAAAATGCCACAGGAACTTGTGAAAAGCACGAAAAACATGATTTTCATGGGAGCGGGTCTTTAAAGTTCAAAGATGCTGACACACTAACAAGACTGCTCAGGTGGGATTTGAACCAGTGACCTTATGGTTGGATGGCAGGAACCTTATCCACTGGGCTATTCCAACACTAATAGTGAAGTAGAGGTTTGATGAATGAGATTTTTCAATGATGCTTTAAAAAAAAAGAAATGAGCCACAACAAGTAAGTAGAGGACTTTTTTGTGAAAATAGTGCAAGCAGTGATCACCATACAAATGGTTGACCAAGGTAGGAATCGAACCTACAATCTCATGGTCACTAGACTTTGACTTTGCCTCTAGGCCACAGTGTACACACAGTTGTAAAGACTGTTGTCTTACTCTGCCACTTCGCCACAGAGAGCACAGACATAAGCATGTTGCCATTGTAATGTGATGATGTGCTGCAAACGGTGGCAGAAGCAATTAATGCGTCTCTTAACGAACACCTGTAACCAATTGAGGGTGTGGGAGGGGAGCAGAATTCAACATCACATAACAAGATTGCTCAGCCTGGATTCGAACTAGTAACCTTGGGGTTGTCAAGCAGCCACCTTACCAACTGGACTACAGACAGAGTTGTGTAGAAGAGAGGTTGAGACTTTGATGAATGTGAGAATTTTCAATGATGCTTAAAATAAAAAGAAATGAGTATAAATTAGCCACAACAAGTAAGTAGAGGACTTTTTTGTGACCTGTGACTATTTTTTGGTGAATTAAAATGAATTAAAAAGCACTTAACAGCAAGTTACAAAGTTGAGCTCCTTCTCCTGCTGCTGGGAAAAAAATGCATTGGGCTGAATGAGAGCAGAGAGCTCCCTGGCTGCATTTAAAAAATATTTTAAATTATTATCTAAGTCTCTTTGCATTTTTGACCAGAATTTTAGCCAGAAGACAAGTGTGGCTACAAAACTGGAGAAAATAATTTGTCTAGAGTTTAAACAAAGTATGAAGGACTAGTTTAAAACCGTAAAAAGGCGGAAGAAATTGGCCGAACAGAAGAACAATAGTGTGAGTGCTTCCAGCAGTCACACTAATAATAATACATTTTTTTAATCGATTGACAGCCCTAGTACATAGAAACACATGTTGAATGAAGCAGCTGATGAAGCTCAGAGACAGATAAGCCTGCTGACTGACGTCTAGGGCTGACCCAAAAAAAATCATTGCCATGGTAATCATGAAGTCGTGATCGATTTTATTAGGCTACTTGGCATCCTGGAAACCTGCCTGATTTTGGAGATATGCAGTGTTTGTTTGCCATAACTTTCATTATCTCAGCTACTATCGCGCACCCCCCCAGCTGTCGAAGCTTCAATTTTGATCGATTTTATGTCCGCGAATATTCAATTATCAAAATATGATAATCGGGACAGCCCTGCTGACGTCACAGACTAAACCTGCTCAAACTTCTAGTGCTGAAATCATCACACACACACTTCTATTCTATTCTATTATTTCACTACAAACATCACAGAGGTGGAGCCACCAGCTATTGATTATAGATCACTTGTTGTCTGACACATTACATGTGTTTATGTAGGCCTGGTTGAGGAGAAATGTGAAAAGAAAGAGTGACTGGACTAAAACCAGAGAAGAAGGAAACAAACGTCACCATGACAACCGTCAGTGTGGATCAGTAGCCTGTAACATCAGCCTCATGTCTGCAGCTCAGTGTCAACACAACTTTCACATCACATTCATCTGAGCACAGAAATAAAACAGAGTCTGACCTCAGAGTCTCCAGTCTACAGTCTGGACTCTCCAGAAAACCACTCAGATCCTTCACTGCTGAATCCTGCAGGTCGTTCCAGCCCAGGTCCAGGCGTCTCAGGTGGGAGGGGTTGGACTTCAGAGCTGAGCCCAGAGAAGAACAGCTGATCTCTGACAACTTGCAGTTCTCCAATCTGAATAAAGAATAAAATCAGTGAGTTGAGGACAAAGCTCCTTGGTGACAGCGTTCAGTGTCTCATCATCTGTTCAGAGCTCAAGAAGCTTCAGAAAGAACAAGTTTAGAAAGTGAAAGTCAAACAGCTGAAGCAACAGGAAGCAGGTTAAACAGTCACATACAACATTAATGAATTTGGCACAAAACAGGTTTGTGCCAAATTTGTTCTCCACAGGAGAGAAACTGTGTTTAAAGTTTAAAGAAAGCCATTTAAATTGTCTTTGACTTTTCTTTGTGTTTATTCTACACTAATTTGATGATTATACATGAATAAATATTTGTTATAAGCTCAAGTAGTAAGTGGACAAATGCAGTTTATTAATAATAATAATAATAATAATAATAAAACATTTTTTTAATCGATTGACAGCCCTAGTAGAAACACATGTTGAATGAAGCAGCTGATGAAGCTCAGAGACAGAAAAGCCTGCTGACTGACGTCTAGGGCTGACCCAAAAAAAAAATCGTTGCCATGGTAATCATGAAGTTGTGGTCGATTTTATTAGGCTACTTGGCATCCTGGAAACCTGCCTGATTTTGGAGATATGCAGTGTTTGTTTGCCATAACTTTCATTATCTCCGCTACTATCGTGCACCCCCCCAGCCGTCGAAGCTTCGATTTTGATCAATTTTATGTCCGCGAATATTCAATTATCAAAATATGATAATCGGGACAGCCCTACTGACGTCACAGACTAAACCTGCTCAAACTTCTAGTGCTGAAATCATCACACACACACTTCTATTCTATTCTACTATTTCACTACAAACATCACAGAGGTGGAGCCACCAGCTATTGATTATAGATCAGTTATTATCCGACACATTACATGTGTTTATGTAGGCCTGGTTGAGGAGAAATGTGAAAAGAAAGAGTGACTGGACTAAAACCAGAGAAGAAGAAAACAGCCATCACCATGACGACCCTCAGTGTGGATCAGTATAACATCAGCCTCATGTCTGCAGTTCAGTGTCAACACAACTTTCGCATCACATTCATCTGAGAACAGAAATAAAACAGAGTCTGACCTCAGAGTCTCCAGTCTACAGTCTGGACTCTCCAGAAAACCACTCAGATCCTTCAGGTCTGAATCCTGCAGGTTGTTGTCGGTCAGGTCCAGGTGTCTCAGGTGGGAGGGGTTGGACTTCAGAGCTGAGCCCAGAGAAGAACAGCTGATCTCTGACAACCAGCAGTGCTTCAATCTGAATAAAGAATAAAAGCAGTGAGTTGAGGACAAAGCTCCTTGTTGACAGCGTTCAGTGTCTCATCATCTGTTCAGAGCTGAAGAAGCTTCAGAAAGAACAAGTTCAGAAAGTGAAAGTCCAACAGCTGAAGCAACAGGAAGCAGGTTAAACAGTCACATACAACATTAATGCTTTGTCCAATTTGCTCAAAACTTCACGTGTGTGATGAAGGTCCGCCCCTGAGCTCATCTGCCCACATCTGGTGGATGAACGACAAATTGCGTTTTTTCGCTCCTGCCAGGTTTCATCTCCCTTCTCCCTTCTCGCCACAGCCCCTGCGTGCCTCAGGTCCACGGTGGCGCGGAGACGCGAGGGCCCGATCATCACCGCTTGCGGCTTTAATTCTGTTTATAACCTGTGGAGGGCAGCATTATGCTGGACAGCGTACAGCCTGCCGCAACATGAGAAGAAGAAGAAGAAGCTTGTACCGGCTGTAGCGCTGTTATTCTTCACTTTATTAGGTTTTAATATTTTTTCATGCGAGTAAGTAACCGTTTAGATGACCAACATGCGGTTAGTTTATCCACATGATGATGAAGTTGCTCTGACGACGTTCTCGGAGCAGTGACGCTCCACCAGCAGCAACCGTAGCGGAGCATCACCGAGGCAACAGCCCGGTCTGCGGAGCTGGTTGGCCGGGTAACAGCTTCGTCCCCGGGGTGAGACAGAGAGCCGATTAACTTAACTGCAGGTCTTTAGAGGTTCACCGCCGGCTAGTTTCATTCTCTTTAGATTAGTTATTGAATGTTTGTTTAGTTGTTGATTAGTTCGTTTGAATGAAAAGTGAAGCTTCATGTGTGAATTGGACAGAAGAGCAGCGCTGCCTTGGAGATGTAGACTACACAAATCACCACCTACAGATCAATAAATAAAACAATGAACCGATCGGTCTATAGCTATTCAATTAATTTTCTATACCGCTTATCCTGCACTAGGGTCACGGGTGAGCTGGAGCCTATCTCAGCTGACTTTGGGCGAGAGGCGGGGTACACCCTGGACAGGTCGCCAGTCTATCGCAGGGCTAACACATATAGACAGACAGCCATTCACACTCTCATTCACACCTATGGGCAATTTAGAGTCACCAATTAACCTAACCTGCAATGGGCAATTTAGAGTCACCAATTAACCTAACCTAATCAATTTAGAGTCACCAATTAACCTAACCTGCATGTCTTTGCATGTCTTTGGACTGTGGGAGGAAGCCGGAGTACCCGGAGAGAACCCACGCATGCACGGGGAGAACATGCAAACTCCACACAGAAGGGCCCCAGCCAGCCGGCGGGTTCGAACCCAGAACCCTCTTGCTGTGAGGCGACAGTGCTAACCACTGCACCACCGTGCCGCCCAGAGTTGTGAGTTTTTTTTTATTTTTTTTAATCTATCGACAGCACTAATTTATTTATTTTCTGTCTTGTGAGGGGGAGTTGGGCGTGGTTGATTTGCTGTAAAATGTTAATTGTTCTGTAACCTGAAAGAAGGCTAGAACTAAAGTGCTTAAAAAAACAAAACAGCCACATACAGAGAGAAAACAGCTCATTAATATTCATGAGAAGCTGCTGCTGCTTCAACACAGACGTAGTGACTCCACCTCTTAAACTCTGCCTGCTCCACCTGTAAGGACAAAGTGGAGACCAAAGTCCAACAGGTCCAGTCAGTGAACTGACCTCAGAGTCTCCAGTCTACAGTTTGGACTCTCCAGTCCAGTACACAGAGCCTTCACTGATGAATTATTCAGGTTGTTGTCACTCAGGTTCAGTTCTGTCAGGTGGGAGGGGCTGGACTTCAGAGCTGAAGCCACGACTTCACAGTGACTCTCTGAGAGTTGACAACGAGCAAGTCTGTGAAGAGAGAAAATAAAATGTGTCAGAATTAAATCAGCTTTACGCCGGGATTCCACTGGATGCGGAACGATTCTGAAACGGGTCCGCTACGGAACGGCTGCGTACTCCGACTCCGTCAACGCACACCGGTTCCGTCCGTGATGTTGATTGTTGCGGCTCCGCCGCACAGCGGGAACACGTGATCTCGCGATAAAGCGGGTTGTAGTTTCCATAAAGTGAACCACAAAATCAAAAACAACTAGAAAAAGCATTTCCAAGAATGGAAATGGTGTGACTGCTGAAAGCAGCTGAACGCTGTTGCAGAATTAGCAAATAGTGCAAGCAGTGATCACCATACAAATGTTTGACCAGAATTCAACATCACATAACAAGATTGCTCAGCCTGGATTCAAACTAGTGACCTTGGGGTTGGCAAGCTGCCACCTTACCAACCGGACTACAGACAGAGTTGTGGAGAACTCTCAGCATTGGGCTTAATGAGAGCAGAGAGCTCCCTGGCTGCATTTAAAAAATATTTAAAATTATTATCTAAGTCTCTTTGCATTTTTGACCAGAATTTTAGCCAGAAGACAAGTGTGGCTACAAAACTGGAGAAAATAATTTGTCTAGAGTTTAATTTGCAGAAAAAGTTAAATATTTGAAAAAGTATAAATAGTTAAAAAGAGAAAAGTAATGCCGATAAAGTTCAAAAAAAGCTGCACGTTTTGATATATGAATTGTTGAAATAGCACAACACCTAACACACTAACCATATGGCCACAGAGAACCTGAGTTACAATGAGCTTTATACTATGAGGAATCAAAGACTGTCCAATGACAGCTGAATAATTGGAATCAAAAGTCAAGCAATGATGTGAAATGACTGAGGCAGGAATCAAACCCATGACCATATGATCACTAAGCCTTTACTCTGCCACTCGGCTACAGAGAGCACATTGCTTACAAGACTGTTGTCATTCATTGTAATGTGATGATGTGCTGCAAACTGGTACGAGTAATCAAGGAGATAACAAACACCTGTAACCAATTGAAGGCGGGGGAGGAGAGCAGAATTCAACATAACATAACAAGAGTTCTTCCCTTGGATTCGAACCAGTGACCTTAGGGTTGGCAAGCAGCCACCCTACCCCCTACACTACAGTGGAGTTGTGGAGAAGAGAGGTTGAGACTTTGATGAATGTGAGATTTTTCAATGATGCTTAAAATAAAAAGAAATGAGTATAAATTAGCCACACCAAGTAAGAAGAGGACTTTTTTGTGACCTGTGACTATTTTTTGGTGAATTAAAATGAATTAAAAAGCACTTAACAGCAAGTTACAAAGTTGAGCTCCTTCTCCTGCTGCTATGAAAAAAATGCATTGGGCTGAATAAGAGCAGAGAGCTCCCTGGCTGCATTAAAAAAATATTTAAAATTATTATCTAAGTCTCTTTGCATTTTTGACCAGAATTTTAGCCAGAAGACAAGTGTGGCTACAAAACTGGAGAAAATAATTTGTCTAGAGTTTAATTTGTGGCTGTGCTGACAGTTTAGCCAGAAAAACTCTAGTATGTTTTTTTGCCTCTCTCCACTCTAGCACCACTCTAGCTCTGCTCGTTAGACGCAATACACACACATTATAAAGCTGAAAAAAATCAGAAAAAGTTAAATATTTGCAAAATATTTTAAATTATTATCTAAGTCTCTTTGCATTTTTGACCAGAATTTTAGCCAGAAGACAAGTGTGGCTACAAAACTGGAGAAAACAATTTGTCTAGAGTTTAATTTGCAGAAAAAGTTAAATATTTGAAAAAGTATAAATAGTTAAAAAGAGAAAAGTAATGCCGATAAAGTTCAAAAAAAGCTGCACGTTTTGATATATGAATTGTTGAAATCGCACAAAGTATGAAGGACTAGTATAAAACCGTAAAAAGGCGGAAGAAAATGGCCGAACAGAAGAACAATACACTAACTAGATAAAATAGCATTTCCTGATGGAAATGCGTGTGACTGCTGAAAGCAGCTGAACGCTGTTGCAGAATTAGCAAATAGTGCAAGCAGTGATCACCATACAAATGGTTGACCAAGGTAGGTATCGAACCCACAACCTCATGGTCAGCAGACTTTCACTCTGCCTCTAGGCCACAGTGTACACACAGTTGCAGAGACTGTTGTCTGTTGATGAACTGCACTCTGTCTCACTCTGAAGTTAAAGCAGATATCAGTGGAATGTTTTTGTTAATATAAGTCCTAAATAGTCCTATTTTCCGTCAGCAATCACTTACATGAAGTATTTCAGCCTAAACACGAGTCTCTCCGTCACTCTGCTCTGCTGTAACCCGAGGAGAAAATTTTCCTTGTGGGATACAAGTGTTATCCAATGAGGAGAGAGAACGGCATGAAGGGCTGTGTGTGCAGCCAAGGGATGCGCGTGAATGTGGTGACGTAGCACGAGGACCAATTGATGCCTGACAAGGGCGGGGGCTGCTAACTCATGGTGCGTTCAAAGAAACTCGTACTTTGTGTTTTTCCTTCCTGTGAAGTCATACCAGTTCGATCTGGTACGAGTTCACGGGTCGGAAGTTACGAGTGGCCGTTATAGGGAACTTTCACAGACAACAGGATGGTAAAAACACGAGCTACGGGTTACCTGGAACGCTACCAAGTCGTAGTTGTGACTTGAAGCTGTAACTTACGGTTTCAAAAGCCTGCCTTGAACGCAGCATTAGCCGAAACGGCCGTGAAGCTGATATCTGCTTTAACGAGCCCAAAGCTGTAGTTCCAATGCAAATCAATCTTAGTGCAGTGGTATAAACAAGAAACATGGTAACACAAACCAAGATTGAAAGAGGTAAAGAGAATAGGTGGGGGCGCATATGCATTATCAAGTTTGATCATGTGACCAGACCGAGTGGTATTGGTTAAAGTTCAAAGTGGCTGACACACTAACAAGACTGCTCAGGCGGAATTTGAACCTGTGACCTTGTGGTTGGATGGCAGGAACCTTATCCACTAGGCCATTCCAACACTTAAAGTTAAGTAGAGGTTGAGACTTTGATGAATGTGAGATTTTTCAATGATGCTTAAAGTCCCGCTCCCGCGACCCTTTTCGGCCATTTTAAAACCAGCTCATTAGCAATTCACCTCTGGGGGGTGGGCGGAGACTGCGCTGTTTTGCACCCGCCCAGCCACCTCCTCGCACCCCACCCCCCGGTTGCTGACAGCTGGACATTGTACAATTGACCCCTCGCCAACTCCTCCCACAAACGGCTATCGTCCAATCCTACGTTAGCAACCGTAACTACAGGCCTGGCAAGCTTTCCGCAGTGAGTCATTACGTTTGCTTTTGTGGACACATTTTGAGACTAAAAACGAAAAACATTCTCAGCATTGGGCTGAATGAGAGCAGAGAGCTCCCTGGCTGCATTTAAAAAATATTTAAAATTATTATCTAAGTCTCTTTGCATTTTTGACCAGAATTTTAGCCAGAAGACAAGTGTGGCTACAAAACTGGAGAAAATAATTTGTCTAGAGTTTAATTTGCAGAAAAAGTTAAATATTTTAAAAAGTATAAATAGTTAAAAAGAGAAAAGTAATGCCGATAAAGTTCAAAAAAAGCTTTTGATATATGAATTGTTGAAATAGCACAACACCTAACACACTAACCATATGGCCACAGAGAACTTGAGTTACAATGAGCTTTATACTATGAGGAATCAAAGACTGTCCAATGACAGCTGAATAATTGGAATCAAAAGTCAAGCAATGATGTGAAATGACTGAGGCAGGAATCGAACCCATGACCATATGATCACTAAGCCTTTACTCTGCCACTCGGCTACAGAGAGCACACTGCTTTCAAGACTGTTGTCATTCATTGTAATGTGATGATGTGCTGCAAACTGGTACGAGTAATCAAGGAGATAACAAACACCTGTAACCAATTGAAGGCGGGGGAGGAGAGCAGAATTCAACATAACATAACAAGAGTTCTTCCCTTGGATTCGAACCAGTGACCTTAGGATTGGCAAGCAGCCACCCTACCCCCTACACTACAGTGGAGTTGTGGAGAAGAGAGGTTGAGACTTTGATGAATGTGAGATTTTTCAATGATGCTTAAAATATAAAGAAATGAGTAAAAATTAGCCACACCAAGTAAGAAGAGGACTTTTTTGTGACCTGTGACTATTTTTTGGTGAATTAAAATGAATTAAAAAGCACTTAACAGCAAGTTACAAAGTTGAGCTCCTTCTCCTGCTGCTATGAAAAAAATGCATTGGGCTGAATGAGAGCAGAGAGCTCCCTGGCTGCATTTAAAAAATATTTAAAATTATTATCTAAGTCTCTTTGCATTTTTGACCAGAATTTTAGCCAGAAGACAAGTGTGGCTACAAAACTGGAGAAAATAATTTGTCTAGAGTTTAATTTGTGGCCGTGCTGACAGTTTAGCCAGAAAAACTCTAGAATGTTTTTTTGCCTCTCTCCACTCTAGCACCACTCTAGCTCTGCTCGTTAGACGCAATACACACACATTATAAAGCTGAAAAAAATCAGAAAAAGTTAAATATTTGAAAAAGTATAAATAGTTAAAAAGAGAAAAGTAATGCCGATAAAGTTCAAAAAAAGCTGCACGTTTTGATATATGAATTGTTGAAATAGCACAAAGTATGAAGGACTAGAAGAAGACCGTAAAAAGGCGGAAGAAAATGGCCGAACAGAAGAACAATAGTCACACTAATTAATTTAATCCAGAGGAGTAGTAGAGAAACAACGTGGTGCTGACCTGACTTGATTTTACAATCACTATCTCCTTGTCTATGGTGTAAACAGGGTGAAATGATGTCTGAAAACCTCCGAGCTGCTGACTTCAGGCCGGTCGCTGCCCATTACAACGTTTTCAAGGTGTAAAGCAGGAAATATGCTGTTAACTCTTTGACTGCCAGCCATTCTCACAGCAGCTTCCTCCAGCTTGCCAGGCATTTTCCAGCTTTTTGACTGATTTACGTAGACCCACCATATATTATGTACTGTTACTACATACACATTCAACCCATCAAAGGAAAGATGACGGTCTCTAGTTTCCAGCAAAAAACCTGTTTGTTTCTATCTTGTTCCAGTCTTGTGAAATTGGCGGTTGAATATAGGTTACTTTAGCCCAAAATGCCATTTTGGCACCAAAATCTTGAGAAAAAGAGGTTTTTGTGTCGGCTGTCATTTTCAGGTGAACCAGTACAATTGGCTCCATTATATTTTGATTTAGTGACGCCTCAGCATCTGTACAGTTGTTCTTGTAAACAACAACTAAATCAACACTGACAAATGACTTTTGATGACAAAAGACAAAACATTTAGCTACTGACACACACTACTGCAGCCTTTTTTCTTTCTTTTCTTTGAGTTACAACTTTTTCTTTCCTTTTTTTAGTGTGTGTGCGTGTGTGTTTGTGTGTGTGTCTGTGTGTCTGTGTGTGTATGTTCGGATCTGTTCGACAGGTTTTTGTAGCTGAAACACTGCGCTTTAGATCAGATCCAACTTCCTCTGGTCAGCAGGCAGCGGTCACTCACTCACTCTGTCTCACACACACACATCTACACACACAGCCCTCTGAACGTGCCCCCTGAACTCAGCCACAGACAGTACGCTGACGCTCACAACAGACACTCCCACCACCTTTAGCTCTCGTCACGTTCGCCGGCGCCGTCCGCTCCTCATCCACACTAGATCGCAGGATTTTCAAGCTGCTATCTGAGTGATTTCTCGCAAAATCTGGCGACTTTCCAAACGCTCTTGACGACTAACGACGGGCGATCAACGGGGTTGTTGTTACTAACGTTTGTGCTTTGTATCACGGAGCTGCACGGAGCTTCGACGAGCTGGCGCCGGCGGCCAGAGCGTCACACGGAGCGGCGCCACTGCAGTCAGACACCCGCTCCGCTCCGTGAGGGGGGAAAACACGCTATATTTTTTATATCTCTCAATCCAAATGTGTTTTTCTGCACTTTATTTTGATGATACAAATCTGATCTTCATTGAGGAGTAGGGCAAGACATTCAGCATGGCGTTGCAATTGAAAAAACGCTAAGACGAGATAACCCGTCTTTGGCAGTGAAAGAGTTAACACGGTGTATTTTATTTTGAAAATTAACCGGGTGTTTTATTTTGTATTTTGCCCACGATTTCCTGTCATACACGACCTGCTCTGTGCTGAGCTCTGCGTATGTGTTGCACCGGCTGCCGGATGCCGGTGCTGTTCCGGACCCACGACGCAGCAGTGGAGTCGGTGGACGCTCACACGGTGATTATAATTAATACGTAACGGCTCCGCCGCCGTACCGGAGCGGATCTGCAGCTGTTCCGCGTCCAGTGGAATTTAGGCGTTAGACTGTACAGTTGATGTATCTGATGACAGGATGTGATAAACACCTGAGGTTCAGGTCATCTTCTCAGTTCAGCAAGTGGAAGATGAAATGATCTCCAAGAGGCATAAAGTTAAACATGAAACACTGTTTTTCAATATTTTCATCAATATCAGTGTATTATTGTAGTTTTCTACAGTTTCAGAGTGAAAAGGGGAAACAAAGCAGCAGCAGCAGCAAAAGAATGGGAAACCCAGGAGACTTGAGCTCTCAGAGAACTTTGACCAAGAAATCAGACAAGAGATTTACTATTTACACATTGGGACAGTTTCCAAAGGGGGGGGGGGGGGATACTAGCTACTAACTATGCAGGGGGCCCAGACCTTTGCTGAGGGACCTTTTCCTTTTCTGGCAGTTTGAAAAGGTAAAAGATGGAAAAAAAATTATATAGTTTAAAAACGTAAATGTGTCATCTATAACTTCATGTGTTTTGGATCATTTCATCTTCCACTTGATGAGCTGTTCACATTAACAGACATTTAAACCAGGGGTGCACACATTTTTACATGACACTGTAACTGTTATGGTGATTAAACAGCAACAATCACAACCAGCTGAAGAATCAACATGTTGGAGCAAAGTCAAACTGAGGCCTTATCCACATGAAAACGGAGCTTCACCCAAAAAGATATTTTTCTTGTTTGTCTGTAAACACGACATAGTTTCCAGAAATATCTGTGTACACACGGATCTACTGAAAATGTAATACATCCACCAGGCCCGTGTGGAGCGTATGTGTCCCTGTAACTGCCACACATAAACACTTATAACAGAGAAGAAGAAGGAAAGCTTCTCCGCTCCATCTCCAAACACTATAAGTGGATTAATTAATTATGATTTTAAAATGATTAATTGAACAGGCCTCGTCTGGACTCACCCAGCCTTCCTGCAGTTCCTCACAGCGGGGATCAGTCTCCATCGTCCCTGATCTGATGTGTTGTACTTCTTTAGGTCCAACTCATCCAGAACCTGCTCTGACATCTGCAGCATGTAGGCCAGAGCTGAACACTGGAACTCAGAGAGTTCCTTCTCTGATCTGTTCTCTGACTCCAGGAACTGTTGGATCTCCTGATGAACTGACTGGTCCTTCATCTCTGTCAGACAGTGGAAGATGTTGATGCTTCTGTCAGGAGAGATTTGGTAACAGTTCATCTCCTTCAGGTTGTTGATGACTCTCTGGATGGTTTCTGGACTGTTGTCTGTCTGACCCAGCAGACCTCCTAACAGCCTCTGGTTGGACTCCAGAGAGAGGCCATGAAGGAAGCGAACAAACAGGTCCAGGTGACCGTTTCTACTGAGGAGGGATTTCTGCGTGGCTCCCTGCAGGAAGTCATCCAGGGTTAAATCAACATGTTGTTCTCCCAGGAAGTTCTCCAGGACCTGTGTGTTCCTGTTGGTGAAATAGTGGAACATGTAGACTGCAGCCAGAAACTCCTGAACACTCAAATGAACAAAGCAGTAGACTGTTTTCTGGAAGATCACACTCTCTCTTTTGAAGATCTCAGTACAGAGTCCTGAGTTCACCAAGGCCTCTGTGACATCCAGACCACACTGCTCCAGGTCTTCTTGGTAGAACATGATGTTTCCTTCCTCCAGCTGTTCAAACGCCAGCCTCCCCAGCTTCAGAAGAACTTCCCTGTCGGCCTCCGTCAGCTCCTGTGGACTCGTCTCATGTCCCTTACTAGAGGTCAATGGACGGTGGGTTTTTAATGCTCGAAAGAATGACAACCGTTTGGAGCCTGAAGAAGCTGATGATTGATTAATCACCTGATCACCTGTGAAAACAAAATGACATTGTTGTAAATTAACAATTTGAATATATTTTTGTTTTGGCAGCTGATCATCACAAACTTCATCACAAACTCTACATTTTGCTTTTCCAGGGGAAATTTCTAAAGAGACTGTTTAAAATGTTTTACATCTAGTCTATCAGCATGTCGATCAGAAGCATTAGTATTGGTATATTTCAGATTCAGATTCAGATTTATGATTTATTGTCCCCAGGGGGAAATACTTCATGTTATTAAAAGTAAAGATGTTCATGCTTCTCTGCAATATGATCGAATGTATTTGTTAATACCTGCGGTGAGAGGGATGAAGCAGTAGACCTCTGTGGGCTGTTACCTTTTTCTTTTTGTAATTTCCACACTTGAGGACTGGACACTGAGTTAAAGTCCTGCTATAACACAACCACCAACCTTATCATGCTGATAGTTAGTGAATGAAGTGTTCTCAGTAACAGAGGTGTTACCCTGGCCTGACGCCTGTGCACATCTGCTGCAGTAACATGATGCAGCTGAATGTGACTGGAGGCTGCACAGCCATCGGCCACTATCAGAGCTGAACTGGAGCAATAACAACAGTTAATAAAATGTCCTCTCCACCTCCATCACTCACCGTACTTGTTCTTCTTCCTCTTGGTCTGGACCAGCAGGAGGTGTGAGAACAGGTCCGTCGTGGTCTTGGGCAGCTCTCCTCTCTGGTCTGTGGTCAACATGTGCTCCAGAACTGTAGCACTGATCCAGCAGAAGACTGGGACTTGACACATGATGTGGAGGGTCCTGGACGTCTGGATGTGTGAGATGATTCTTCTGGACAGATCTTCATCACTGGACCTCCTCCTGAAGTACTCCTCTATCTGGGCGTCAGTGAAGCCTCGGACCTCTGTTACCCTGTCGACACATGTAGGAGGGATCTGATTGGCTGCTGCAGGTCTGGAGGTGATCCAGACCAGAGCCGAGGGAAGCAGATTCCCCTGGATGAGGTTTGTCAGCAGCACGTTGACTGATGACGTCTGTGTGACGTCAGACACAACCTCCCTGTTGTTGAAGTCCAGTGACAGTCGGCTTTCATCCAGGCCGTCAAAGATGAAGAGAAGTTTACAGACAGCCAGCTGCTCTGCTGTGACCTTCTGTAATGTTGGATGGAAAACATGGAGCAGCCTGAGAAGACTAAACCGCTGATCTCTGATCAGGTTCAGCTCCCTGAACGAAAGCAGAACCAGCAGACTGACATCTTGGTTCTCCAAGCCCTCGGCCCAGTCCAGAGTGAACTTCTGCACCGAGAAGGTTTTTCCAACGCCAGCGACGCCGTTGGTCAGAACCACTCTGATGGGTCTCTGTTGGACAGGTGAGACCGTAGAGACTTTGTCTCTCCGTTGGACAGGTGATACCATAGAGACGTCCTCTCTCTGTTGGACAGGTGAGACCTTAGAGACTTTGTCTCTCCGTTGGACAGGTGAGACCGTAGAGACGTCCTCTCTCCATTGGACAGGTGAGACCGTAGAGACGTGTCTCTGTTGGACAGGTGAGACCGTAGAGATGTCCTCTCTCTGTTGGACAGGTGAGGCCGTAGAGACGTCCTCTCTCTGTTGGACAGGTAAGTCTTTAAAGATTTCGTTGCACTTGATTGGAGTGTCATGGAGGGTCTTCTTCTTGGACGTTGTCTCCAGCTGTCTCACCTCATGTTGGGTATTAACCTCTTCACTCTGTCCCTCTGTGATGTAGAGCTCAGTGTAGATCCTGTTGAGGAGAGTTTCACTTCCTGTTCCACTTCCTGTTCCCTCAGTTCCTTCAGTCACTCGTTCACATCTGCTCCTCAGACTGATCTTATGTTGATCTAAAACCTCCTGCAGACCACGATCTGCTGAGAGACAAGAGACAGAGTCAGACTGAAGACATTTCATTACACACTGATGACTTATCTCTCATTCTATCCCTCACTCAGTGTATAAAAGATGTCAGACAAAACAGAAATACTCGTTCTTTGGTGCCCAGGCTCAGAGACAGAAAATTGCAGCACATCTCAATTCTCTGTCTCTTGACAGCAAAGTTGAAGCAGGGAATCTGGGTTATCAACAGCAAAATTTGTGGTTAAAGTCACTTTAACCACATTACAAGATAAGCATTCTACCATCTCACGTGTGCACATGTGCGAGTTTAAGTGTGTGTGTGGTGAAGATGGCTCAATACATGTGATTGTTTACTTGCACTTTTATTAGGGCCCGAGCGATGACAAGCGCCTTGAAATTTTTAAAAATCCCTCCCCATAGGGTTTTTTTTGGAGTTGGAACATGAAAATCGGTACACATGTGTAAGTTGTCAAGACGCACATGAAAGTCTCTTGCCCCATTGGTCTACTCCAAACAGGAAGTCAGTGTAGCATGTATAAATGTACAGTTTTGATAATAGTTATTAATATTAGGCTAGACCCACAGAAGAAGTTAGCTCGGCTCAGGGAGGAAATGAGGTAATGAAACACCACACAGAGATGGGGTAGTTGCGTAGAAAATAGGTACCATGTATTTAGAAAACAAACAATGAAAACACAAAATTACTGCAAATATAACTTAAAGAAAATATAATTGTATTTAAATAAAAATAAATAAACTACTCAACTACTCAAATTGAGGATAAAGAAAAGAAACTCAAAAGAAATCCCACAAGTTTTATTCTTCAGAGCCCAGCGTCCCACCCCCAAAGTCTGGATTGAGTCCTCGTTGCCAGATTGGGACTGGGGGGATGTGCATGTGTGATAGGGAGCAGAAGGAAGGGGGGGTTGTGTGTGGGGAATGTGTGGTGCGAAGGGTACTGGCTGACTCCAGGGAGCCTCCTACCTGACCCGGCAGGAGCAAAGTGAACTGGGGGGGAATCGCTGATCACTTTTCAGTCAAGACTCTTGGGTAGCTCGCCATCACAATCATCACATGATCATCATCATCATCATCGTCTCCATTGCCACCTGGCCAGTTCGGTGCAGACGGCGCGGTCGAAACCCCCAGAACCCCGCAGCGGACCCAGCGGCGGTCGGCTCCTGCAGCACGAAACCACCGACGTGTGTGGCTGGACCGGAAGAGACCGGAAGTTACGGCGGCTTCCGTTTACTAGTACAGGGCAGTGACCCGTCACGTGATCGGTGACGTTGTGGGAGTTCAGGTAATACCGTGATATTAAGGAAGAGGGAAAACAGAAAAGACTGCTTCCTCCACCCGGGTTACATCAGCCATTTTGATTTTAACTCGTCATTTTGGCGTGAGTCCCACACGTTGTATTTTAATTAACTTGTCCTAGGGATTTTGTCCAATTGACTTCAAATTGATTACAGATCATCGGGAGACTATGCTGATCAAAAGTTATTAAAAGCTTTTCTCTACGTCAAGGGGCGTGGCCTCAGGTCCGCTGTGGCATGGGGTCGCGAGGGCCTGTTCATCGCCGCTTGCGGCTTTAACTTTTCCATTGTATACTTTTGTATGCCTGTTGTGAAGCACTGTCTGCCTTGTACATGAAATGTGCTTTATAAATAAAGTTTGAACTGAATTGAATTGAATTGAAGACAGAGAGTCTGCCAATCTGATCTGATTATTTTCATCAGCTAAATTGCAACAAAGAGAAAGTTTGAATGTTGCTGTGTGATGGAACAATGACTCTCTGACATCAGATCCTGGTTTTAGAAATGACCACATCAGCAGACAGATGTTCAGTCTCCCTCCTCTGATTGGCTGTCTGCAGCTCACCTCTGGTTCTGGGTCTTTGTCCACACTGGGGACAGGAGGGGGGTCCTGAAGAACCAGACTGGTCCCAGTCTGAGGTGAAGCACTGTCTGCAGAACCAGTGTCCACAGCTGGTGGAGACTGGATCCTTCAGGACGTCCCGACAGAGACCACAGCTGGACAGCTGCTGGTCCACAGAGACACCACTCCTCTTCCTCCTGTCAAGACATTTCTGTGTCACTAACATGTCACAGTTTTTACTTGGATTTTATTTTAGAAATAAGTCTTGCTTTTCTTTTAGGGTGAAATAGAAACTGGTGGAGTCGACCTTTCTTCCGATTATTGATTACGGTGATGTGTTATATATGAATGCCTCCGTTCAACGCCTCCACATGCTGGATAGTGTGTATCATGGTGCTCTGAGGTTTATTACAAACTGTGGAGCTCTAACTCATCATTGTGTCTCGTACAGTAAAGTAAATTGGCCATCTTTATGTGCGCAGGCTCGGCCGTTGGTATGTGCTGATTTACAAGGCCATTCTTGAGATGATTCCATCTTATTTATCATCCCTTCTCATCTTGACTAACAGGGCCGACAGTCTCCGCTCTCAGGACTTTTGTCATTTTACTGTTCCTAAGGTGAGAACAGAAACGGGGAAGAAAGCTTTTAGATTTTCTGCTCCGAGTACATGGAGCAGTTTGCAGTCAGAGCTCAAACTCCAAAGTCTGGTATCTCTGAATGTGTTCAAGTCCATGATAAATTCCATCACATCCAGGCTTCAGGAGTGCAAATGTTTCACTTGAGTGCAAATGTTTGACTAATCCTGTAAATTTCAACTAATTTTGAAAATTCAATTTTTTTTTGTTTTTTTTTGTTTTGTGTCTTTGATTAAAGCAGAAGTAAGCGATATTTTTGTGTTAATATAAGTCTTAAATAGTTGTATCTTCCGACAGCAATCACTTCTATAGAGTGTTTGGTCTGAAACACGGGTCTGTCAGTCACTCTGCTCTGCTGTAAACCGAGGAGAAAACCGTCCTTGTATCCTACAACCTTTGTCCAATGAGGAGAGAGAACGGCATAAAGGGGCAGTCCTCTCTGTGTGTGCAGCCAAGGGATGCGCGTGAATGTATTGACGTAGGGACGAGGGCGGGGGCTGCTAACTCCATCTGCTGACAGGAAGTTAGACAAAACCACCGGATCGCTTACTTCTGCTTTAATGTGACTGTGTTTAAACTATGTGCTGTCATTCTTGGCCAGGTCTCTCTCAGGGGTCAGTAAGCAGAGGGAAAACAAGAAAAGAGCGGAGAGAGGGCTGTACTATGTGTGCTTGCTCTGTCCTCGTAGTGGAATGATTTTTTGTATTGTCCCTAATAAGAGACAATAAAAGTCTAAAGTCTAAAGATAACAGATTCATATGATACTGATAAAGAAGGAACTCTGGGTCACTTATGCATTGATCCTGTCAGTCATATTGTTCCACACCGCCTCTGTTACCTTGTTAATGGCAGCAGTTTATCTTTTTCTTATACATCATAAATCTCCATAAGGAGTGCTTCCTGGTTTCTCCATTTCAATTATCTCAGTTTCCTTCACATGAATCTAATGACTGAATCATCTTCAGCTCAGAAACTGTCTCTTACTGTGACTCTGAGGGTCCAGGTTCATGTCCGAGGTCTGGAGGATGCCCTTTAGACCAGTGACTCTTCACAGACGGACAGATGGATCCTGGAGACTCAGCTCTGTGATCCTGACCTCTGCAAAAACAACACACTTTTTTTTTCAAATCAAAAACAAAATTGAGTAATGGACATGATTTGTTCATTTTGTGGATGTTAATTGAATCCGTACGTCATCACTGTGTCTAAATACTATCCCCTGAATTACATTGTTGTTGTTGCAATAAACATTATCGTGCTTTCTGACTTCATATGTGATTAGCAACTAAAACATTATAGCCTGTTTGTTGCAGTGTAAATAGCACTTCACTCAAACATGGTCTAATATATTTACATTTTCAATAATAACTATAGTATGTCATCATTTCAATATTTGTATGTTCTACCATGTAAAAATAAGCTCATTGGCTCCTACTGAAGACGTGAATCTGTGTAAACTGTTATTTCCTGTTCTAGTCACGTTGATTACAGCAGCTGAACACACTGAACTCTGACCCAGAGACAGTTGGGACGTTTGTAGCAGCTCTCTTACTGTGATTCTGAGGGTCCAGGTTCACGACCGAGGTCTGGAGGATATTCTTTGGACCAGTGACTCTTCACAGACGGACAGATGGATCCTGGAGACGCTGCTCCATCTTCCTCTTCCTCCACATTAACACTCATATTCAGGATTTCTGTCTCTGATAAAAACACACACGCACACATATTAAAGCAGAAGTGAGTGATCCGGTCGTTTTGGCTAATGCTGCGTTCCAGGCAGGCTTTTGAAATCGTAAATTACAGCTTCAAGTCACAACTTACGACTTTGTAGCGTTCCAGGCAACCCACTCGTGTTTTTCCGACCTGTTTTACCTGTGAAAGTCACTATAACGGCCACTCGTAACTTCCGACCCGTGAAATCGTACCAGTACGTCTTTTTGTACAGTCTATGTACCAGATCGAACTGGTACGACTTCACAGGTCGGAAAAAAAACGAGTTTCCTTTAACGCACCATAACAGTCCTCGTCCCTACGTCGCCACATTCACGGCGTTCCTTGGCTGCACACACAGCCCTGCATGCCGTTCTCTCTCCTCATTGGATAAAAACTGTAGGATACGATAAATGTTTTCTCCTGGGCTCAGAGCAGAGCAGAGTGACTGAGAGACCCGTGTTTCAGACCAAACACTCTATAGAAGTGATTGCTGTCGGAAGATATAACTATTTAAGACTTATATTAACACAAATATATCACTTACTTCTGCTTTAAAACAAGTCAAGTTGACTGCAGCAGCTCCTATTTACACCCCTCCCCCCGTCTTCTCAAAAAGAAAAAAAAAACTTCACTTGGCCACTTTTCATGTGTATTATTGAATCTCACTTCCTGTTTTTTCTTCCTTTTCTCTCTGCGTCGACTAAAGCTCACTGTGACTATTATTCCCTCCACAGTCCACAGGTACAAACTGACTCACACACTCTCACACTTCAACAATGTGACTATTAAGAAATAATAATAATAATAATAATAATAATAATAATAATAATAATAATAATAATAATAATAATAATTAAAGCCGCAAGCGGCGATGGCGGGCCCTCGCTCGCCCATGCCGCCGCGGGGCCTGAGGCACGCCGGGGCCGTGGCGCGGAGCAGAAATGGAGAAAAAACCCCGGAAGGAGGCCAAAAACGCAATGTTTCGTTCATCCACCAGGGGGCGGTCACCGCATGTGGTGTGGTGCGTTCAGGGGCGGCCCCTCATCACTCGTGTGAAGTTTGGAGTGAATCGGACAAAGCATGAGGGAGTTATGAGCAGTTAAAGGTTCGTCCACTAGGGGGCAGTAATGGGATGCGTGCAGGTGCGTTCAGGGTCAGTCCCTCATCACACATGTGAAGTTTCTTGGAAATCGGACATAGCATGAGGGAGTTATGAGCAGTTAAAGGTTCGTCCACTAGGGGGCAGTAATGGGATGCGTGCAGGTGTGTTCAGGGTTAGCCCCTGATCACACATGTGAAGTTTCGTGGAAATCGGACAAAGCATGAGGGAGTTATGAGCAGTTAAAGGTTCGTCCACTAGGGGCAGTAATGAGATGCGTGCAGGTGTGTTCAGGGTCAGCCCCTGATCACACATGTGAAGTTTCGTGGAAATCGGACAATGTTGATGCAAAAAATGGCACTTCCTGCTACCACCGGGGGGCGCTATGAGTTACGTGGGAAGTTAATATATCGGGACGTTCAGGGCGGAGCCATCATCATGTCCAGCAAGTTTGAAGTTGATTGGATGAAGTATGTGGGCGTGAGAGCCACACGTATGTACATGGCGAGAACGCCATAGTGAATTGAGCGCTGGCAGCCACGCCCTTTGACCTACGGACTCACGGAGCACAAGATAAGCTCAGCTAGGTCTGGAGATGTGGTGTACCTAATTTGAACTTGATCGGGCGAACGCTCTGGGAGGAGTTAAGTTTAGGCGGGAAAAATCAAAACCAAAATGGCCGACTTCCTGTTGGGTTGAGGTCATAAGGTCAAGAGGATTTTTTGTATATCTGGGTATAATACAGATGTGTACCGAATTTTGTGTGTGTACGACAAAGTAAGACGAATGGCGATGCCATTGACATGTGTTTGTAGGGGGCGCTATTCAGCCATTTGGCCACGCCCATTTCCAACGACTTTAAAATATCAAAATTTTCGCGAGGCCTGATGTGCATGCCAAAATTCACGCGTTTTGGGGCATGTTGAGGCCCCCAAAAATGCGATTTTAGGGAGAATATAATAATAAACATAGCAATTACAATAGGGCTTTCGCTGGGCGACTTGCAGTCGCCGCTCGGGCCCTAATAATAATAAAATAAAAAGTAATGTTAACACTCAACTGCCTCCAATTTCAGTTTCACTTTCCGACTGCTTTAAAATGGCGTCTGGACTCGCTGAATACCTGCAGACGTCCAGTATTGTATCTGGACTTTGACACCTGTGCTGCTCCAATAGCGGTTTGACTCGCCCTCCGCTCTTGGTACTTAATAAGTTACAGTGAAGGGAAAGTGATAAAACTGCCTTCGTTCACTGACAGCCCAGACATCACTTCCGTGTCCAATGGCAGGATATTCAGTATAGAAACAACAGGCAGAACCGGGTCAAAAACACCGCGGGAGCTTTCATTTATGAATAAATAAACATATAGACTATATTCATGTATATGAATATATATATATATTTTTTTAACTGTAAAAAGAAAGAGAGAGAGAGAAGATGAACGTAACGTGGGACGAAAGTAACAAAGCGATTTTGTCTCTCACATAGCCTACAAGTCTGATGTCTAACTTTGTCAGCATGTAGGCTACATCTTGTATGACCTAACAGAACTGCAAAACATCTTGAGGTTATGTCTTACTTTGACCGAGTTACGTTCAAGAACCAGCTGTTTTCGGACGGCGTACTGTGTCCTGTTGTAATTCTCTCTGACCGATTAGAGATAGTGTTGCCTCTTTCTCACTGAACTCCATGCTGTCGCTCCTCTCTCCTCCTCTGTCTCACTGAGGGGCGGGGCTGCCTCGCGCCGTGCGCTGTGTCTGTGAGAGCGCGTGTACGAGCGCGCGCCGCTGCATCATAGGTTTATAACTCATAGACTGTATAACTCCATGTGCTGCAGACGTGAATGTGGAGCGACTAAAACCTTGGTGAGTTATAAAGCCATCAACATGACTTCCCAGTGGTGCCTGCTAACAACTCAGCCTACCACTTATTCCACATGCTTAAATATGAGTCATATTTCAGTGCTTGTTTGACTAACACTAGCTACTTAGAGCACAGTAAAATTAAAGTAACACTGTGAAGCTGCTGCAGTCATCTTGTTAAGAACAGGCTAATGACAGCTGTCTGTGTTTATCTTGTCACAAATCACAAAAACTTCTAATTGAGACAAACAAGTCCCAAGCAAGCCCCTGTCTAACATGAGGCTACCTGAATGTAGTGAAACACAGCAGCAACAGGAGGAATCACTCATTCAATTTAGTTGTCGTGAAATTTGTAATTTGTTCCCAGATTAAATTTATTCTGATTTTGCTGTTAAACTTTGCTGTTCTTACTGTAGAAACATGTAGCCTAGTGTAGATTAGCAGTGAATAAACTCATGTTGGCAATAATTTGTTGACACAAAAGAAATGGCAATTAAGAGATACAGACAGCTTTTACGGAGTGGATAAACTTCAAATAATCTATTCATTCTCCATCATCCTCCTCATCAGACCCTGTAACCCATAGAAACAATCCTGATTGAAATGCCTTATTACTGTAAGATACACATTAACAACTGACGAATATGAAACATCAGACAAAAAGTCTCTTTCGACATTATAAGTTAGGCTATTATATTTTTTTGTGTGACTATATGATAAGTTAGGCTATTTTATATTTCCACATGTAAATTGTTTGCTCTGACATGTTGCCACTGCTAAAATAGTCTATTTACTGGCCCCATTCGTTCATTCTCTTAGTACAAAAACAGAAATCCTGTGCATTTACACGTAGCACTTGTACAAAAACAAACAAAAATCTTGTGCATTTAGCACTTGTATACAGTAAGCCTACGTAAAAATAAAGTACAAAAATATACAAATGAGAAGTGCATCACTCAGCCACAGCATCATTTCTCTGTACTGGATCAGGCCACAGGACTTCATCCTCAACTGGCTCATATAGTATACTATAACATATATGTTCCCTCACATCATTGGACACAAGTGTGATTAGTTTTGAGTTGTTGTGTTCAACCGGTGACACCTGCGCTTTACAGTTTTTCTCAATTTGACTAAATACAAAAGAACTAATCAAAGTAACAAGCAACAGGTGAGGAGACAGGAGGGCAAAGAAACCTGATTGGTGGAGACACACAAGGAACAGGGCAGGGCTGACGAGATGTAACACAGGACAGGTGTGCAAGGAGAGTGGAGGGAAAACACAGGAAGTGACACTAGAACAAAAAGCACAAGAACTGAACTACAAAATAAAACAGGAACGGAAGAAAGAATTGACTTCCAGAGGTTACAACACGTGCATGCCCCCTCTGCATCAACAACTCAACAGTAGAGAGGGTGGAAAACATCAAGTTCCTGGGAGTCCAGATCTCGCAGGACCTGAGGTGGAGCAAGAACACCTCTGGGATTGTGCTGAGGGGCCAGTGGAGATTGCACTTCCTGAGGAGGCTGAAACAAGCCTCCCTCCCCACCAACATCCTCAGGATCTTCTACAGAGGCGTGGTGGAGAGCGTACTGACCTACTGCATCTCGACTTGGTTCCCCAGCTGCAGTGTGTCAGACCAAAAAGCCCTACAGAGGATAGTCAGGGGAACAGAGAGGGTCATCGGAGTTTCCCTCCCCTCTGTCCAGGAACTCTTCTACAGCCGGTGCAGGAGCAGAGCCCTGTCACTTGTCATGGGACAGCTCACACCCTCTTCACAAGCACTTTGAGCTGCTGCCTTCTGGCAAACGGTTCAGAAGCATCAAGTGCAGAACCACCAGGTTGTCCAACAGCTCCCTACCATGAGCATTTATTTGCACTTAACTGTTTTCTCTTTTTTTTCCTTTTCTCTTCTATTTATTTATCCAGATTCTTATTCTATTCTAATTCTAATTTTTACTCTACATGTTATAAGTGAGTGGGTATGTGTGGGGGAAATGGAGGTGGGGGGGGGGGAGTGTGTGTTGTATTTCGAGTCTCTGAGAAACGTCATCTCATTTTGTCTACACTACACTGTAATGTAGTAAACTGATAAAGTAAAGACCTTTGACCTTGACCTTAAAAGGGCCCACGACCATTAAGACATTTAGATAGATAGATTCTTCGTCTTCTTTTTTACCTCCATCAGGTAACTTGTGTGTAAATATGCAGCTGCTGATTGAGGCAAGTGTTTACTAAACATTATTGTAATGCATTGTTGGATTTAAACAGGCTTCACCACACAAACAGGTTCTTTTGTAGGGATCAGTTGTTACTAAATATTTACACCCTGTAACTGCCAGATGTAACTGTTTACTGCGTTGTAAACTGATCAAACTTAAAGTGAAGAATAAAAGATGTGACTGTAACTTGATCATGGTGTAAATCCTGAAGATTTTAAATTGAATTTCAAAGACAGAAACTAACAACAATAACAACAACAAAAACAGGTTTGCAAGAAAGAGCTAAGACACAAGTTTGGAAGAAGAAAATAATCATATCAATACAAGTTTCATAATTCTTAATCTGTCTTTATTGCATTAGATCATACATGTTTCATATATATCTACATATAAATGTGAATTTGTACACTACAATCTGTTAGAAAATACCCGCAATGCTCCAAAAGCCATAGCACTAAAAAACAGTTACCAGATGATTATTGCATTAAATTGAGATCAGGCCTCTCTCTCTCTCTGGTCTGTAGAGAAGAAGCAGAAGTTTTAGGGAGGTGATGAGTCACAAACCCATTCAGTGATGTCATATCTTAACAGGTTCACCTGTTCACAAACATTTTCTCTTCACTGCTGCACTTTACATTTTATTTTACTTCCACAATCGTCAGCTGTGGGAACAGCAACAGATCAAATTCACCACAGAGTCTCCAGTCGAAAGTCTGGACTCTTCTCAAGGTCATGAAGCTGCTGCAGAGCTGAAGAGTTCAGGTTGTTTCCTCTCAGGTCCAGGTGTCTCAGGTGGGAGGGGTTGGACTTCAGAGCTGAGACCAGAGAAGAACAGCTGGTCTCTGACAAACTGCAGTAGCTCAAGCTGAATAAAGAATAAAATAAAATCAGATGTGTCCTGATCAATGATCAGTGAATAAAATGAGCAGACGGACTTTGTCCTTCTGCTGCCACATGATGATGATCCTGTTGGTCTAAAACACTGACTACAACACTGAGATTCAGGACTTGATCAAAGTTTAAAGGTCCAGTCTTTGTCCTGGTCTCAGGAAAACACACACGCACGCACGCACGCACGCACACACACACACACACACACACACCTTAAGTGACCAGACTATTGATTATCAATGAGGACTAAAGTGAAATGAGCGGAAAGTATCATTCTCAGTGTGAGAGAAGAACAACTGGAAACATGAGACAACAACTATTTCAAACGTCCTTCATCCATTAAATAAAATTTCTGAGTGAAGATCAATCAGGTTCAGTTGTTGATCAACAGTAACAGTCAGTGAACTGACCTCAGACTCTCCAGTCTACAGTCTGGACTCTCCAGAAAACCACTCAGATCCTTCACTCCTGAATCCTGCAGCTTGTTGTGGCTCAGGTTCAGTTTTCTCAGGTGGGAGGGGTTGGACTTCAGAGCTGAGACCAGAGAAGAACAGCTGATCTCTGACAACCTGCAGCGGATCAATCTGAATAAAGAATAAAAGCAGTGAGTTGAGGACCTCAAGTGGCCTCCATCATTCATACATGGAGGCAGTTTAGGTCAGTTAGGGCCACTCTGCCATATAGGCCAGATTGGTGGAGGCTGCAGCAATGCTTAAAGCCTTTGGAAACCTGACTATATATAGTAAAAATGCTTATATTATATCAAAGTCAAGTGCCTCATTAAGCATCCACAAAAGTCTGAGTGACAATAACTATTCATAACTATTAGAAAACCTGGTTTAAAGACAGCTCATTTTGCTATTGAGGCACTATTGAGGCCTCTGGTCAGGACAGTGTGGGCGTGGCAGATAACGCTATGATTGAGTGCTCCATGCTCCATTGTCATAGCAACACGTCAATAGCGACCATTCCTCAGCGGAGGACGTGCATCGATTGATTGATGCTATTTAGCAGCTAACTAGACTACCAGCTTCATTTTGGAGCGTCATAACCGTCTGTGGTCGTAGTCTCACAGGAAAAAAAAGCTTTTAACCGTCACTCCAGGATCACGTTCCCCAGGTGTGTGAGCCCGGCCGCTGCCACTGCCGCTCCGGCGGGGAAGGCGATCCTGGCAGTGAGCTTCACCTTCCTCGCCGGAGCAGCAGCGGCGGCGGGGGCCGGGCATCGGGGTCTGTGGAACGGGTTCATGAAGCCTGGTTGTCCTGACATGACTCACTCACAACACCGCAGCTGTAACGTTATGTTGTGTGTGTTGTAGCCTACTTTTCACGGTTAAATTATCACCGCGACACACACACACACAGAACGGCGAGTCAGTTAATACGCATGCGTGGAACGACAGGAATTAATTTTAAGAAGAATAAACGTTTACATGATCAAGGAATTAATTAATTCAGATTTAAAATCGGAATAAACCAACCACTTAATTCGGAATTAAGTTTAATTACAAATTATCATTTTCACTCGGAATTAAGTGTTTACATGGTCTGTTTAAAGCGGAATTAATTTTTATTAATTGAAGCTCTCATGTAAACCGGGCAATTGTGTTGTGTTGTCCTCCGCCAGTGTAGCGTTTAGAGGATAGTTGCTACAAAAGAATGTTATTGTTGCTAAGTAATGGATCTGCTGTTTCCTCCTCGTACTTTTATGTCGCCGTTATTTGTTTTCCATGCAGTGTTTCCGTGTTTAAATCAGTAAATATGATCGGCTTGAATGAGAAAAGGCTGTGATAGTCATTTTTTAAGAAGCTCCACCAATTTTGAAACAACACCCCCAACTGTTCAGTTTGGCAGGACGGCTGCAGAATACTGGTTGACCTAAACTTCCTCCATGTAAGATGGAAAACAATAAGTGCAGCAGATTTTTAAAGCCTTGTACATTACCACAGTTCTGTCTCTGAGCTTTTGGGGCAGTTCCTTTGACCTCATGGATCTCATTTTGCTCAGATGCAAATGAGCCACAAAGTTCATATTTAGACAGGTGTGTACCTTTCCAAATCATGTCCAAACTATTTAACTCAACATAGCTTGACTCAAATGTAGGTGCAGAACCATCTCAAAGAGGAATAAAAGAAATTGACAGCAGCTGAATGACCTACAGGAGTATCATATGGAGCTAAAACACTGCCGTCAAGCAAAACTGAAATAAAAAATGTTGAAAGCTTGAAACCCCGTGTTTGAAAGTGTACAAAAGATTTGAAAGGTTGAAATAAAAATTCAAATATCTGAAAACATTATTTTGTATTTGAATTTTTATTTCAAAACCTTTCAAAACACTGTTTACACCTACAAATCTTTTGTACGCTTTCAAACACGCCGGGTTTCAAGCTTTCACATTTTTTATTTCAGTTTTGCTTGATGGCAGTGTTTTAGCTCCATAGTATCAGAGCAAAGGGTCTGAATACTTGTTCGGGTGATATTTCAGGGTTTTTTTTTTTCTTTTTTCTTTTACATAAACCTGCAAAATAACAACTAAATTGAAGGGGGTCTGAATATTTTCCTCACTGCCTTCATGGCCTACTGTAGATGGACGGATGTGTGCTTCTGTTAATTTGTAGACAGGAGGAGGAGAGATGACAGGAGGAGGCCAGAGAAAGAGGTGAGTGGGGGCGAGTTTGTGTGTCACATCAAGATTCATTGAAATTGTGTCTTCTCTGGATGATCACCACTGATGATCTTAAAGATGAGGTTGATCTAATAAGATGTGTGTAGTTCTTTACAGATGTAGCCTCTCAATATTGCTGTCAAACTTCACCAGATATAAGCCTTTTAATATATAATTGACACCTGAAAATCCTTAGTCAAGGACACCCCAAGAAAGAGTGACTGGACTAAAACCACGACGACCATGACGACCCTCAGTGTGGATCAGGATAACATCAGCCTCATGTCTGCAGCTCAGTGTCAACACAACTTTCACATCACATTCATCTGAACACAGAAATAAAACAGAGTCTGACCGCAGAGTCTCCAGTCTACAGTCTGGACTCTCCAGAAAACCACTCAGATGCTTCACTCCTGAATCCTGCAGGTTGTTGAAGCTCAGGTCCAGTTCTCTCAGGTGGGAGGGGTTGGACTTCAGAGCTGAGACCAGAGAAGAACAGCTGATCTCTGACAACCAGCAGCCCCTCAATCTGAATAAAGAATAAAAGCAGTGAGTTGAGGACAAAGCTCCTTGTTGACAGCGTTCAGTGTCTCATCATCTGTTCAGAGCTGAAGAAGCTTCAGAAAGAACAAGTTCAGAAAATCAAAGTCCAACAGCTGAAGCAACAGGAAGCAGGTTAAACAGTGAAGAGAGAAAACAGCTCATTAATATTCATGAGAAGCTGCTGCTGCTTCAACACAGACACAGTGACTCCACCTCTTCACCTGTCAGCTCCACCTGTGGCTCCATCCAGACAAACTCATGTTGTGCAGCCACATTGATCAGAGATTTATTTATTTCTCAAGTTTTAAAGACAATAAACAAGAAAGGCTGAACTCTGTTGCTATGACAACAAACATGAAACTAGTGCTGTCAAGTTAACGCGTTAATTTTGGCGATTAATTTTAAACATTTAACACGTTGCAAAACATTAACGCTGTTTTGTTTACTTCCAGTGGCGGCTGACCCGTTACCTTTGGTGACGTGTGCAGGCAAACCAGACAAAGCCTGTACCGGCTGTAGCGCTGTTATTCTTCACTTTATTAGGGTTTAATATTTCTTCATGCGAGTAAGTAACCGTTCAGACGACCAATATGCGGTTAGTTTATCCACATGATGATGAAGTTGCTCCGACGACGTTCTCGGAGCAGTGACGCTCCACCAGCAGCGACCGTAGCGGAGCATCACCGAGGCAACAGCCCGGTCTGCGGAGCCGGTCGGCCAGGTAACAGCGCCGTCCCCGGGGTGAGACAGAGACAGAGAGCCGATTAACTTAACTACAGGTCTTTAGAGGTTCACCGCCGGCTGGTTTCACTCTCTTTAGATTAGTTATTGAATGTTTGTTTAGTTGTTTAATAGTTTGTTTGAATGAAAAGTGAAGCTTCATGTGTGAATTGGACAGAAGAGCAGCGTTGCCATGGAGATGTAGGCTACACAAATCACCACCTACAGATCAATAAATAAAACAATTAACTGATCAGTCTATAGCTATTCAATTTAATTTACGGAGGGAAATTCAGTGATGTGGTTGTTTTTTTGTGCACGTCTGCAGCACAGCTTGGTAGGAAAAAAGGAAAAACTAAATACGTTGGCCATGCCCATAAGTGGTCTGGAGTGGTCTTGATGGTTTTGATATTCAACCTGCACTTCAACACATGTAGCCTGGGTTGTTTTGTTATTATTTCTGTTGGAGAATATAAGCAAGTGGCCTTTTTTGTGCCAAATTTGTTCTTCACAGGAGAGAAACTGTGTTTAAAGTTTAAAAAAAGCCATTTAAATATTCTTTGAATTTTCTTTGTGTTTATTCTACACTAATTTTATGATTATACATAAATAAATATTTGTTATAAGCTCAAGTCGTAAGTGGACAAATGCAGTTCATTAATCGCGATTATTATTAAGAAAATTACAGAAAATTGTGCGATTAATTAGCTAGATTATTATTTTTTAATCGATTGACAGCCCTAGTAGAAACACATGTTGAATGAAGCAGCTGATGAAGCTCAGAGACAGATAAGCCTGCTGACTGACGTCACAGACTAAACCTGCTCAAACTTCTTTAAAGGGCTGAAATCAGCACACACTCTTCTATTCCATTCTACTATTTCACCAGAAACATAACAGAGGTGGAGCCAGAGGCTATTGATTATAGATCAGTTATTGTCGCACACATTAGCCTACATGTGTTTATGTAGTTGAGGAGAAATGTGAAGAGAAAGAGTGACTGGACTAAAACCAGAGAAGAAGAAAATAGACATCACCATGACGACCCTCAGTGTGGATCAGGATAACATCAGCCTCATGTCTGCAGCTCAGTGTCAACACAACTTTCACATCACATTCATCTGAACACAGAAATAAAACAGAGTCTAACCCCAGAGTCTCCAGTCTACAGTCTGGACTCTCCAGAAAACCACTCAGACCCTTCAGGTCTGAATCCTTCAGGTTGTTGGAGCTCAGGTTCAGGTGTCTCAGGTGGGAGGGGTTGGACTTCAGAGCTGAGCCCAGAGAAGAACAGCTGATCTCTGACAACCAGCAGCTCCACAATCTGAATGAAGAATAAAATCAGTGAGTTGAGGACAAAGCTCCTTGTTGACAGCGTTCAGTGTCTCATCATCTGTTCAGAGCTGAAGAAGCTTCAGAAAGAACAAGTTTAGAAAATCAAAGTCCAACAGCTGAAGCAAAAGGAAGCAGGTTAAACAGTCACATACAACATTAATCCTGAATACCTAAGATTCAGCCACAATCCAGATATGGTGGGTCACATGTTTTGGTTGTGCAGGGCTCTGAACAACTTCTGGACAGAAATCTTTGAAGCTCACATACATGGTGTCAATGTAGACCCTGATCCTGCAGTTGCCATCTTTGCAACAACAACCTCGGAAGAACAATTTACTGTGTGTGTGTGTGTGACGCGTGTATGAGTTGGAGATGTTTTTATTTATGGTATATCTATATATGTGAGTGTATAGATCTTTTTTCTATTTTCATTATTTTATGGGGGGAGGGGGTGGGCCTGGTTGATTTGCTGTAAAATGTTAATTGTTCTGTAACCTGAAAAAAGGCTACAACTAAAGTGCTTAAAAAAACAAAACAGCCACATACAGAGAGAAAACAGCTCATTAATATTCATGAGAAGCTGCTGCTGCTTCAACACAGACGTAGTGACTCCGCCTCTTAAACTCTGCCAGCTCCACCTGTAAGGACAAAGTGGAGACAAAAGTCCAACAGGTCCAGTCAGTGAACTGACCTCAGAGTCTCCAGTCTACAGTTTGGACTCTCCAGTCCAGCACACAGAGCCTTTACTGATGAATTATTCAGGTTGTTGTCACTCAGGTCCAGTTGTGTCAGGTGGGAGGGGCTGGACTTCAGAGCTGAGGCCACGACTTCACAGTGACTCTCTGAGAGTCGACAACCAACAAGTCTGTGAAGAGAGAAAACAAAATGTGTCAGAATTAAATCAGCTTTAGACTAAACAGTTGATGTATCTGATGACAGGATGTGATAAACATCTGAGGTTCAGGTCATCTTCTCTGTCTGAGTTTGACATGAAACATGGCTGGCATGTTCAGACCAAAACCCCCAAAATAGTTGGTTTTGGTGTGATATCAATAGTGGACTTGTCATATTCAAGGCTGTGAAGATGAGCAGGAAGGTGGAGAAGACAGTGACTGACAACATGATGGAGAAACATAATTTACAGAAACTAAATGTCTGGTGGTGATCTGGGCATCTACAAAATTTCAAGAAAAGCTAGAAAGCAGCTGCTTAAATCAGTTTCTGGAAAGTCAAAATAAAAAAACAAATTACAGGGGCAGGCAGCCCTGGTCAAAATTTCTGTTAATGTGTTAAACAGTTCATCAAGCAGAAGATGAAATGATCTCCAAAAGACAAAGTTAAACATGAAACACTCTTTTTTTCAATATCTAAATCAATATCAGTGTATTATTTTAGTTTTCTACAGTTTCAGAGTGAAAAAGGGAAACAAAGCAGCAGCCTGCAAAAGAATGAGATAAATAGTAAAGAGATTTACTATTTACACACTGGGATGGGGGGGGGGGGGGGGGGGGGGGTACAAGTTACTAACTTTGCAGGGGGGCCAGACCTTTGCTGAGGGACCTTTTCCTTTTCTGGCAGTTTGAAAAGGTAAAAGATGAAAAAAAATTATATAGTTTAAAACGTAAATGTGTCATCTATAACTTCATGTCTTTTGGAGATCATTTTTTCATCTTCCACTTGCTCAACTGTTCAGATTAACAGATATTTTGACCAGGGATGCCCAAACTTTTGCATGACACTGTTATGGTGATTAAACAGCAACAATCACAACCAGCTGAAGAATCAACATGTTGGAGCAAAGTCAAACTGAGGCCTTATCCGCATGAAAACGGAGCTTCACCCAAAAAGATATTTTTCTTGTTTGTCTGTAAACACGACATAGTTTCCAGAAATATCTGTGTACACACGGATCTACTGAAAATTAGGGCCCGACCGATTTATCGGCGAGCCGATTAAATCGGCCGATTATAGCCCGTTTGAAACTAATCGGTAATCGGCCAAAACTTGCAGATTGTCGCTGATATTTTCAGGAATAAAATGCAGGGAATAAAACTTGGTTTTACTTTGAAAAGATTCCCCCGCATGGCGACGACCTCATGACAAACTCCATCCACTACCACCTCAGTCACAGCACACAGCAGAGTGACTGATCTGTCTCAAAACCAGTGTTGCCACTGGCTTTCTGTTTCCCTTTTTTTTTTTTTTTACCGCGGTCGGGTTGTGAATTAATTAATTAATGCTCGTCTCCGGCCGTGTTGGGTCCGAGATTCAACAAGCCGGTCGGGGTCGGGTTTTACCGTTATATACCGGCACGGCAGTAGGCTCATTTATCACCAATAAACACAGTAGATGAGGGTGAGTGACTGAGCTGAGGCTGTGTGACGGGTGGGGGGGTCCGCGGTGTGGAGCGGTGCGGGACTCTGACTGCAGCGGGGACTATCATGGATCCGCTCCGTGACACTGCTGTGAGACTGACAGCCGGTGAGCGCTTTGACACGGTGCCGGGCACGGCAGCAACCGCTGATCGCTTTTGATTGAAAAGAGAGAGAGAGAGAGAGAGAGAGAGACGCCGTGCCGTGTAAAAAAAACAACAACAAAAAAGTATCACGTGTCATGACTTCCTGTATTTGGCCCTTCAGAATAAAAGCCCATATTGATTTTGACTTCATTTTGACAAGACATGGCTTCAAATGTTTTTTTTTTTCATGCAACCAATCGACCAATGAAATTTTAGTCGGCTAATGATTTTTTGGTCGACCAGGCAGCCCTAATTTATATATTATATAATATATATAGATATATTATTATAGTAATACAATTTTAAAACTTAATAAAAAAAATAAAATAATCGGCCGATTAATCGGTTATCGGGTTTTTTTCCCCCTAATAATCGTAATCGGCCCCAAAAAATCCATATCGGTCGGGCCCTACTGAAAATTACTAAAAACACTGTAATACATCCACCAGGCCTGTGTGGAGCGTATGTGTCGCTGTAACTGCCACACATAAACACTTATAACAGAGAAGAAGGAAATCTTCTCCTCTCCATCTCCAAACACTATAAGTGGATTAATTAATTATGATTTTAAAATGATTAATCGAACAGGCCTCGCCTGGACTCACCCAGCCTTTCTGCAGTTCCTCACAGCTGGGATCAGTCTCCATCGTCCCTGATCTGATGTGTTGTACTTCTTCAGGTCCAACTCATCCAGAACCTGCTCTGACATCTGCAGCATGTAGGCCAGAGCTGAACACTGGATCTCAGAGAGTTTCTTCTCTGATCTGTTCTCTGACCTCAGGAACTGTTGGATCTCCTGATGAACGGACTGGTCCTTCATCTCCGTCAGACAGTGGAAGATGTTGATGCTTCTGTCAGGAGAGATGTCATCACTGTTAATCTCCTTGAGGTTGTTGATGGTTCTCCAGATGGTTTCTGGACTGTTGTCTGTCTGACCCAGCAGACCTCCTAACAGCCTCTGGTTGGACTTCAGAGAGAGGCCATGAAGGAAGCGAACAAACAGGTCCAGGTGACCGTTTCTACTGCTGAGAGATTTCTGCATCGCTCTCTTCAGGAAGTCATCCAGGGTTGAATAATAATACAGTTTTCCCAGGAAGTTCTCCAGGACCTGTGTGTTCCCGTTGGTGAAACAGTGGAACATGTAGACTGCAGCCAGAAACTCCTGAACACTCAGATGAACGAAGCAGTAGACTGTTTTCTGGAAGATCACACTCTCTCTTTTGAAGATCTCAGTACAGAGTCCTGAGTTCACCAAGGCCTCTGTGACATCCAGACCACACTGCTCCAGGTCTTCTTGGTAGAACATGATGTTTCCTTGCTCCAGCTGTTCAAACGCCAGCCTCCCCAGCTTCAGAAGAACTTCCCTGTCGGCCCTCGTCAGCTTCTGTGGACTCGTCTCATGTCCTTCACCGTACTTGTTCTTCTTCCTCTTTGTCTGGACCAGCAGGAAGTGTGAGAACAGGTCTGTCGTGGTCTTGGGCAGCTCTCCTCGCTGGTTTGTGGTCAACATGTGCTCCAGAACTGTAGCACTGATCCAGCAGAAGACTGGGACTTGACACATGATGTGGAGGGTCCTGGACGTCTTGATGTGTGAGATGATTCTTCTGGACAGATCTTCATCACTGGACCTCCTCCTGAAGTACTCCTCCATCTGGGCGTCAGTGAAGCCTCGGACCTCTGTGACCCTGTCAACACATGTAGGAGAGATCTGATTGGCTGCTGCAGGTCTGGAGGTGATCCAGACCAGAGCCGAGGGAAGCAGATTCCCCTGGATTAGGTTTGTCAGCAGCACGTTGACTGATGACGTCTGTGTGACATCAGACACAACCTCCCAGTTGTTGAAGTCCAGTGACAGTCGGCTTTCATCCAGGCCGTCAAAGATGAAGAGAAGTTTACAGACAGCCAGCTGCTCTGCTGTGACCTTCTGTAATGTTGGATGGAAAACATGGAGCAGCCTGAGAAGACTCAACCGCTGATCTCTGATCAGGTTCAGCTCCCTGAACGAAAGCAGAACCAGCAGACTGACATCTTGGTTCTCCAAGCCCTCGGCCCAGTCCAGAGTGAACTTCTGCACCGAGAAGGTTTTTCCAACGCCAGCGACGCCGTTGGTCAGAACCACTCTGATGGGTCTCTGTTGGACAGGTGAGACCGTAGAGACTTTGTCTCTCTGTTGGACAGCTGAGACTGTAGAGACTTTGTCTCTCTGTTGGACAGGTGAGACCGTAGAGACGTTGTCTCTCTGGTGGACAGGTGAGACCGTAGAGACGTTGTCTCTCTGGTGGACAGGTGAGACCGTAGAGACTTTGTCTCTCCGTTGGACAGGTGAGACTTTAGAAACATTATGTCTATGTCGGACAGTCATGTCTTTAAAGACACTGTTTTTCTGTTGAACAGGTAAGACTTCAGAGATGAAATTTCTCTGTTGGTCAGGTAAGTCTTTAAAGATGTCGTTGCACTTGATTGGAGTGTCATGGAGGGTCTTCTTCTTGGACGTTGTCTCCAGCTGTCTCACCTCATGTTGGGTATTAACCTCTTCACTCTGTCCCTCTGTGATGTAGAGCTCAGTGTAGATGCTGTTGAGGAGGGTTTCACTTCCTGTTCCACGACTTGTTCCCTTAGTTCCTTCAGTCACTCGTACACATCTGCTCCTCAGACTGATCTTATGTTGATCTAAAACCTCCTGCAGACCACGATCTGCTGAGAGACAAGAGACAGAGTCAGACTGAAGACATTTCATTACACACTGATGACACTTATCTCTCATTATATCCCTCACTCAGTGTATCAAAGATGTCAGACAAAACAGAAGTACTCTACTTTCTTTGTTGCTCAGAGACAGAAAATTGCAACACATCTCAATTCTCTCACTTTAACCACATTACAAGATCAGCATTCTACCATCTCGCGTGTGTGTGGCAAGGTGAAGAGGGCCCGGGCGGTGATTGAACCCACACCTCCCGGGTAAGAGTCATGCGTGCTTGTGTTGCACCCTCAAGCAGACATGACCCCATCTCACGTTTGGCAACTTTATTTGTCCCGGTTACATTCGTTTTTTTTACGAGGCTTACACCAACGCAGGGAGGCATCATGTAAACAAAAGCAACTCTGCTGTGCGCCCGCTGATGACATCACATCACCTCTGACCTCAGTCCGAAAAATATAAAATATAAACAAAATGAAAATACAGTTTAAATAGCTTCTGTTTACTTTTTCAGTTCTTTAGCTCACTGGCATCTGAATTATAAAAATGTAAAATATAAAAATGTAAATTAAATAATAAATGTTATATCTGGGTCTCAACACCCTCCCCCACTAAATAAAATGTTGCCAAACATTTTCTTTATCTCTTAACAATTGAACGCTTTGTGAAAAGGTAAGTCAACAGGTATGTACGACACACGGCACATTTTTTCATTTACAGGATGATGAGGTTGTACTATCTTAATAATCCATTCTTTTTTCTTTGCAAAAGTCTCTCATGGCCACAATACAGGATCAAATGTTCATAGTCCATATGTATTGAAGGGTGCATAGTCCATAGAAGCATTGGTGGGCCCCCCAAATCTTCACAAATGGGACAAGGAAATTACCATATACACCCAGAACTGTGTGTTAACACATTTCATAGCCATGTACTAAGTCTATTCTGTACACACTACTAATTCCTACTTTACAGTATGTACCACACTACCGTCTTGCCTACAAAATACTAGAATGATAACCCCCCATTTTCTGTACTTATTATTAAAATAAATGTTCAGATAACCTGTTTTTTTTTTAATATTCTGTAACGTGTATCAATTACCAAATTGGACTATAACTTATGTAACATATCAGAAATAAACTAACTTATTAACTTGTCTTGTGTGTGTGTGAATCTCTATTCATGACAAAAAGGATACATGGATGATGATCTGGTCAGCAGGTCATGGCTGGTCTCAGAGGGCTCTCTCACACCGACAGGGCAGGTTTTCAGCTGTTGAAAGGTTGGCTGGCCTAGCTGGTCATAGGTGTAGACACGTCTGGGCTGTCGAACTCTCTTAGGCCTTTCCCTCTGTGTTTCAGCATCACTCTGCTCATCCTCGGATTCCACAGCTGGAGTGTCACTCTTTTCCTCCACGCCATGTCTGTCCTCCACATGTTCCTCTTCAGAGCATTCCTCAGGTATAAACGCCACCTCAGGTCTGTCTCTGGACGTGTCACTCTTGGGGCAGAACTCTTTTGCTTCTGCATTGAGGGGCAGATCTGCATGTCTCACTGCTGTCCACAAGTGATACTCCTCTTCACTGGAACTGTCTGTATCAGCTGGGTCCGTGTTGTGCTTGCGTGTATGTTGTCTTCCTGTTCTTTGTTTTGTTTTGTTTCCACTGTTTTTCTCTTTCAGGTTGGATTCATCCGCCTCTGGCTCTTCAACCAGGTAGGGGCACGGCAGGAGTAGGTTTCGGTGTAACACACGTCTTCTCCCAGTTCCTTGCAATGGCTCAACCACATACACTGGACTATCAGGGCCTTTCCTTCCCTTGACAACATAAATCACGTCTTCCCAGTGGCTGCGCAGTTTTCCAGTGCCACCTCTGGGTGTGAGGTTTCTCACCAGGACATGATCACCTGACTCAAGTGTCGAGCTCCATGCACGCTGATTGTAATGTTTCTGTCCTCTTTTAGCACTTTTCTTCATATTCTGCCTTGCAATGGCATAGGCTTCTTGCATGACTTCTCTCCATTTCTCTGCATAGCCAGCCTGTGACTGGTTTCTCTCCTCTCCTCTTCTGGGGAACATCAGGTCCACTGGTAGTGTTGGTTCACGACCAAAGAGAAGGAAGAATGGAGAAAATCCTGTTGCCTCATGCACAGTTGCGTTATAGGCGTGGACCACTTTGTTAAGGTGCTCCTTCCACCTTGACTTCTGAGACTCCTCCAGTGTACGCAGCATTCCAAGCAGTGTTCTATTGAAGCGCTCCGCAGGATTTGCTTGAGGATGATATGGAGAAGTGCGGGAGTGACGAATACCACAGTAATCTTGGAGCTTGTGGAAGAGAGTGTTTTCAAACTCTTTTCCCTGGTCGTGGTGTATCTTGGATGGGAAACCAAAACGCATGATAAAGTCATCAAAAAGCTTTCTGGCTGCTGTCTTCCCAGACTTGTCTCTTGTTGCATATGCCTGCGCATATTTAGTAAAATGATCAACAACTACAAGTATGTATTCCTCACCTCCCTTACACTTGTCCAGATGTAAGTAATCGATGGAGATCATCTCAAACGGTGCAGAAGTCTCTATACTCTGTATGGCTGTTCTGGTTACTCTGTTCGGTTTCTTTCTCTTAATGCAGCGACACACTTTAGTAACATAATGTTCCATCTCCTGTCTCATCTTAGGCCAAAAGAAGCGTTCTCTTGCTAGAGCCACCATTCTATCTGCACCTAAGTGTCCCATTTCTTCATGTAGATGTTTGTACACAACTGGTTTCAGAGACTCAGGAACAACTAGCTGCTTCCTTGTTGCAGTTTCTCTTCGGAGGATGCCATCACCATCTATCTGCAGACGGGGCCACTCCCTGAGAAGTTGTCGGACGCCTTCATTCTCTCTCAACTTGTCTTTATGTTTCAGATGGACATATGTTTTTTTCAAAGTCACTACTCTGTTTATGACTAGGTCTGCATTTTGAGCTGCCCTTATGTCGTCTGCTGCAAGAGGCTGAATTGGCTCTGAGATGTTGCATCCTTCTGGCAGCGCATCTTCATTACAAGTAACAGCAGAGATCCAATTCACTTCTCCTGTCTCGTCTATGTCCAGGGCTTTCCCGATGCATTTGACGGTTTCCTGTTGACACTCTTCAGTACATTCTTGGATGACATCCTCAATGGATTCTGGTCGGCGTGACAGAAAGTCTGCATCTCTATTTGCTGTTCCAGGTCTGTATTTCAATGTAAACCTATAATCCGCTAACTCTGCCACCCAGCGGTGTCCAGCTGCATTCAGTTTTGCTGACTTTGTGACATACGTCAGGGGATTATTGTCACTGTAAACTGTAAAGTGGGGTGCATGGAAAAGATAGTCCCGAAACCGCTCTGTTATGGCCCATTTCAGCGCCAGGAATTCTAATTTGCCAGAGTGTAACTTGTAATTCCTCTCTGCTGCTGTTAAGGTCCTTGATCCATAGGCTATCACTCTGAGAACACCCTCTTGACGCTGGTACAAAACTGCACCTAGGCCTTCTTCAGAGGCATCCACATGTAGCACAAAGGGTTTCTCTAGATCAGGGTACGCCATGACTGGTGGATTTGTCAACTGGTCCACAATTTTGTTTAGTATTTCTTTGTGGAGCGCTGTCCACTGGACTGGATGAGAAGGTGGCAACTGAGCAGATTTGCGGCTAAGCTCCTTTTTCTTTTGACTTTGCTTCACGTCAGACTTGGGCTTTGCTAAGAGTTCATAAAGGGGCTTGGCTGTCCTAGAAAAGTCTGGTATGTAAGATCTGTAATAACTAAGGAAGCCCATTAGTTTTCTCACCTCTCGCACAGTAGTTGGTGTTTCATGCTTCAGTGCTTGAACCGCCTCTGCTTCTTTAGGGTTCATCTTGTATCCCTCTGCAGAGACAACACGACCTACATAACAGACCTCACTTTTGAAAAAGTCACATTTTTTTGGTCTCAGTTTTATGCCACACTCTTGCTGTCGTCTGAGCACCTGTCTCACATTTTGAATGTGTTGATTGAAGCTGGAGCTAAAAACCAATACATCATCCAAATATGGGACACATACCTCGTCTCTGAGGTCTCTCAGGCATCCCTCCATGTAGCGTTGGAAGCAGGCAGGGGCGTTGGTCAGCCCGAATGGGATCCTCACCCATTCATAAAGTCCCCATGGTGTTATGAACGCGGTGCAGGGTCTGCTTTTCTCACTCATGAAGCCCTGATGGTATGCTTTTCCCTGGTCCAGCACCGTGAACCAGGAGTTGCCACCAAGGTTGTCAAGAATCTCTTGAATCCTCGGGATGGGATGACGATCAGGCAGTGTTTTCCCATTCAGTAGCCTGTAGTCTATACACAGCCGCAGACTCCCATCTTTCTTCCTGACACATACTACAGGCGAGGAGTATGAGGAGCAGGACTTCTGGATCCAGCCTTGGTTGAGTAAGTCCTGTATGTGTGTTTTTACTTCCTGATAGAGATGTTTAGGGATTGTATTGTATGTTCTTTGGACAGGCACATTGTCTTTTAGCTGTATCTCCATTTCCAAATCTTTAATGCACCCTGTATCCCAGTCATCCTTTGCGAAAACATCACATTCTTCCCTGAGCATTTGTTTTACCTGCTGTTGCTGGTCTTCTGACAGATGACTCAGGTCCACAGGCGGATCCCAGGGCTCACCTCGTGATTCTCCACTCAACTGCTGCGCAGGCGGAGCAGCACTGCTGTCTGGAGCTTGTGGTGTCTGTTCCTCAGCCGACTTTGTGTGCAATGGGTAGATGGCAACAACACTGTGCAACAGGCCAAGTGTGGTGCGACTGCAAAGCACATTATCATTATCAGTTATATTTTCCACAGTCACTTCAATTTTACCATTATCTTCTGAAGGAAGCTTAATCAGTTGTTCTCTAATGGCTAGGCCGGATGGCCATGGTGCCTCAAGGTTTGGCTCTAGCACTACGTGTGATGCACTCACCACACTCTTGTTTAGCCGACCACACTGTACAACCATCACTTTGTTCCTTGGGATAGTCACTGGTTGTCTGCCTACTCTGGCTAAGTGGGGCTGGTTTTCAGGCTTTTGCTTCTTCAAAACAGATAAAACAGCTCTTGCAGTTCTGTGGCCTACCTCCAGGGCTGTGCACAGTCTCTTAACCATCTGACCCGATGAAATACAGTCTCCACTTGTGTCATTGGTCAGGGCCAGTTCCTCGATTACATTAAAGCCGATAATCGGGCGTTCAATGTCACTGTTGGCCACTAGGATGGGTACCAGGACAGGTTTGTCGCTCATTCCAGCTACAGCATCTTTGGATAAGGTGACTTCAATTTCCATCCATCCCTTATATGGAATATCAGTTCCATTCGCAGCCGAAAGCTCCAATGATCCATCTTCAAGCAGCTCAGTCACTGGTCTCACTTCAACGTCTGGTAGGTACTTTGTTTTCCAGTTGGTTCCCACAATTGATACCTGTGAACCGGTGTCCCACAGTATTGTGGTGTCAACTCCTCCTAAAGAAGCTCGAACTAGACATCTTTTTCCAACCAGCTTCGCCGTTTGCAGCTGCTTACCAGTGAGAGGTGCTCTTAGACTGAAAAGTTCTGCTTTGTCTGAGTTTTCAGCTGGGCATTGCAGGATTTCAATTTTGCTTGTGCTGGCTGTGATGTTTTTCATTCGGCATCCTGATGCCCAGTGTTCTGTGCTGCCGCACTTGTAACAGTGATCACATTTTCTGTCAGGGTTGGACTGTTGACATTTCCGACATTGTCTGCTGTTAACAGTCCTAGGCCGTGCGCTGTATTTTCCACTTGGCTCTTCACTGACTCTCCTTTGTTGAACATGAGACTGAGGGACTTGTTGAAGACTTGCGATGTGTGTGGTGAGGTTCTGAATAGCTTCACATATGGCTTTGTTACCTTGATCAACCTTCTCCATGAGTGTATCACGTTTGTTTGTTTCACCACTTTTATTCTTTGGTTTTGGCACATGTTCAGTTTGTTCATTTTCTTCACCAATTGCCGCCACTCTGATCATTTTTGCTTTTGATGTGGTTGACAGCTTGTTCTTTCTTTCCATTTCCAGGCTGTATGCAGCTGTCATTTTCTCCAGAAGGACTTCATCTGTAACTTTGGGATTTTGTAAGTATGGTTTTATGTCCGTTCGAATAGTGTCATCATGAAGACCAGTCAGTACTGTTTGAAGGAACTGATTTTGAATTAGTTCTGCACTGTACTTCAAACCAGACTTGACTCTATCTGAAGCGAGGACAATTTGTTGTCTCAGGTCCATGGCTCGCATCAAAAACTGTATTGGCGTCTCTTTGGGCTCCTGAACTGCACGTGTGAGGGAATGATACAGCTCTGTAGCATCTTTTTCAATGTAATGAGTCCGTAGAATTTGTCTGAGGGCTTGCAGTGTCAGATCTATTCTACTCTCCAAATAACTCTTCAGTTTTGTTCCTGGAGCTATTGCTTGAATAACAGCCTCGACAACTTCTCCCTCCTCATATCCTTTCTTTAGTGCCCTTTGAATCTGTCTCTCCAAACTTGAGTAGGTTAATTTGTCCTTTTGATTTGGTTCTCCAATTTGTCCAGTTATTTTTAACTCTCTCCTGTACAGTGGATGGACAAAAGACACATTTTGACTAGCTACAGCAGCTGTTGCATTCAGGTTTGAACCACTTTCCCTTTGTCCTTCTGTATTATTAGATGCTGTTTCATTTTTGTCCACATGGTGGTGCTCTTGTACTGCATTTTGAGGCAGGAGTTCGTCGCTATCCTCAAATTTCTCTTTTAATTCGTCAAGTTTGTCATTTAATCCCAACAAAACAGACATTCCTTCATCCTCCAGTGAGATAATATCTTCTCCTTCTACATACTGAAGAATAAGCCTTCTCAACTTGCGAGGTAAGTCTTTATCACGTTCCTCCACTGTAAGACCAAGTGCTGCACACACATCATTCAAATCCGGTGCTTTCAGTGTCAGTAACTTTTCTTCTATCTCTGCCACAATACGTTCCCACTCTGGCGACATCTGTTGCAGCTCCGACATGATAGAAAACGTTTACCTTCACTGTATGTGGCTTTAGATGTCTGCAGGCTTGGTTAGCAGCTAGCATTAGCTCTTACAATGTCCGTGTTGGTTGCTCGTCATTCGTCTTGCTTCGCGCTGAAGAAAAACCTCCGACCGGGCGGAAACACCAAGTTTATGTTGCACCCTCAAGCAGACATGACTCCATCTCACGTTTGGCAACTTTATTTGTCCCGGTTACATTCGTTTTTTTTACGAGGCTTACACCAACGCAGGGAGGCATCATGTAAACAAAAGCAACTCTGCTGTGTGCCCGCTGATGACATCACATCACCTCTGACCTCAGTCCGAAAAATATAAAATATAAACAAAATGAAAATACAGTTTAAATAGCTTCTGTTTACTTTTTCAGTTCTTTAGCTCACTGGCATCTGAATTATAAAAATGTAAAATATAAAAATGTAAATTAAATAATAAATGTTATATCTGGGTCTCAACACTTGCCAGTCACCCAAAGGGACATCCTGACCTGTCAACTGTCACATCTGCACATGTGCGAGTTTAAGTGTGTGTGTGGTGAAGATGGCTCAATACATGCGATTGTTTACTTGCACTTTAGGACTTTAGGACCCGAGTGACGACAAGCGTTGGCGAAGGCCCTATTGTAATTGCTCTGTTTATTCTTCTTCTTCATTAGGATACTCTCCCTAAAATCGCATTTTTGTAGGCTTTCTCATTCCCCAAAACGCATCAAATTTGGCATGCACATCAGGCCTCGCGAAAAATGTGATATTTTAAAGTCGTTGGGAATGGGCGTGGCCAAATGGCTAAATGGCGCCCCCTAGAAAATTTCAAAACATCAGCCCCGTCCTTGTGTTTCACCTAGAGGCATGAAATTTGACGGGCTTATAGAACATGCCAACACACACAAAAAATCCTCTTAACGGCATGAGTTGTGTCCCAATTCAACGGCTGCAGCCTTCGGAGGCGACATTTGAAGGCCACTTACGTCACAGTGTCGCGACTAGGCCTGTCCCAATTCAATTTAATTCGAAGGCTCCTCCAAATGCGGCCGATGAATGCAGCCTTCCTTTGCCTGTTCTAGGAGGACGCACCGCACCTATCCTTCGTGGCCTCCCGTATCCCAAGATTCTTTACGCGTTGTTGTTGTTATTAGCAACGTAGCATGCTATCGAACGTCAGCGGCTCTCCGCTGTTCCCCCCACTCCGCGGCTTGGAGGAGTGGTCGGCCGCTGAGCCAGCCAGACTTAAACCACATTCAGACGCAATCAGGAATAGAAAGACCGTCTCATTTACCGACGGTTGACTCAGCCGTCCAAGGAGCCTCTGAAGCCGTTGCCTCTGGAGACCACGTAGGCTGGGTCCTCTGAAGCTGCTGAATTGAGACACAGCTATGGTGAAATCACAACAGGAAGTCGGCCATTTTGTCTGTAGGTCAAAGGGCGTGGCTTCAAGGGCCTAACTAATTTTGGTGACTTTTTGTTTGCTCGCCATTTCACTTCGAACAGCTCTAACACCCAAATACTTTATCTGATCAACTTCAAACTTGCTGGACATGATGACGGCTCCGCCCTGAACGTCCCCATATATTAACTTCCTACGTCACTCATAGCGCCCCCCAGTGGTAACAGGAAGTGGCCAGGTTTTCCTTAAACGTGTACTGATGGCACATAGTTGACAACATCAACTTCATTCCACTTCTAATGCTGCGTTCACATGGAGTCCGGTAAACGGTTAACGCGGGACAGAACGGTAAAAACAAACAAACTGTCGGATGGCACGGCACGACGGCAAGACGCATCACCATGTTGGCAATGTCAACACACTCGTACTCACACGTCACGTTCGGTTGAGTTTACTGTCGCGGCAGACGGCAAAAGTTAAAATATTTGAACGGGTGACGGCATTGCCGTTGTCGGCGACGGTATTTTTTGCCGGTCTCCCCCAAGTTTTATCGTCGTTCTCTCGTCCACTAACATGGAACACTATCCATGTGAATGCAGCATAAAACATGCAGACTAAGGTGGTGAAGCTACATCATGAACGCTGTGAAGCTACGAGCAATGACGTCCGTGTGGCGACGCGGCGACTATCGTCCCTCGCCATGAAATTACGTTTACGACCTCTTACATGTGATATGGGCGACGCTCATGGGCGCGGCCAAATCCCTCTATAGCGCCCCCTTGAAATCTTCAGAAACCTCTCCCCATAGGGTTTTTTTTTTTTTGGAGTTGGAACATGAAAATTGGTACACATGTGTAAGTTGTCAAGGTGCACATAGGTCTCATGCACCTGTGGTATATTGATGTGTTGATGAAAAGAAGGGATCACCGCGACACGCCTCCCTTGTATTCAAAAAAGTATTGGTCTACACCAAACAGGAAGTCGGCTATTTTGATTTTACTCGCCATTTTGGCGTGATTTCCACACGTTGTATTTTAACAAACTTGTCCTAGGGATTTTGTCCAATCGACTTCAAATTGATTATAGATCATTGAGAGGCCATGCTGATTTAAAGTTATTAAAAGCTTTTCTCTACGTCAAGGGGCGTGGCCGCTATTGCGCCGCCATGTTTAATCAAGCGCCATGTACAAGCAGTTCTCTCTCCTACATACTTCATCCAAACTGCTTCAAACTTTCTGTACATGATCAGAGCCCCTCCCTCAACATCTCCATATGCTCATAAGCAATCTCACTCATGTCGCCCCCTTGTGGAGACAGGAAATGCCGTGCTTTACATCAACATTGTCCGATTTGCTCCAAACTTCACATGTGTGAAGGCACCGGCCCATGTTTTGTTGCGCTCCTACCGCCCCCTGGTGGATGAACCATCAACTTGCCATAACTCCTTCATTTCGATTTGCTCTAAGGTCCGCCCCTGAGCTCATCTGCCCACATCTGGTTACTGCCCCCCTGGTGGATGAATGAAACATTGCGTTTTTCGCTCCTGCCAGGTCTTCGCTTCTCGCCACAGCCCCGGGATGCCTCAGGTCCGCGGTGGCATGGGGTCATGAGGGCCCGTTAATCGCCACTTGCGGCTTTAATTTTTCCATTGTATACTTTTATATGCCTATTGTGAAGCACAGTCTGCCTTGTACATGAAATGTGCTTTATAAATAAAGTTTGAACTGAATTGAATTGAATTGAAGACAGAGAGTCTGCCAATCTGATCTGATTATTTTCATCAGCTAAATTGCAGACAACAAAGAGAAAGTTTGAATGTTGCTGTGTGATGGAACAATGACTCTCTGACATCAGCTCCTGGTTTTAGAAATGACCACATCAGCAGACAGATGTTCAGTCTCTCTTTGTCCACAGCTGCTCTGATTGGCTGTCTGCAGCTCACCTCTGGTTCTGGGTCTTTGTCCACACTGGGGACAGGAGGGGGGTCCTGAAGAACCAGACTGGTCCCAGTCTGAGGTGAAGCACTTTCTGCAGAACCAGTGTCCACAGCTGGTGGAGACTGGATCCTTCAGGACGTCCCGACAGAGACCACAGCTGGACAGCTGCTGGTCCACAGAGACACCACTCCTCTTCCTCCTGTCAAGACATTTCTGTGTCACTAACATGTCACAGTTTTTACTTGGATTTTATTTTAGAAATAAGTCTTGCTTTTCTTTTAGGGTGAAACAGAAACTGGTGGAGTCAACCTTTCTTCTCATTATTGATTACGGTGATGTGTTATATATGAATGCATCCATTCAACGCCTCCACATGCTGGATAGTGTGTATCATGGTGCTCTGAGGTTTATTACAAACTGTGGAGCTCTAACTCATCGTTGTGTCTTGTACAGTAAAGTAAATTGGCCATCTTTATATGTGCGCCGGCTCGGCCATTGGTATGTGCTGATTTACAAGGCCATTCTTGAGATGATTCCATCTTATTTATCATCCCTTCTAATCTTGATTAACAGGGCTGACAGTCTCTACTGTCTGTACAGTCTCCGCTCTCAGGACTTTTGTCATTTTACTGTTCCTAAGGTGAGAACAGAAATGGGGAAGAAAGCTTTTAGATTTTCTGCTCCGAGTACATGGAACAGTTTGCAGTCAGAGCTCAAACTCCAAAGTCTGGTATCTCTGAATGTATTCAAGTCCACGATAAATTCCATCACATCCAGGCTTCAGGAGTGAAAATGTTTCACTTGAGTGCAAATGTTTGACTAATCCTGTAAATTCTTTTAACTAATTTTGAAAATTCAATTGTTTTTTTTTGTTTTTTTTGTTTGTTTGTTTGTTTTGTGTCTTTGATTAATGTGACTATGTGTTTAAACTATGTGCCGTCATTCTTGGCCTGGTCTCTCTTGCAAAAGAGATCTTAAATAAAGGTTATAATAATAATAATAAAACAACAGTCACTGCTCCACATCTGTGCTCTGATTGGTTGACCACCTTAAGGGGGGGATCAGTAAGCAGAAGGAAAACAAGAAAAGAGCGGAGAGAGGGCTGTACTATGTGTGCTTGCTCTGTCCTCGTAGTGGAATGATTTTTTTTATTGTCCCTAATAAGAGACAATAAAAGTCTAAAGTCTAAAGATAACAGATTCATATGATACTGAAATAGAAGGAACTCTGGGTCACGTATGCATCGATCCTGTCAGTCATATTGATCGGTGCATATTCTCATTTGCCCAGGTCATAGTATTTCAAAGGAGGTTAAATCAAAAGCAACTGGACAAATAACTAAGTCCAGTTGCTTTCGATTTAACCTCCTTTGAAATGTCAGTCATATTGTTCCAGACCGCCTCTGTTACCTTGTTCATGGCAGCAGTTTATCTTTTTCTTATTGTAAGTTCCTTATATACATCATAAATCTCCATAAGGAGTGCTTCCTGGTTTCTCAATTTCAATTCTCTCCGTTTCCTTCACATGAATCTAATGACTGAATCATCTTCAGCTCAGAAACTGTCTCTTACTGTGACTCTGAGGGTCCAGGTTCATGTCCGAGGTCTGGAGGATCATCTCTAGACCAGTGACTCTTCACAGACAAACAGATGGATCCTGGAGACTCAGCTCTGTGATCCTGATCTCTGCAAAAATCAAATCAAATTTTCAAATCAAAAAATAAATTTTGTGGATGTTAATTGAATCTGTAAGTCATCACTGTCTCTAAATACTATCCCCTGAATTACATTGTTGTTGTTGTTGCAGTAACATTATCGTGCTTGCTGACTTCATTTGTGATTAGCAACTAAAACATGTAGCCTGTTTGTTGCAGTGTAAATAGCACTTGACTCAGACATGGTCTAATATACGTATTTACATTTTCAATAATAACTATAGTATTTCAATATTTGTATGTTCTACCATGTAAAAATAAGCTCATTGGCTCCTACTGAAGACGTGAATCTGTGGAAACTGTTATTTCCTGTTCTGGTTCCAGTCACGTTGACTGCAGCAGCTGCAGAGACAGTTTGGACGTTCACAGGTTTGTAGCAGCTCTCTTACTGTGACTCTGAGGGTCCAGGTTCACGACCGAGGTCTGGAGGATCTTCTTTGGACCAGTGACTCTTCACAGACGGAGAGATGGATCCTGGAGACTCAGCTCTGTGATCCTCTCTGCAAAAACAACAAACTTTCTTTTTCAAATCAAAAACAAAATTGAGTAATGGACATGATTTGTTCATTTTGTGGATAATTGAATCCGTAAGTCATCACTGTCTCTAAATACTATCCCCTGAATTACATTGTTGTTGTTGTTGCAGTAACATTATTGTGCTTGCTGACTTCATTTGTGATTAGCAACTAAAACATATAGCCTGTTTGTTGCAGTGTAAATAGCACTTGACTCAAACATGGTCTAATATATTTACATTTTTAATAATAACTATAGTATGTCATCATTTCAATATTTGTATGTTCTACCATGTAAAAATAAGCTCATTGGCTCCTACTGAAGACGTGAATCTGTGTAAACTGGTATTTCCTGTTCTAGTCACGTTGACTGCAGCAGCTCAACACACTGAACTCTGACCCAGAGACAGTTGGGACGTTTGTAGCAGCTCTCTTACTGTGACTCTGAGGGTCCAGGTTCACGACCGAGGTCTGGAGGATATTCTCTGGACCAGTGACTCTTCACAGACGGACAGATGGATCCTGGAGACGCTACTTCATCTTCCTCTTCCTCCACATTAACACTCATATTCAGGATTTCTGTCTCTGATAAAAACACACACGCACACATCTATTAAAACAAGTCAAGTTGACTGCAGCAGCTCCTATTTACACCCCTCCCCCCCTGTCTTCTCAAAAAGAAAAAAAAAACTTCACTTGGCCACTTTTCATGTGTATTATTGAATCTCACTTCCTGTTTTTTCCTCCTTTTCTCTCAGTGTCTCTGCGTCGACTAAAGCTCACTGTGACTATTATTCCCTCCACAGTCCACAGGGACAAACTGACTCACACACTCACACTTCAACAATGTGACTATTAAGAAATAATAATAATAATAATAATAATAATAATAATAATAATAATAATAATAATAATAATAATAATAATAATAATAATAAAATAAAAAGTTGTGTTAACACTCACCTGCCTCCAACTTCAGTTTCACTTTCTGCTTTAAAATGGCGCCTGGACTCGCTGAATACCTGCAGAGACGTCCAGTATTGTATCTGGACTTTGACACCTGTGCTGCTCCAATAGTGGTTTGACTCGCCCTCCGCTCTTGGTACTTAATAAGTTACAGTGAAGGGAAAGTGATAAAACTGCCCTCGTTCACTGAAAACCCAGACATCACTTCCGTGTCCAATGGCAGGATATTCAGTATAGAAACAACAGGCAGAGCCGGGTCAAAAACACCGCGGGAGCTTTCATTTATGAATAAATAAACATATATATTCATATGAATATATATATATATATATATTTTTACTGTAAAAAGAAAGAGAGAGAGAGAAGATTAACGTAACGTGGGACGAAAGTGAAGCGATTTTCTCTGAGCACATACAAGTCTGATGTCTAACTTTGTCAGCATGTAGGCTACATCTTGTATGACCTAACAGAACTGCAAAACATCTTGAGGTTATGTCTTACTTTGACCGAGTTACGTTCAAGAACCAGCTGTTTTCGGACGGGGTACTGTGTCCTGTTGTAATTCTCTCTGACCGATTAGAGATAGTGTTGCCTCTTTCTCACTGAACTCCATGCTGTCGCTCCTCTCTCCTCCTCTGTCTCACTGAGGGGCGGGGCTGCCTCGCGCCGTGCGCTGTGTCTGTGAGAGCGCGTGTACGAGCGCGCGCCGCTGCATCATAGGTTTATAACTCATAGACTGTATAACTCCATGTGCTGCAGACGTGAATGTGGAGCGACTAAAACCTTGGTGAGTTATAAAGCCATCAACATGACTTCCCAGTGGTGCCTGCTAACAACTTAGCCTACCACTTATTCCACATGCTTAAATATGAGTCATATTTCAGTGCTTGTTTGACTAACACAAGCTATTTAGAGCACAGTAAAATTAAAGTAACACTGTGAAGCTGCTGCAGTCATCTTGTTAAGAACAGGCTAATGACAGCTGTCTGTGTTTATCTTGTCACAAATCACAAAAACTTCTAATTGAGACAAACTAGTCCCAAGCAAGCCCCTGTCTGACATGAGGCTACCTGACTGTAGTGAATCACAGCAGCAACAGGAGGAATCACTCATTCAATTTAGTTGTCGTGAAATTTGTAATTTGTTCCCAGATTAAATTTATTCTGATTTTGCTGTTAAACTTTGCTGTTCTTACTGTAGAAACATGTAGCCTAGTGTAGATTAGCAGTGAATAAACTCATGTTGGCAATAATTTGTTGACACAAAAGAAATGGCAATTAAGAGATACAGACAGCTTTTACGGAGTGGATAAACTTCAAATAATCTATTCATTCTCCATCATCCTCCTCATCAGACCCTGTAACCCATAGAAACAATCCTGATTGAAATGCCTTATTACTGTAAACTACACATTAACAACTGACGAATATGAAACATCAGACAAAAAGTCTCTTTCGACATAACGTTTTTTTGTGACTACATTATAAGTTAGGCTATTATATTTTTTTGTGTGACTATATGATAAGTTAGGCTATTATATTTTTTTGTGTGACTATATGATAAGTTAGGCTATTTTATATTTCCACATGTAAATTGTTTGCTCTGACATGTTGCCACTGCTAAAATAGTCTATTTACTGGCCCCATTCGTTCATTCTCTTAGTACAAAAACAGAAATCCTGTGCATTTACACGTAGCACTTGTACAAAAACAAACAAAAATCTTGTGCATTTAGCACTTGTATACACTCTAAAAAGTAATACTGCATATTACTTAATATAATTAGTGAAACATTTTTACACTCAAAGATATTGAGTAGATTTGAAAGCTCTCAAATCGGTTAAATCAAAACATGAATCATGAGTAAATCTAAGTAATATTTTCAAGTACGTCTGAATGAATTGACTTGGCTCAAACACCAAATAAATTAAGTAAATGTAACTGAAATGCTGTGTTAACCATATGGAAAATCCGAGTAGAAAACACTAAAGAAACTGAGCAAATATAATTGAAAACATTTATAGGAGATAATTGCAAATTTGCTAAAACTTACTAAAACAAATGTGTTGTACTGACTGATTTTTTAAATTTTAATTTTAATTTGAGGATATTCAGTAGCTACTATAAACGAATATGACCAAGAGCTCACAAAAAAGGAAAACTTTATTTTAAAACAAATTTCCCCACAGAAAATTACATTTTTTTTCAAACACCTGCACTTACTAGCAGCAACATTATTCATATTGCAAGTAATAATCAAAAGTGCATTTTAACAGTGATTTTTTCCCCCAAATTCTTCAAAATTCTCCACAAGAACTGGACTTGTATCACCACAACAGAGGGGTTCTTCCCCCATCTCAATCATCACCAACTAACATTTACCTCAACATGTCCTTCTGTCTTACCACTCAAGTTATGTGGACACAATCTACAGCAGCACATTTGAAGCTGTTACATGAAAGGAAATTCGGTATACCCAAGATCAAACAAATACTTCTTGCCAAATAGGCATGAAAAAAGATACATATTAAAAGATGAATATTAATGCTAGGTGTAATTAAACACATTGAAGAGTAGTAGCTATGCCTATAACAATCTGTAACATAAGGGCAAACATCATCTCCAGCACATGTGGCTTCATGTTTAGATGTGACAATACAATGGTCAACTCTTCATCACATGCATTTCCCACATTTCCAGATACTCCAAACTGAAAATGTAAACCTTTACAAGTACAATATTTAAGTTATTTCTGGTGAAACAGCCTCAAAACTAAGTAAAAATATGAAGCCTTGTGACTCAGGAATGATAAACCAAAACACAATGTGAATGTGCAATCAAAAAGAAATCGGACTGTGCAGAGACAGACAACACCTGGGAAAGGGTTTCCAAAATAAAGCCACAGATCATCCAAGTTTCTGTCCACAAGGATCTCACTAATTACTGAGGGTACAGTCTGTTTTTGCCTTACACGCATGGTTCAAGTGGGGTTGAGTCTCATCTGTGCTCACCCAGCAGACAACTATATCATCACATTGTTTTTCAGTCTTTGCACCTTTGTTGACAGGTTCCCAGCATCCACTTCAACAAGCATCTTTTGAAATACTTCACGAGTGTACTTTAGAGTTTTGGGGTATTTAAGATCCAAGGCATAAGTTAGCCCAAGCAAGTAGCAGCAGGCTCTGCTGAGATCCCCAAGGTGGTTGAGTACGATGGAACCCTCAATGACGATCCCTACGTCCCTGATTTGTCCATTTGCACTTCGCACAAGGTACAGAGCCATCGTCTCTGCTCCCAGCTCTTCTTCCACATCGACAGCTGAATCATCAGAAGTCTGTAGACATTGTAAAGGAAAGTGGTTAGAGCAGGCAGAATGTCACCAGAATAAAATTAATGACCAAACTACATAAAATCAGCTATACAAACATCATGTTCTAAGTTGTCTATTATTTTAACTAGCATATATAACAACTTTTGTTGCAAACAGTTGTTAAATCATTAAAATTTCTATGAACATTCATCCTATATCTGGAGTGGTCATTGGAACCTTTAAGTCATATTTGCCATGTGATATATTTTTGATATATAGCTCAGAATACTGTACAGTCACACTGAAACGGAGTAAAAATGAACAGTAAAACATTATAGTAGGCAGATGGGTAGAGGAGCAAGAATGGGCGTGTATGTTATGAAAAAGAAATAGATGGTTAGAGCAGATTGAGAAACACTGTGGTGGAAAAGAACAGAGAGTGGTGACAACAAAGGTGGGGGGGAAATTATCTCAACAGAGGAGTAAACTAAAATACCTGCAGTAGAATATTCATCTCTGCACGATGTCTCTCCAGCAGCACCTTTCTTGGCTTGGAAGATGGCAAGCAGTTTCGGGGTGTAGTGGTCCAACTTGAACATGAATTTGGCCTCAAGATTTACAGTGGTAATTTGATGGAACTCAGTGTTGACCTGAAAAAAAAACAACAGAAAAAGACAAATGTGACATGTTATTGTACAGTATTAGGTGAGTTAAAAGCCTTAACTGTATTTGTTTTTGTACATATGGACCATATTGTTGTAAAGGTGATGAAGGAACAAGGACAGTTCAAATGAATACAAGGCAGATAATGTCCACAACCAAAATGTCCATGTTTCAGTCGATAGTGTTTAAGAAGTCCCCCCTTCGATGATGCCACAAATGTTCAGAGCTTGCACTGCCATTCCATACACTATTACCTTACTGTGGGTTTATATGGGGCACCAGCAGCTCACAGGGCAAAGACCATGCAACAAGGTGGTGGTGGTGATCTGGGTTCAAGTGTGGCCTGCTGCTGTTCGTCCTCCCTCTATCTTTCTCCTTGATCTGGCACTTCTGTGGCACCCACGCTGATTCTGTAACATAAGGAAAAAGAAAAAAATGTGACCACAATAAAAATCTCTGTTACCTGCTACAGCAAGTTAATATATATAGTCAATATTCCCACAAAATATATAACATAACTTAGAATAAATATACAGTGTGCTTTGCTACTATTAAATCCAAACAACAACCTCTCCACTCTTCCTCAACGGTTGTTTTCCATGCTGAAAAGCAGATTTTGAAATGTGTTAAACTCATGATATATTTTTTCCATAACCACCAAACTATATTATTTACACGGTAGAAACATTTTTTCCCTTCCATTTTATGCCTTTTAAGCATATGAAATTAGACAGAGGAAAGGAGACGAGAGCGGGAGGCCTCCACATCACATGTCCACTCAGTGTGCACAGTTGGGAGAATTCATACATTGGACCACATTTCGGATAGTTTGCGGCTAAAAACTCACAACAAAACCCCGTCCACACCGCTTCGACCGAGACCACCTCGCCCAGGTGAACCAGGCCGACGGTTAGAGCAGCTCAAAACACAGCCAAACCTGCGGATATCTGAAGCAGACCGACATTCACCTCCAGCCGAACTCGGGGAAAAAAATGCAGCGGGTGCAACAGTGCATTCTGAGTTTGTACACCCGCTATTTTCGGTGCTGGTTGAAACGGCACGCAACCATAGCGAGAGAGGTTAAAAAATAAAAATTAAAAAAAAGTGGCGGTGACCGGGGGCTTGTCTAGCCATAACCCGTGGGTCAGGCCGAGTTGGTCTGGCGCCAGAACTAACGTTCACGCGGTCTGAAACCGAACTACAAAGCGAGTCCGAGTGAAGCATCTTTCCGAGGTTATTAACGGGTGCTATGGCTAACTTAGCACGGAGAAAAGTTTTAACACATTTTATTGCCAAACCTGTCTCCACCTTATGCCACAACATGTTCGAGCTACACAGTGTTTCAAATAAACCCGTGGCTCACTTAAAATAGTATGTATACTATTTACGTTGCGTTATAATAACGTTAAGGCCCAGACATTCAGATGCTAACAAGGCCAATTAGCTTTGGTGAGGAATGGCTTCGTCGCGATAGTAGCCTAATGTTTGTAAACTGATATTTCATGCTTAGGAATGTTATCATAAAAAATACATTCGTTCAAAATCAGCTACTTACCGTCAGGTCAAGTTGATATTCAAGTCAATCCGCTGTGCCCGCCAGCCCGCCTGCCACATGCTCCGCCATGCCTGCTTTCACCTTTCTGTCCCAACCGTCAGGGAATGACGTAGTCGGTTCCGCTTACTTGATTTTTTTAAGTTGTTAAGGTACTGTCCAATAAAATTGAGTTGACTTGTTTGATAATTACACGTACTTATAGCTAATTGATATTTGTAGTGCATTCTCAAAAATCTTGTTGAAACATACTATTTATTATTACAAATATTTAAATAATGTAATCTGTGAGTCACATACTAATTTATTTTAAAGACATAAACTTAATTTTAGTATGGATATTTCACACAAAGATTCCTGTTGGATTTTTACTAATGAATTTTGATTTAGTCAAATCAAATACTCATCAAGATGATATTTAGCATTTTTATTAAGCATGCATACTTATATATTAATGTTACATTTACTGGGCTCTTGAATTATTTATTACAGTAGGCCTACGTAAAAATAAAGTACAAAAATATACAAATGAGAAGTGCATCACTCAGCCACAGCATCATTTCTCTGTACTGGGTCAGGCCACAGGACTTCATCCTCAACTGGCTCATATAGTATACTATAACATATATGTTCCCTCACATCATTGGACACAAGTGTGATTAGTTTTGAGTTGTTGTGTTCAACCGGTGACACCTGCGCTTTACAGTTTTTCTCAATTAGACTAAATACAAAAGAACTAATCAAAGTAACAAGCAACAGGTGAGGAGACAGGAGGGCAAAGAAACCTGATTGGTGGAGACACACAAGGAACAGGGCAGGGCTGACAAGGTGCAACACAGGACAGGGCTGCGTTCCAAAAACAGTTTGAGTCGCCCTCGCTCACTTGCCCTCAGCACTTGCCCTCGGGGGAATCCCCGCCGCCATCATAAGGGCTGTTCCATTTCTCCAAACAGCTGAAGTGAACTTGGTGAGATCGACCCTTGAGGGCTGAGTGATCGAGTCAACATCGATGGTCACTCCAGAGCTGTATATCACCCACAATGCATTGCAGTGGTGCACGAAAAATATGTCCATGCGGTGGCGATAATGAACCTCAAGCACCGTTGTCTGCTGTCTATTTACCACCAAAGAAGAAGAAAATGAATTAAAGGAGCCAGCACCACATCCATGGCCAGCAAGGGCAGGTACTAATTGTGCAATTAGACTGGCCGTTGCACAGTTATGGCAGAGCGGGAGCCCACCGTTTACAAGTGTAAGTATAAGCTATTTGTCACAAACAAAAGAAAAAGAAAGCAAAATACTTGTATCTAAATAGCATTTTATTCTTCTGATGTCGCATCGTTTGCTGTGCATTCTGTGTGATTAAGGGATTGTTTCCATATTGTTACAGGGTCTGATGAGGAGACGGAGCTCCTCATAAAGCTCAGAATGAGAAATGAAGCTCTCTTTACTGGCAAAAGAAATGCCTCAAAGCTGGCCTGGGAGTGAGTTTATTTGTAACCTACTGTGGCATTGAATGTATTTCTGTTACTTATTACTTACCATTGCTTCTTTGTTGTGGTGCTTATTTTATTTGTGGGAGACTAAAGGTTTTAATGTACCGTGTTTCGCGGGGTTTTTTTTAAGTCGCGTTTTTTTCCTCGTTTGGCTGACCATGCGACCTATTCAGAAGCGACGTATAGGCTATAGGCTACTATCAAAAATATAGCCTACGCTATGACCACAAGAGGGAAGCGAGGCTTTTATTTCTGAATCCCTCCGCATTCAGTAGCTCATCTTCATCATCCTCACGTGCTGTTCTTGCTGCGCTGTCGGCCCGTCTTCGGTCTCTGCTCCGGTCCCGACTGGGCTCCGGACACGGAGCAGAGACCAAAGACGGGCCGACAGCGCAGCAAGAACAGCACGTGAGGGCTGTCCCTCTCTGAAGCAGAGGAGAGGTCAGCTTCACTCCCGTAAGTCTTCACAGAGTCCACAAAGAGTTTCTGATCATATCCTCACCAGTTTGCTCCAGGCGACTTGAGTTTTTTTTTTTTTTTTTTGCCCCGGCCTGTAGTAGCTAGGCTATAGGTGTCGGTCTTTCGTGTACACAAAGCCCCGGCCGTTACATGAGACCTGGCTATTAGGCTAATTAAATGTTTGAAAAATAAATGCGACTTATAAACTGGTGCGACTTTACATGTTTTTTTCCTCTTCATGACGTATTTTTTGACAGATGCCACTAATACTCAGGTGCGACATATAGTCCGGAAAATACGTTTGGTGAGCATAACATAATTGTTTTATTGTGTAAATAGGACAATTGTACAGAAGATGGGTCTGCAGGGGAGGGTGACAGGAGCACAGGCGGCTAAAAAGTGGGAAAACCTGAAAAAGAAATACAAGGTAATTAGTATACAGTAGCTATACAATTGGTGAAACAAATTCACTCATAAAAAAACTTACTTCTGTTTTCTCCCCTATAGGACCTGAAAGCCCCCCCTACAGGGGCAGGAACCGATCAGGGGGAGGAAAAGGCAGACAGCTGGCAGTGGTTTCCCCTGATGCATGAGGCAATTGGGGCACGGCCATCGGTGACACCTCCCGTCCTTATTGCCTCATGCACAGGGGAAAAACCAACAACGAGCAGCACTGCCACTGCCAGCTGTCTGCCAGGACCTCCAGAGAGCCCCACACCACCACCATCATCAGCATCATCATCATCAGCATCAGCATCATCATCATCAGCATCATCATCAACAGCATCATCATCATCATCAGAACCACCACCACCACCACCACAAAAACCACGTTCATCTCCGCCTAAAAAAAGAGCCCGGAGGGAGCGCCTCGTTGACATTATTCTGAAGGAGGGAGAGAGGGATGAGGACCGCTTCCAGCGTTTGGAGGCACAGACAGACAGGCTTCTGAACATTTTTGAAAAGATGGTGGACAAAATGTAGGCAAATCTAATTTAGTAATTTATTATTTAGGCCCTGATTAATGCCTTGTGAGTTTATTTCAGTAATTAAATCACAACACCCTCATTTGTTTTCTTTTATTTTGACATTAACAGAAATTTCATTTTGTTTCAATCTTTTTTTTTAACTCAAAACTTTTGAAAAATAAAATACACCACACATGTGGAAAAGAAACATGAAAAAATAAATCTCAATAGCATAATTGTGTGGTGTCTCATTTACCTTATATTCCCTACAGATAATCATGGTCCAGTAGCTGTTGGACAGGTGCGGAGATGCGGCCTGCCAGCCTTTCTCTTAGTGCTGCTCCACCGACCTCAACAGCAAGAGGGGCAAGAGGGATATTGTCCGCCCAAGCTTCCTGGACTGGCTCCTCAATATCCCCGACACCCAGGCATATGTTATGCAGTACAGCACAACAGGTGATGACGGATGGCACAAACGTTGTGTCAACTTCCAGGGCCTTAAAGAAGATGCTGCGCCATCGAGTCTTCATCATACCAAAAGACCTTTCAATAACTGAACGGGCCCTGGAGTGACAGCCGTTGAAGCGCTCCTGGACCCTGGACTGCAGTGGCTCTCTGAATGGTGTCATTAGCCAAATTGGCTGCTCAATGCAGGGGTATCCACCATCACCTACAATGAAGTAGCCTGCTGGGGGGTAGAGTTGACCTGTGTAAATGGGACTGTTCTTTAGCACACGTGTGTCATGGACAGACCCAGGGTAACCTGTAAATGTGTCCAAAAACCTGCCTCCACTGTCACACACAGCTTGGAGCTGGATAGAATGAAATAGCTTGCGATTAGTGTAGTCAGTGGAGGCAGGACCTGCAGGTGCCTTTATTCTAATGTGGCAGCCATCAATAGGACCCACACATGCTTTGAATGCCTCATGCTGTGCAAGGCCAGCAAACCCCTCTCCTGTTGCCTCCAGCTCATTGGGTTTGGGGAGGGTGATGCAGTGGCTCCTCTTCTCCACTATTTTGCCTGCCACCTTATGTACGGCACGAAAGACACTTGTCTTCGGGGAACCCAATGCCCTCGAAACAACACTATAGGAGGCCCCATGAGCCAGCCAGTACAGAAATAAAAGGACTTCAAAGTCAGGTTCCCAGCCATGACTTTTGTTGATGTCCAGCAATTCCATCAACATGTTTATGGCATCACGGGACAGACGGAAATCCCTCTTTGGATCCTCCTGGGGATCCAAATATACCGTCATCAATGGTAGTGCTGTGTTGATGACGGCATAACGAACAGACGGTGTCTGGAAAAAATTAAATCAAAACTGTATCACAAAGGAATGCACAAAAAACTATGCTTTCTTCTCATTTATTATATTATAGACAATTGTTTCATTTCATTTCATTTCGATTTATTTCATTCATGGTTTACATTCTCACATGGTTGCACATATTTACATAATGTACACATTGTCACCATAAATAAAAAGGAGCATGATGAAGAAAACTTATAGTACCTGCCTCTCTCTGTTGTTATAATTACATTGGCTTACTATCAACACCAATATTGTACTCTGTTTCAAAATATTAAGAATGATGAAACATAGTAGTGACAGGAAAACAAACAAAATAGCAGTAGACACCACTCGTCTATCTATCTTTTCTTTTTTTCCCTTCTTTTTCTCTTTCTCCTTCTTCTTTTTTGTAGATGCTTTTCTTTTCTTTTTTAAACAACTGAGACATACTTGTACAACTTTTCAATTCCTTGCTTTGTGAATGCCATACTTTTACACCTGCAACAGAAATACACATTTGTTTTAAGCTTAGCCTTGCAAATGAATGTTTAAAATGAAGCTTCAGTCTGTTGCCCCCTTGCTCCAAGTTTTGTAAATGTTCTGGTAATGATCTGTTCTTTGCTTTAAACATTGTTCCCTGCAACATCTATCCTACATGACTTTAAGTGTTGTGTTTGTAACCACAATCTTTAACAATTAAGACCATAAAGACAATGAGGAATAGGAGGAGGAGGAGGAGGATGGTGGTGGTAACAGACCTAATAAGTATCAGGAAAAAACAATCTAAAAATAAAATTAATGTAAACTAAACTTAAAGTAGGTTAAATGTATTTAAACAACTGTCTATAAATTATAAGGTAAAGAAAAATAAATAAATAAATAACTAATGAATTGCCTGAATAAAATTTGATACAAAACTAATAATTCTGATAATTACCAGGTGCCGACGTATTCCCATCAAGCGCAGAATGCGTCTTTGTCTCATTGAAATGAGTCTCCGCGTATTTTGGTTAATTTGCAAAAGGCAGTACAGCGCTACTCCAACCACATGTGGTTGCTCCATGATTGTCTGGGCTGTTAGTGAACGAGGGCAGGTGTGTTCCATTTACCTCTTTCACTCCTCCTCCGCCCACTTTCCCTCTGCCCTCCAAGTGGCCTCCGTGTGACGTCATAGCAAGGGCTGAGGGCAAGTGAGCGAGGGCGACTCAAACTGTTTTTGGAATGCAGCCCAGGTGTGCAAGGAGAGTGGAGGGAAAACACAGGAAGTGACACTAGAACAAAAAGCACAAGAACTGAACTACAAAATAAAACAGGAACTGATGAAAACAAGAGTCCAAAACAACTGAAAACCGAGCCACTAATGGCAGCAGACCCCGGGCCATGGCAATCTGTGCCCAAAACTGAACTATGTTGTCAAATCGTGATCATCGACTTCCGAAGGTCACAACACGTGCATGCCCCCTCTGCATCAACAACTCAACAGTAGAGAGGGTGGAAAACATCAAGTTCCTCGGAGTCCAGATCTCACAGGACCTGAGGTGGAGCAAGAACACCTCTGGGATTGTGCTGAGGGGCCAGCGGCAGGGCCGGCCCTGTACATCTGGGGGCCCTAAGCAGGATAAAATTGGGGGCCCTGCCTCACAGTGTATATATGTACCATCAAATATTCATAAAACCAGCTACCGTATGAAACCCTTGCATATTTTATTGTACCTCTATCAACATGATGGCGAGCAGATATTTTATTACTAATTAGAGTCACTGAAACACTTAAAGCTGTCTAATTGCACGTCATTTTTTCTTCTACTTTGTTTTTGTCTGAATGTTAATGTTAATATTGTGAATGGCAATAGGTGGCTCCAAACCTGCAGTATTAAATCACTACTTTTGATGTAGCAGAAAGATAAAAGATTCTACAAAAGATTACAGTTTGAACAGATTTATTTTCTTTAAATTATCTGTACAGCTAAATTCTAGAACCCTTAAAACAAAACTTCAGTTGAGAAGAAGATAGAGGATGTTGGTTGGTCAGCAGCATCATCAGCAGTAACCATTGGAGCTGTGGAGAAGATTAGTAGAATTTTTTTAGCCACTTGTGTACACACAATTTAATTTTCCAACAGAGATAAACATATTGTGGCAACAAACAAGAAACTTACCAACTGTATGACTGGAACCAGCCACAGGGGAATGAGGATGTGGCAACATGACATATCTAATCAGCCATTAATAAATGGGTGATTGATCCTTTATCCCCTCACAGGAAAACAGCTGTTATCTTTTCACTGTAAACAGACCTTAAAATCAGCCAGGACATGTTAACTGCAGCAGGCTGGTACCATAGACTGTAAAAAGAAGGCTGGTACATGTAGCAGCTAGCCAGCTAAGTGAGCTAACACAAGCACAGACATGTTTTTCGGCTAAACGTACATCTGGTAAACATAACATTAATTAGCCTTACCTTGTCCTTGTTTTTTTTTCATCCTCGACCTTCTTCTTTTTACTATTTTCCTCACCTGACGGATATATCCTTTTGGACATCGTCGCTGTCCAAAAGCTAATCACCTCCTCGCAAATCGCGATCTCAGTGAGTGAGGGAGGAAGGGAGGGGGCCAGGGGGGAGAGGGGGGGAAGGGGTGGTGCGCGCTCGTTACCGGACAACGGCCACAGTCTGCGTTACGTTTACGTATGCGTGTCACGGTCATTGTTGCCAGTTGGGTCAAGGGTTACACGTTGCCCTTGTCAGAGACGGTTAGACAAATGATTCAGCAAAGTTTGGGGGCCCCCTAGTGGCTGCGGGGCCCTAAGCAGCTGCTTAGTTCGCTTATAGGGAGGGCCGGCTCTGGCCAGCGGAGATTGCACTTCCTGAGGAGGCTGAAACAAGCCTCCCTCCCCAACAACATCCTCAGGATCTTCTACAGAGGCGTGGTGGAGAGCGTACTGACCTACTGCATCTCGACTTGGTTCCCCAGCTGCAGTGTGTCAGACCAAAAAGCCCTACAGAGGATAGTCAGGGGAGCAGGGAGGGTCGTCGGAGTTTCCCTCCCCTCTGTCCAGGAACTCTTCTTCAGCCGGTGCAGGATAGAGCATGGCTACCCGACCCGAGCCCGCGGGTAACCCGGGTCGGGCCGGGCCTGGTTTTTAATTAATTAATTCGGGCCCGGGTCGGGCTGCACGCGGACAGCTGGTCTTGGTCGTTGGTCGCGTGCGCTCTGAGCGGTGCGCGTCGCGTGTGTGTGTCGCTAGTGCCACTCATAGACTGGTGCCACTTCAGGTGGATCTGTGAGCCAATCATCCATCCGCAGTCTGGGCAGGGGAGCCCAGATGCAGCTGCCCTCTGGTGTCGCTGGGCACGTCTCTCGGTCCTTCTCTGCTGGTTCCTGTCGTGTATGAGTGAGGTTGCTCTGGCGCACACACACACACACACACGGCCGTGTTCACCTCTCTCTCGCTCTCTCTCCCTCTCTCTTTCTATCTCTCTCTCTCTCTATCTACCGAGTCGTCTCACTTCCGAGCCGCTTGACGAGCGTTGCGCTGTTAAATGTCATTGAAAATAACGTGCATTTGGCATAATAACACTTCGGGTAACGGGTCGGGTCGGGCCTGGTTTTTAATTTATTAATTTGGGCTCGGGTCGGGTCGGGTTTGAGAGTCTCGGGCTCGGGCCGGGTACGGGCTTAATTTCCAGGCCCGTGCAGCCCTCTAGTGCAGGAGCACAGCCCTATCAATTGTCATGGGACACCTCACACCCTCTACACAAGCACTTTGAGCTGATGCCAGAAGCATCAAGTGCAGAACCACCAGGTTGTCCAACAGCTCCCTACTATGAGCATTTATTTGCACTTAACTGTTTTTTTCTTTTTTTCTTTTCTATTTATCCAGATTCTTATTCTATTTTTATAGAATTTTTTATTCTATTTTATAAGTGAGTGGGTATATGTGGGGGAAATGGAGGTGGGAGGGGGGGAGTGTGTGTTGTATTTCGAGTCTTTGAGAAATGTCATGTCATTTTGTCTACACTACACTGTAATGTAACAAACTGATAAAATAAAGACCTTTGACCTTAAAAGGGCCCAAGACCATTAAGACATTTAGATAGATAGATAGATAGACAGACAGACAGACAGACAGACAGACAGACAGACAGACAGAGAGATAGATAGATAGATAGATAGATAGATAGATAGATAGATAGATAGATAGATAGATAGATAGATAGATAGATAGATAGATAGATAGATAGATAGATTCTTCGTCTTCTTTTTACCTCCATCAGGTAACTTGTGTGTAAATATGCAGCTGCTGATTGATTAAAGTGTTTACTAAACATTATTGTAATGCATCGTTGGATTTAAACAGGCTTCACCACACAAACAGGTTCTTTTGTAGGGATCAGTTGTTACTAAATATTTACACCCTGTAACTGCCAGATGTAACTGTTTACAGTCAAACTTAAAGTGAAGAATAAAAGATGTGACTGTTGACTGTAACTTGATCATGGTGTAAATCCTGAAGATTTTAAATTGAATTTCAAAGACAGAAACTAACAACAATAACAACAACAAAAACAGGTTTGCAAGAAAGAGCTAAGACACAAACTTGGAAGAAGAAAATAATCATATCAATACAAGTTTCATAATTCTTAATCTGTCTTTATTGCATTAGATCATACATGTTTCATATATATCTACATATAAATGTGAATTTGCACACTACAATCTGTTAGAAAATACCCGCAATGCTCCAAAAGCCATAGCACTAAAAAACAGGTACCAAATGATTATTACATTAAATTGAGATCAGTCCTCTCTCTCTCTGGTCTGCAGAGAAGAAGCAGAAGTTTTAGGGAGGTGATGAGTCACAAACCCATTCAGTGATGTCATATATGATGTCATATCTTAACTCATTGAGTGCCGCGCTCCTTTCCAAAGTTTTAGTCAAGTGTACCGGCAATTTAGACCATTTTTGACTTTTTATGTAGAGCCACAGTGTATTCTATATTATTGCCACCAACACATACTGTGGCTCAATTGAAAGGTTTACCTTAATGCTTCAAGTGGCCACAAACCGTTTGTTTCTACGTGCCTCTGTTCCTGAGAAAAGTCAAGCTAAACATGGCTGGGTTTCACCAAAATCCCTCCTTTTTTTCTAGAAAAGGAGATAGAGCGTCTTTTATGAAAGGTGCGCTGTTTGTGTCTGTCGCTCTTCTCACACTCGCATTTCTGGATCAAAGGGCTCGTATAAGATAAATATATACAACAGTTGTTGTTCTATTCACAAAACCACCATCGGGGGCGGGGGGGGCGCCACTAAACAACAATAACACAGACGCACCGTGCCGTGTCACAGCTTCTCCCCGCGGAACGTGAGGGTCAGTCGGCCACCGCGGCTCGGGAAGACCGGTCCCGCCGGTGGTCGCGGTTCTTCTGTGGTTCGGGTCGGTGATGCCGGTCTGCTTTGGCCCAGAGACCATCAGATTTTACCGCGGGGGGACTTTGGGGAGGACACGGTGTTGCTCCAGATGAAGACCGGGCGGACTGTCGGCTGAGAGCTTCCTGGTTCAGCTCCGAGCAGCTCGAGCAGCTGGAGCAGCAGCGCGGGTGAGAGCAGAGCAGCTGCGCTGCATCTGCATGCAGAACTCGTTTGCAGAAGCCGAGTTATGATAAAAACTTCCAGATCATGAGCTGTCATGTGACTTTGATCGTCATCTATTTCAGTTCTCCTCGTCGTAGAGTCCCCAAATTTACATATAATGTGTATTAAAGTGTCTATTTTCATAATTTAAAAAAAAGCAAAAAACGTAAAATTACGTTTTCGGCACTCAACGCATGGGAACGAAAAACGAGAAATTACGTGGTTGGCACTCAATGAGTTAACAGGTTCACCTGTTCACAAACATTTTCTCTTCACTGCTGCACTTTACATTTTATTTTACATCCACAATCATCAGCTGTGGAAACAGCAATAGATCAAATTCACCTCAGAGTCTCCAGTCGAAAGTCTGGACTCTTCACAAGGTCACGAAGCTGCTGCAGAGCTGAAGAGTTCAGGTTGTTTCCACTCAGGTCCAGGTGTCTCAGGTGGGAGGGGTTGGGCTTCAGAGCTGAGACCAGAGAAGAACAGCTGATCTCTGACAACCTGCAGTTCATCAAGCTGAATAAAGAATAAAATAAAATCAGATGTGTCCTGATCAATGATCAGTGAATAAAATGAGCAGACGGACTTTGTCCTTCTGCTGCCACATGATGATGATCCTGTTGGTCTAAAACACTGAGATTCAGGACTTGATCAAAGTTTAAAGGTCCAGTCTTGGTCCTGGTCTCAGGAACACACATCACACACACACACACACACACACACACACACACACACACACACACACACACACACACACACACACACACACACACACACACACACACACACACACACACACACACACACACACACACACACACACACACACACACACACACACACACACAAAGTGACCAGACTATTGATTATCAATGAGGACTAAAGTGAAATGAGCGGAAAGTATCATTCTCAGTGTGAGAGAAGAACAACTGGAAACATGAGACAACAACAATTTCAAACGTCCTTCATCCATTAAATCAAAGTCAATAATCAGAGTTCTGAGTGCAGATCAATCAGGTTCAGTTGTGGATCAAATATATCAGATCTACAACAGTAACAGTCAGTGAACTCACTCCAGAGTCTCCAGTCTACAGTCTGGACTCTCCAGAAAACCACTCAGATGCTTCACTCCTGAATCCTGCAGCTCGTTCCAGCCCAGGTGCAGTTTTCTCAGGTGGGAGGGGTTGGACTTCAGAGCTGAGACCAGAGAAGAACAGCTGATCTCTGACAAACTGCAGCCCCACAATCTGAATAAAGAATAAAAGCAGTGAGTTGAGGACCTCAAGTGGCCTCCATCATTCATACATGGAGGCAGTTTAGGTCAGTTAGGGCCACTCTGCCATATCGGCCAGATTGGTGGAGGCTGCAGCAATGGTTAACCTTCTGAAAGTTTCTCCCATCTCCACACAGGATCTCTGAGCTCAGCCAGAGTGATCTGTGGGTTCTTGGTCACCTCTCTGACCAAAGCTCTTCTCCCCCAACTGTTCAGTTTGGCCGGACGGCTGCAGCTCTAAGAAGAGTAGCCTACTGGTTGACCTAAACTTCCTCCATGTAAGAATGATGGAGGCCACTTTGCTCTTCGAAACAATAAGTTGAGCAGATTTTTAAAGCCTTGTCCAGATCTGTACATTACCACAGTTCTGTCTCTGAGCTTTTGGGGCAGTTCCTTTGACCTCATGGATCTCATTTTGCTCAGATGCAAATGAGCCTTAAGTTCTTATTTAGACAGGTGTGTACCTTTCCAAATCATGTCCAAACCATTTAACTCAACATAGCTAGACTCAAATGTAGGTGCAGAACCATCTCAAAGAGGAATAAAAGAAATTGACAGCAGCTGAATGATCTACAGGAGAGTCAGAGCAAAGGGTCTGAATACTTGTTCAGGTGATATTTCAGGGTTTTTTTTAATTTTTTTTTTTAACATAAAGCTGCAAAAGAACAACTAGTTAAAAAATTGAAGGGGGTCTGAATACTTTCCTCACTGCCTTCATGGCCTACTGTAGATGGACGGATGTGTGCTTATGTTTATGTTCTGTTAATTTGTAGACAGGAGGAGGAGAGATGACAGGAGGAGACCAGAGAGAGAGGTGACTGGGGGCAAGTTTGTGTGCGTTTGTGTGTCACATCAAGATTCATTGAAATTGTGTCTTCTCTGGATGATCACCACTGATGATCTTAAAAGATGAGGATGATCTAATAAGATGTGTGTGGTTCTTTACAGCTGTAGCCTCTCAATATTGCTGTCAAACTTCACCAGATTTAAGCCTTTGACACCTGAAAATCCTTAGTCAAGGACACCCCCAAGAAAGAGTGACTGGACTAAAACCACGACGACCATGACGACCCTCAGTGTGGATCAGTGTAACATCAGCCTCATGTCTGCAGCTCAGTGTCAACACAACTTTCACATCACATTCATCTGAACACAGAAATAAAACAGAGTCTGACCTCAGAGTCTCCAGTCTACAGTCTGGACTCTCCAGAAAACCACTCAGATCCTTCACTACTGAATCCTGCACGTCGTTGAAGCTCAGGTCCAGGTGTCTCAGGTGGGAGGGGTTGGACTTCAGAGCTGAGCCCAGAGAAGAACAGCTGATCTCTGACAAACTGCACTTCCACAATCTGAATGAAGAATCAAATCAGTGAGTTGAGGACAAAGCTCCTTGTTGACAGCGTTCAGTGTCTCATCATCTGTTCAGAGCTGAAGAAGCTTCAGAAAGAACAAGTTCAGAAAGTAAAAGTCCAACAGCTGAAGCAACAGGAAGCAGGTTAAACAGTCACATAGAGAGAAAACAGCTCATTAATATTCATGAGAAGCTGCTGCTGCTTCAACACAGATGCAGTGACTCCACCTCTTCACCTGTCAGCTCCACCTGTGGCTCCATCCAGACAAACATGTTGTGCAGCCACATTGATCAGAGATGTATTTATTTCTCAAGTTTTAAAGACAATAAACAAGAAAGGCTGAACTCTGTTGCTATGACAACAAACATGAAACTCGTGCTGTCAAGTTAACGCGTTAATTTTGGCGATTAATTTTAAACATTTAACACGTTGCAAAAAATTAACGCTGTTTTGTTTACTTCCAGTGGCGGCTGACCCGTTACCTTTGGTGACGTGTGCAGGCAAACCAGACAAAGCATGTACCGGCTGTAGCGCTGTTATTCTTCACTTTATTAGGGTTTAATATTTTTTCATGCGAGTAAGTAACCGTTTAGATGACCAATATGCGGTTAGTTTATCCACATGACGATGAAGTTGCTCCGACGACGTTCTCGGAGCAGTGACGCTCCACCAGCAGAGACCGTAGCGGAGCATCACCGAGGCAACAGCCCGGTCTGCGGAGCCGGTCGGCCGGGTAACAGCGTCGTCCCCGGGGTAAGATAGAGAGCCCATTAACTTAACTACAGGTCTTTAGAGCTTCACCGCCGGCTGGTTTCATTCTTTTAGATTAGTTATTGGACGTTTGTTTAGTTGTTGATTAGTTTGTTTGAATGAAAAGTGAAGCTTCATGTGTGAATTGGACAGAAGAGCAGCGCTGCCATGGAGATGTAGGCTACACAAATCACCACCTACAGATCAATAAATACAACAATGAACCGATCGGTCTATAGCTATTCAATTTAATTTACAGAGGGAAATTCAGTGATGTGGTTGTTTTTTCGTGCACGTCAGCAGCACAGCTTGGTAGGAAAAAAGGAAAAACATGCCCATAAGTGGTCTGGAGTGGTCTTGATGGTTTTGATATTCGACCTGCACTTCAACACATGTAGCCTGGGTTATTTTGTTATTATTTTTGTTGGAGAATATAAGCCAGTGGCCTTTTTGTGCCAAATTTGTTCTTCACAGGAGAGAAACTGTGTTTAAAGTTTAAAGAAAGCCATTAAAATAGTCTTTGAATTTTCTTTGTGTTTATTCTACACTAATTTGATGATTATACATAAATAAATATTTGTTATAAGCTCAAGTCGTAAGTGGACAAATGCAGTTTATTAATCGCGATTATGATTAAGAAAATCACAGAAAATTGTGCGATTAATTAGCTAGATTATTATTTTTTAATTGATTGACAGCCCTAGTAGAAACACATGTTGAATGAAGCAGCTGATGAATCTCAGAGACAGATAAGCCTACTATTTCACTACAAACATCACAGAGGTGAAGCCACCAGCTATTGATTATATATCAGTTATTGTCTGACACATTACATGTGTTTATGTAGTTGAGGAGAAATGTGAAGAGAAAGAGTGACTGTACTAAAACCAGAGAAGAAGAAAACAGACTTCACCATGACGACCTTCAGTGTGGATCAGTATAACATCAGCCTCATGTCTGCAGCTCAGTGTCAACACAACTTTCACATCACATTCATCTGAACACAGAAATAAAACAGAGTCTGACCTCAGAGTCTCCAGTCTACAGTCTGGACTCTCCAGAAAACCACTCAGATCCTTCACTACTGAATCCTGCAGGTCGTTGAAGCTCAGGTCCAGTTCTCTCAGGTGGGAGGGGTTGGACTTCAGAGCTGAGCCCAGAGAAGACCAGCTGATATCTGACAAACTGCACTTCCACAATCTGAATAAAGAATAAAAGCAGTGAGTTGAGGACAAAGCTCCTTGTTGACAGCGTTCAGTGTCTCATCATCTGTTCAGAGCTGAAGAAGCTTCAGAAAGAACAAGTTCAGAAAATCAAAATAAAACAGCTGAAGCAACAGGAAGCAGATTAAACAGTCACATACAACATTAATCCTGAATACCTAAGATTCAGCCACAATCCAGATATGGTGGGTCACATGTTTTGGTTGTGCAGGGCTCTGAACAACTTCTGGACAGAAATCTTTGAAGCTCACATACATGGTGTCAATGTAGACCCTGATCCTGTAGTTGCCATCTTTGCAACAACAACCTCGGAAGAACAATTTACTGTGTGTGTGTGTGTGTGTGTGTGTGTGTGTGTGTGTGTGTGTGTGTGTGTGTGTGTATGAGTTGGATATGTTTTTATTTAGGGTATATCTATATATGTGAGTGTATAGATCTTTTTTCTATTTTCATTATTTTATTTATTTATTTATTTGTTTTCCGTCTTGTGAGGGGGGGTTGGGCGTGGTTGATTTGCTGTAAAATGTTAATTGTTCTATAACCTGAAAAAAGGCTATAACTAAAGTGCTTAAAAAAACAAAACAGCCACATACAGAGAGAAAACAGCTCATTAATATTCATGAGAAGCTGCTGCTGCTTCAACGCAGACGTAAACTCTGCCAGCTCCACCTGTAAGGACAAAGTGGAGACAAAAGTCCAACAGGTCCAGTCAGTGAACTGACCTCAGAGTCTCCAGTCTACAGTTTGGACTCTCCAGTCCAGTACACAGAGCCTTTACTGCTGAATCATCCAGGTTGTTTCCAGTCAGGTCCAGTTGTGTCAGGTGGGAGGGGCTGGACTTCAGAGCTGAGGCCACGACTTCACAGTGACTCTCGGAGAGTTGACAACCAACAAGACTGTGAAGAGAGAAAATAAAATGTGTCAGAATTAAATCAGCTTTAGACTAAACAGTTGATGTATCTGATGACAGGATGTGATAAATATCTGAGGTTCAGGTCATCTTCTCTGTCTGAGTTTGACATGAAACATGGCTGGCATGTTCAGACCGAAAAACCAAAAAATAGTTGGTTTTGGTGGTTTTGGTGTGATATCAATAGTGGACTTGTCATATTCAAGGCTGTGAAGATGAGCAGGAAGGAGGAGAAGACAGCGATTGACAACATGGAGAAACATAATTTACAAACTAAATGTTTGGTGGTGATCTGGGCATCTACAGAATTTCAAGAAAAGCTAGAAAGCAGCTGCTTAAATCAGTTTCTGGAAAGTCAAAATAAAAGAACAAAATACAGTGGCATGCAGCCCTGGTCAAAATTTCTGTTAACCCAGGGTTTTTAGTGAGAAGTGAAATGTTGAATGTTATTAAATAATGATGATGTTTGCTGCATTGTAAGGCAGCAATATATATATTTTTTGATGGGTTTATTATGGATGCAACATGACTTGCGTGGGCGTAGGTGTGACAGAGGGGGACCAATGGGAGCAGCTGCAAAGTGCTCATGTGGGTATAATCAGGAAGTGAGGCAGAGTGTGGCCAGGTGAATGAGGGGAAGCCGGGAGCGGAGCTGTTGCAGGTTGGTGGAAATTAAAGTGTTGGTGTTTTTAAATCGTCTTTTTTGTTGGATTTATCATGTAAGTGTGTTGATTTGTGAACTTGCAGAGAGCCGCCTTGCGGGCGTCACCTTTGAATGCTTGAGATTGGATAAGAACGGGGATCGCTAATCTGTTACGGTTGGGTGGTCGCTGTATTGGAATGAATGCCAGGTTGTGCATGGACATCAGTGTTAAAGCAGAAGTAAGTGATATATTTGTGTTAATATAAGTCTTAAATAGTTATATCTTCCGACAGCAATCAATAGAGTGTTTGGACCGAAACACGGGTCTGTCAGTCACTCTGCTCTGCTCTGAGCCGAGGAGAAAACATTTCTTGTATCCTACAGTTTTTATCCAATGAGGAGAGAGAACGGCATGCAGGGCTGTGTGTGCAGCCAAGGGACGCCGTGAATGTGGCGACGTAGGGACGAGGACTGTTATGGTGCATTCAAGGAAGCCCGTAACTCGTGTTTTTCCGACCTGTGAAGTTGTACCAGTTCGATCTGGTACGAGTTCACGGGTCAGAAGTTACGAGTGGCCGTTATAGTGACTTTCACAGGTAAAACAGGTCGGAAAAACACGAGTGGGTTGCCTGGAACGCTACAAAGTCGTAAGTTGTAACTTGAAGCTGTAATTTACGGTTTCAAAAGCCTGCCTGGAACGCAGCATTACCCAAAACGACCGGATCGCTTACTTCTGCTTTAATTTTGTCGGCTATTTTTCAATTTAGTTTTAGTCTTAGTCTTGTGTCAAATGCCCTTATAAGTTTTAGTCATATTTAGTCAGCTTGTATTCTTTTTTGTTTAGTCACATTTTAGTCGACGAAAAGTCTTGGCATTTTAGTCTAGTTTTAGTCAAAGAAAATCCAAAGTATTTTAGTCTAGTTTTAGTCAATAGTCTTTTTTTAGTCTTTGAAAGCAGATTGACAGTAATGTTAATCACAACTAATCTACTCAAACCAATAGATTAACCAATAGATTAATTTTAGTTTTCTTACTCATCTCAAGATTTATGTCATTATCGACAGCTGTCAGGTGAGCCAACTTTCCAGCTTGTGTGTGTGTTTATGTAGGCTATTTGTCAGTATCTTAACAGAGATGAACACACATACAGCGCAGCGCCGAGACGTGTATACGCCAGGGACACACCAGCCGCAGAAGCGCCGCGAGTAGCCGAGAAGCGGAGTTACGATAGTGTCGTTCACACCATATCCAGCCATATCGCTCTGGTTCACAGCAGCAGCGCCACGGCGCAGCCGCGTGCGATCCTGTCAAGCTGGGCAGGAAGTCGCACAAAGAAACAGCAAGAGAATCCGGTTAATTTTCAAAATAAAACACAGCGATTGACAAATGCAATGATGTGAACGGGAGGGCTCCAGCTCGCACAGGATCTCCGTTGCTCGGAGCTTCGCAGCGATTCCGCTGCTGGTTTACAGCGCCCGCACCCCCCCTGCAATGGCCATGCGCCCCCCACGCCCCCCCTAGCCAGTTTGTAGCCTACTTGCCGCACTTAGCACAGACAGCACCGGTGTGTGTGTGCTCCTCACTCAGGCACTCACACACACACACACACACCCCTGGCAGCAGCGCAGGAGGAGAAAAAACCTGACATGCATCCAGTGATGTGGCACTTTTTGGATTGTAATTTAAAAGTCTGTAACAAAAAAAGAAAAAGACATTTTATTAAGTTTTTATTTGATTAAGTAGATTTCGTCTCGTCTTTTTTCGTCAACAAAAAATGTGTGTTAATTTCGTCACAGTCAGTGTTTAAGGGCATTGATTTTGTCTCGTCTTCGTCTCGTTTTCTTCATGAAAAAAAACATTGTTCACGGATATTCTTCGTCTCGTCTCGTCTGACGAAATTAACACTGATGGACATGATGGCGAGCTAACCCAAAGGAATCCGACGAGCCTAGTCGGGGAACCAGGACTCATATCCGGAGCAGGCGTCATCGGGCCGCCACGCTGGCCCGTTGACAGGGGGGGGCAACCGGGTATGCTGTCCCCGGGCCTCAGGACCATAGGGGCCCCAATTTATGTTTACTTTACATTCACATATATAGGGGGGGGGCCCTATGATGGTGTCTTGTCCCTGGGCCCCAGCAAGTCTGTTGACAGCCCTGCCGCCACGGCAGTAGGCCACACTGCAGCCAAACCTCCACCCTGATTCACCTCTTTTCCCTCGGCCCTCACACACACACACATTCCCCAGCACATTTTATTGACTGACGTAAAAGATGAAAAAAAATTACATAGTTTAAAACGTAAATGGGTCATCTATAACTTCATGTCTTTTGGAGATCATTTCATCTTCCACTTGCTCAACTGTTCAGATTAACAGATATTTTGACCAGGGATGCCCAGACTTTTGGATGACAGTGTAACTGTTATGGTGATTAATCAGCAACAATCACAACCAGCTGAAGAATCAACATGTTGGAGCAAAGTCAAACTGAGGCCTTATCCACATGAAAACGGAGCTTCACCCAAAAATATATTTTTCTTGTTCGTCTGTAAACACGACATAGTTTCCAGAAATATCTGTGTACACACGGATCTTCTGAAAATGACTAAAAACGCTGTAATACATCCACCAGGCCCGTGTGGAGCGTATGTGTCGCTGTAACTGCCACACATAAACACTTATAACAGAGAAGAAGAAGGAAAGCTTCTCCGCTCCATCTCCAAACATTATAAGTGGATTAATGAATTATGATTTTAAAATGATTAATCAAACAGGCCTCGTCTGGACTCACCCAGCCTTCCTGCAGTTCCTCACAGCTGGGATCAGTCTCCATCGTCCCTGAACTGATGTGTTGTACTTCTCCAGGTCCAACTCATCCAGAACCTGCTCTGACATCTGCAGCATGTAGGCCAGAGCTGAACACTGGATGCCAGAGAGTTCCTTCTCTGATCTGTTCTTTGACTCCAGGAACTGTTGGATCTGCTGATGAACTGACTGGTCCTTCATCTCCGTCAGACAGTGGAATATGTTGATGCTTCTGTCAGGAGAGATGTAACCAGTATTCGTCCCCTTCAGGTTGTTGATGGTTCTCTGGATGGTTTCTGGACTGTTGTCTGTCTGACCCAGCAGACCTCCTAACAGCCTCTGGTTGGACTCCAGAGAGAGGCCATGAAGGAAGCGAACAAACAGGTCCAGGTGACCATTTCTACTGCGGAGGGATTTCTCCATGGCTCTCCACAGGAAGACATCCAGGGTTAAACCATCATGTTGTTCTCCCAGGAACTTCTTGAGGACCTGTGTGTTCCTGCTGGTGAAACAGTGGAACATGTAGACTGCAGCCAGAAACTCCTGAACACTCAGATGAACAAAGCAGTAGACTGTTTTCTGGAAGATCACACTCTCTCTTTTGAAGATCTCAGTACAGAGTCCTGAGTTCACCAAGGCCTCTGTGACATCCAGACCACACTGCTCCAGGTCTTCTTGGTAGAACATGATGTTTCCTTCCTCCAGCTGTTCCAACGCCAGCCTCCCCAGCTTCAGAAGAACTTCCCTGTCGACCTCAGTCAGCTCCTGTGGACTCGTCTCATGTCCTTCACCGTACTTGTTCTTCTTCCTCTTTGTCTGGACCAGCAGGAAGTGTGAGAACAGGTCAGTCGTGGTCTTGGGCAGCTCTCCTCTCTGGTCTGTGGTCAACATGTGCTCCAGAACTGTAGCACTGATCCAGCAGAAGACTGGGACTTGACACATGATGTGGAGGGTCCTGGACGTCTTGATGTGTGAGATGATTCTTCTGGACAGATCTTCATCACTGGACCTCCTCCTGAAGTACTCCTCCATCTGGGCGTCAGTGAAGCCTCGGACCTCTGTTACCCTGTCAACACATGTAGGAGGGATCTGATTGGCTGCTGCAGGTCTGGAGGTGATCCAGACCAGAGCCGAGGGAAGCAGATTCCCCTGGATGAGGTTTGTCAGCAGCACGTTGACTGATGACGTCTGTGTGACATCAGACACAACCTCCCTGTTGTTGAAGTCCAGTGACAGTCGGCTTTCATCCAGGCCGTCAAAGATGAAGAGAAGTTTACAGACAGCCAGCTGCTCTGCTGTGACCTTCTGTAATGTTGGATGGAAAACATGGAGCAGCCCGAGAAGACTCAACCGCTGATCTCTGATCAGGTTCAGCTCCCTGAACGAAAGCAGAACCAGCAGACTGACATCTTGGTTCTCCAAGCCCTCGGCCCAGTCCAGAGTGAACTTCTGCACCGAGAAGGTTTTTCCAACGCCAGCGACGCCGTTGGTCAGAACCACTCTGATGGGTCTCTGTTGGACAGGTGAGACTATAGAGACTTTGTCTCTCTGGTGGACAGGTGAGACCGTAGAGACTTTGTCTCTCCGTTGGACAGGTGAGACTTTAGAAACATTACGTCTATGTCGGACAGTCATGTCATTAAAGACACTGTTTTTCTGTTGAACAGGTATGACTTCAGAGATGAAATTTCTCTGTTGGTCAGGTAAGTCTTTAAAGATGTTGTTGCACTTGATTGGAGTGTCATGGAGGGTCTTCTTCTTGGACGTTGTCTCCAGCTGTCTCACCTCATGTTGGGTGTTAACCTCTTCACTCTGTCCCTCTGTGATGTAGAGCTCAGTGTAGATGCTATTGAGGAGGGTTTCACTTCCTGTTCCACTTCCTGTTGCCTCAGTTCCTTCAGTCACTCGTTCACATCTGCTCCTCAGACTGATCTTATATTGATCTAAAACCTCCTGCAGACCACGATCTGCTGAGAGAGAAGAGACAGAGTCAGATTGAAGACATTTCATTGCACACTGATGACTTATCTCTCATTCTATCCCTCACTCACATCCAGGATATTAATCTACAAATCTCAGCCTTCACCTAGACGCATGAAATTTGATGGGATTATAGAACATGCCAACACACACAAAAAATCCTCTTAACGACATGACTTGTGTCCCAATTCAACGGCTGCAGCCTTCGGAGGCGACATTTGAAGGCCACTTACGTCACAGCGCCGCGACTAGGCCTGTCCCAATTCAATTTAATTTGAAGGCTCCTCCAAATGTGGCAGACGAATGCAGCCTTCCTTCCTTTGCCTGTTCTAGGAGGACGCAATGCACCTATCCTTCGTGGCCTCCAGTATCCCAAGATTCTTTACGCGCTGTTGTTGTTATTAGCAACGTAGCATGTTATCGTACGTCAGCGGCTCTCTGCCCTTCCCCCCGCTCTGCGGCTGGCTTGGAGGCGTGGTTGCCCGCTGAGCCAGGCTCCGCTGGCCGCACAGGTGAGGAGCGGAGGAACAGAGGAGCCGTTGCAAGTGCCACTTTCAAATGTTTAACGTTAGGACGTTGTTTACATTCAGATGCAATCAGGACAGACCGTCTCATTTACCGAAGGTTGAGTCAGCCTTCGGAGGAGCCTTAGAAGCCGTTGCCTCCGGAGACCACGTAGGCTGGGTCCTCCGAAGGCTGCAGCCGCTGAATTGAGACACAGCCATGGTGAAATCACAACAGGAAGTCGGCCATTTTGATTTGAACTTTTGACCAATTTGAACGAACTCGAAAACAAAGTTTTGCCTGATTGACTTCAAATTCGCTACAGACCATCTAGATGCAACTCTGAAAAGTTATTAAAAGAATGTCTGTAGGTCAAAGGGCGTGGCATCTGGGGCCTTGCGAATTTTGGCGACTTTTTGTTTGCTCACCATTTCACTTCGAACAGTTCTAACTCCCACATACTTTATCCGATCAACTTCAAACTTGCTGAACATGATAATGGCTCCGCCCTGAACGTCGTAATATATTTTCATTATTTATTTATTATTTTCCTATAGTGCCCCCCAGTGGTGACAGGAAGTGGCCACGTTTTCCTTTAACGTGTACTGATGGCACATAGTTGACCCCATCAACTTCATTCTACTTCTAAAACATGCAGAACTAGTTGGTGAAGCTTCATCATGAACGCTGTGAAGCTACAAGTAATGGCATCCGTGTGGCAAAGCGGCGACTATCGTCCCTCGCCATGAAAATACGTTTGCCCTTTTGATGGCTTTAATAAATTCGTATCAACATGAAAATTGATACACAGTTCCAGGGTGGTGACCTCTTACATCTGATATGGGCGACGCCCATGGGCGGGGCCAAATGCCTCTATAGCACCCCCTTGAAATAAAAAAAAAACCCTCCCCATAGGGTTTTTTTTGGGAGTTGGATCATGAAAATTGGTACACATGTGTAAGTTGTCAAGGCGCACATAAAAGTCTCTTGCACCATTGGTCTACTCAAACAGGAAGTCAGCCATTTTGATTTTAACTCGTCATTTCCACACGTTGCATTTTAACAAACTTGTCCTAGGGATTTTGTCCAATTGACTTCAAATTGATTACAGATCATTGAGAGACCATGCTGATTAAAATTTATTAAAAGCTTTTCTCTACGTCAAGGGGCGTGGCCACTATGACGCCGCCATGTTTGATCCATCGCCATGCATATTCAAGCAGCTCTCTCTCCTACATACTTCATCCAAACTGCTTCAACATTTCTGTACATGATCAGAGCCCCTCCCTCAACGTCTCCATATGCTCGTAGGCAATCTCACTCATGTCGCCCCCTTGTGGAGACAGGAAATCTCTCGCCACACCCCTGGGATGCCTCAGGTCCGCGGTGGCATGGGGTCGCGAGGGCCCGTTCATCGCCGCTTGCGGCTTTAATTTTTCCATTGTATACTTTTGTATGCCTGTTGTGAAGCACAGTCTGCCTTGTACATGAAATGCGCTTTATAAATAAAGTTTGAACTGAATTGAATTGAATTGAAGACAGAGAGTCTGCCAATCTGATCTGATTATTTTCATCAGCTAAATTGCAGACAACAAAGAGAAAGTTTGAATGTTGCTGTGTGATGGAACAATGACTCTCTGACATCAGCTCCTGGTTTTAGAAATGACCACATCAGCAGACAGATGTTCAGTCTCCCTTTGTCCACAGCTGCTCTGATTGGCCGTCTGCAGCTCACCTCTGGTTCTGGGTCTTTGTCCACACTGGGGACAGGAGGGGGGTCCTGAAGAACCAGACTGGTCCCAGTCTGAGGTGAAGCACCGTCTGCAGAATCGGTGTCCACAGCTGGTGGAGACTGGATCCTTCAGGACATCCTGACAGAGACCACAGCTGGACAGCTGCTGGTCCACAGAGACACCACTCCTCTTCCTCCTGTCAAGACATTTCTGTGTCACTATCATGTCACAGTCACAGCTCCACATCTGTGCTCTGATTGGTTAACCACCTTAAAGAGGTGGGGGGGGCACAGAGAAAACAAGAAAAGAGCGGAGAGAGGGCTGTACTATGTGTGCTTGCTCTGTCCTCGTAGTGGAATGATTTTTTTTTATTGTCCCTAATAAGAGACAATAAAAGTCTAAAGTCTAAAGATAACAGATTCATATGATACTGATAAAGAAGGAACTCTGGGTCACGTATGCATTGATCCTGTCAGTCATATTGTTCCACACCGCCTCTGTTACCTTGTTAATGGCAGCAGTTTTTCTTTTTCTTATTGTAAGTTCCTTATATACATCATAAATCTCCATAAGGAGTGCTTCCTGGTTTCTCCATTTCAATTATCTCTGTTTCCTTCACATGAATCTAATGACTGAATCATCTTCAGCTCAGAAACTGTCTCTTACTGTGACTCTGAGGGTCCAGGTTCATGTCCGAGGTCTGGAGGATTTTCTCTAGACCAGTGACTCTTCACAGACAAACAGATGGATCCTGGAGACTCAGCTCTGTGATCCTGACCTCTGCAAAAACAACAAACTTTTTTTTTCAAATCAAAAACAAAATTGAGTAATGGACATGATTTGTTCATTTTGTGGATGTTAATTGAATCCGTAAGTCATCACTGTGTCTAAATACTATCCCCTGAATTACATTGTTGTTGTAGTAAACATTATCGTGCGTGCTGACTTCATTTGTGATTAGCAACTAAAACATTATAGCCTGTTTGTTGCAGTGTAAATAGCACTTGACTCAGAAATGGTGTAATATATTTACATTTTCAATAATAACTATAGTATGTCATTATTTCAATATTTGTATGTTCTACCATGTAAAAATAAGCTCATTGGCTCCTACTGAAGACGTGAATCTGTGGAAACTGTTATTTCCTGTTCTAGTCACGTTGATTACAGCAGCTGAACACACTGAACTCTGACCCAGAGACAGTTGGGACGTTTGCAGCAGCTCTCTTACTGTGACTCTGAGGGTCCAGGTTCACGTCCGAGGTCTGGAGGATATTCTTTAGACCAGTGACTCTTCACAGACGGACAGATGGATCCTGGAGACGCTGCTCCATCTTCCTCTTCCTCCACGTTAACACTCATATTCAGGATTTCTGTCTCTGATAAAAACACACACGCACACATCTATTAAAACAAGTCAAGTTGACTGCAGCAGCTCCTATTTACACCCCTCCCCCCCTGTCTTCTCAAAAAGAAAAAGTACAATGAACTTCACTTGGCCACTTTTCATGTGTATTATTGAATCTCACTTCCTGTTTTTTCCTCCTTTTCTCTCAGTGTCTCTGCATCGACTAAAGCTCACTGTGACTAATAATAATAATAATAATAATAATAATAATAATAAAAAGTAGTGTTAACACTCACCTGCCTCCAACTTCAGTTTCCCTCTTTCTGCTCTGACTGCTTTAAAATGGCGCCTGGACTCGCTGAATACCTGCAGAGACGTCCAGTATTGTATCTGGACTTTGACACCTGTGCTGCTCCAATAGTGGTTTGACTCGCCCTCCGCTCTTGGTACTTATTAAGTTATAGCGAAGGGAAAGTGATAAAACTGATAACGCACCTGCCCTGGTTCACCAACAGCCCAGACAACCAATCATGGGTCGACCACAAGTCGTTGATGCAGCACTATAATGCCTCTTATAATAATAAAAAATAGCTACCCTGCAGTCCATGATGAACCAGCCACATAGGGCCGACACGTAGGCCTACATAATGATGAGCTTTGCCTCCTCATCAGACCCAAGGGGGCAGTTGTGGATCTGAGAAGTGAAGCTCACTTCCGCGTTCAAAAAACTGCAATCCCCCCGGCTTCCTCTGGGGGCTGGTGTCAGAAAGCAGCATTCCTCATAGACCCCCATGTTAAAATTGCCGATTTTACATCCTCAGTAAACATGTTAAAAGCCTGGTGTCAGAACGTTTTTTTTTCTCAATCGATAGTTTCTACCCCCGCACACACTCTGAGGGGGGGGAATTTTTTTTAAACTCTACCGTTTTACTGTTATTAGGTTAAAACTCTGGCCAATTAGGGCGCGGAAACGTTGAGTGACAGGTCCGAGCAGCTCCGTGGACAGCTGCTTCGAGGCCAGTGGGCGGGTTCTCGGCGGTTCTCGGCCGGCCAATCCAACATGGCGCTGTCCAGGCCGCCATATTTGAGTCACAAAAACGACTCCCCAAAACCAATGGGTGACGTCACGGACGCTACGTCCATTCTTTTTACAGTCTATGATCAGACCCTGTAACCCATAGAAACAATCCTGATTGAAATGCCTTATTAAGCTACACATTAACACAAGCACGACAACTAACGGATATGAAACGTCAGATAAAAAGGCTCTTTCGCATGGACGTCGGAACTATTTTCTGAGAGGGGGTGCGGGATTTTTGTTGGGAGAGTCGGACGTTGTCTGAAAATTACACAACGAGACCTGTCCATGTGCCCGTGTGTGTGTGTGTGTGTGTGTGCGCCAGAGAGAGAGAGAGAGAGAGAGAGAGAGGGAGAGAGAGAGCGTCGCGGCCGCCACAGAGTCGTTAATTAGCGCTGGATGCGCTGGTTAATAAGTTTCGTTTTTACTGAGGAGGAATAGAACTCTGCTGTGTTCAGCTGTGACTGAAAAGCACCTAACCAAGTCGAGTAGAGTTATAACTGTGTAGTGGAAAGAGGTGCAAAGTAATGTTAACTGGTAGTGCAAACCCTGCTTTACATTTTTTAACATTAAAAAAAAAAAAAAAAAAAAAATCTCACGAGACAGATTTTTAACACGACGAGAAATATCGTCAAGTTTAATCTCGCGAGATTAAACTTCCCCCCCCCCCCGCTCCCTCGTTCACTCACACACACACACACACACACACACACACACACACACACACACACAGTGTGCCATCTCTCTTTTACGCACGCACGCAGCCATTGCGCATCACTGAAACAACTGAAGCTACTAGACCACACAGCCAGATGCAGCACACATTCAGACAGGACAAAACCCCACGCAGCTTTAAGATATAGCCTAAACAATATAAACAATGCCACGGCGGGCAAAATGCATTAAATGAGGCTTAGCGTTACCTTTAGAAGAGTTGTATGCGGCGAGTGTGGCCATTAAAGAACAGTGTCTTTCCACTGGGTTGGACATTTCCGGGTCCAGTCTCTCTCAAAGTCCAGCTGAAGCACCTGGACTTTTCTTTTATGAAGCATTGCACATTTGTGGTCCGAAAACACCCAAAACGGATCTTTTCTGAAACGATGATGTCATATCCCCACCGCTCTACCTGTAGGCTACCGAGACACACCGCTATGTAGCCTACAGCTATGGACGTAACTTAACAACAGCGTCTAACTAACTCGGTCCCTCGGACACTGCAGCTGAATCTCGCCCGTTAAATCATTATCGATCGTCACATTTTCACTGACACGACTCCCAGTCAACATTTAATACAGTTTGAGTTTGAATACTGCGGGGAAGCTTTCTGTCTTCTTCTCTGTTGTTGGTGTTTATATGTGGCAGCGCTACAGCACCACACACGCTCCACGCAGGCCTGGAGTAGGTACTACAGCGTTTTCGACTGAAATGGTGGGAGTGAAGCGCTACAGCAGCCTGACTCCACTATGCCAGATGCCAGGCTGCTGCATGGAGCCAGGCAGGCTGCATATCACATCAGAAGCATAGATCTGCGTTATATGAGATAAGTGTAAGTCAGACAAATTCAGTTTTTTCAGATTTTATTATTATTATTATTATTTTAAAGCTAATTCTGTGGATATAGGGAGGCTGGTGGAGTGCGGGAGGGGCGGATGGGAGGGGGTGCGGCCGCACCCCCCGCACCCCTAGTTCCGACGTCTATGCTCTTTCGACATAAATTCGACATCGTTTTTTTTGTGACTACATTATAAGTTAGGCTATTATATCTTTTTGTGTGACTATATGATAAGTTAGGCTATTATATTTCCACTTGTAAATTGTTTTCTCTGACATGTTGCCACTGCTAAAATAGTCTATTTACTGGCCCCTTTCGTTCATTTTCTTAGTACAAAAAACAGAAATCTTGTGCATTTAGCACTTGTATACAGTAGGCCTACGTAAAAATAAAGTACAAAAATATACAAATTAGCATTACTCAGCCACAGCATTGTTTCTCGGTACTGGGTCAGACCACAGGACTTCATCCTCAACTGGCTCATATAGTATACTATAACATATATGTTCCCTCACATCATTGGACACAAGTGTGAACACCGGTGAAACCTGCGCTTTACAGTTTTTCTCAATTAGACTAAATACAAAAGAACTAATCAAAGCAACAGGTGAGGAGACAGGAGGGCAGTGTTAATTTTGTCAGCTATTTTTCAATTTAGTTTTAGTCTTAGTCTTGTGTCAAATGCCCTTATAAGTTTTAGTCATATTTAGTCAGCTTGTATTCTTTTTTGTTTAGTCACATTTAGTCGACGAACAGTCTTGGCATTTTAGTCTAGTTTTAGTCAAAGAAAATCCAAAGTATTTTAGTCTAGTTTTAGTCAATAGTCTTTTTTTAGTCTTTGAAAGCAGATTGACAGTAATGTTAATCACAACTAATCTACTCAAACCAATATTGACAGGCAGCTGTCAGATGAGCCAACTTTCCAGCTTGTGTGTGCGTTTATGTAGGCTATTTGTCAGTATCTAAACAGAGATGCACACACACACACACACACACACACACAGCGCAGAAGCGATCGACCAGCGCGGAGACGCGTCTACGCCAGGGACACACCGGCCGCAGAAGCGCCGCGAGTAGCCGCGGCGCCCTTTGATGTTAACGATTGTGTCGTACATTGACAAATGTAATGATGTGAACAGGAGGGCTCCGGCTCGCACATGATCTCCGTTGCTCGGAGCTTCGCAGCGATTCCGCTGCCGGTTTACAGCGCCCGCACCCCCCCTGCAATGGCCATGCGCCCCCCGCCCCCCATAACCAGTTTGTAGCCTACTCGCCGCACATAGCACAGACAGCACCGGTGTGTGTGTGTGTGTGTTCCTCACTCAGGCACACACACACACACACCCAGGGGCGGAGTGGCCATCGGGAGGACCGGGAGATTTCCCGGTCGGCCGGCGGCCAATAAACTCAAGGGAGCCGGCCGCAAGCTGCCCTGCGTGGCGGTGTGGTGCTCACGAGTTAAAAGTAACTACACGCCCCCATGAAAATCTCCAAGCTCTATCTCTCTACCTATGTGGAAAGTCCAACCATTATTTGTACCCCTTCATGTCTCTCTACCTCTCACTCATGGTTGCGGTAGTGAATCAGACTCTCATCAATCCAGCCTACTAAATGATTTTTGTTTAGCCTCCTATCTTTATCTAATTATTTTGTTCAATGTTACAGAACTTTCATGACCACAAAATATAAAATAACCAGCAATTTAATTTGTTTGTTTGTTCTTAAATTAATGTAGAATGGTGCAAAGCCTCATGGGAAATGGGAAATGCGTTAGCCTATCACTGTGAAAGTTATCATTAAACTAGCGGCTACGGCTAAAAACAGAACGACTCACGGAAGCCAACCAGCAAACCTGATCAGTCCTGCCCGTGTGTTACGTTATCTATAAGTTATATTAATTTAACAAGACAACACAGTCCGTGCTTTACTGTAAGTGGGCCAGGGGGCGTCGGTACGCGGACCGCGGTACCGTTACGAGCTGGAACCTCTCACATCACAGCAGCCTGCTCTGTCTTCTCCATGGGCACGAAGCAGGTTGGTGAGTAGGACAAGACCCCAAACCGTGGCGTTTGCAGCGCGCTGTCAGTAAAATCAGACAGACATCAAGCAGAGTAGAGTAGGGGAGAGTGGGGTAAAGTGAGACACTTTTTACATTTGCTCCCCTCTAAGCGAGCTAAAATGATTTATCAGTAAAATTTACACATTTCCCATTAATTCAGGATGTTTCCTAGCAATGGAAATTATCAGAATGTATTTAGGACGAAGGACAGTGAAAATATGATTGTTTTAAAAAAAGTGGTCTTGTGTCTCACTTTACCCCAGGTCAGGGGTAAACTGAGACAAACTAGAAAAATCAATGGGGTAAACTGATCCACTTACTTTTTCCACTCTGAAACTACCATAACAACACATGTTGGAACAGCTAGAGTCCTGACAGCTTGACAACCACACATCCCAGAACTAATGTCGGACTAGTAGCAGAATCATGGGGATTGGTCAATTAAGCACTTTTGTTTTCTCAACACAAAGTGACTCAAAACCAAAATCAAATACAACACAAAATGTTTTAATTAACATTCAAATGACAGATAGAACCAGTTAGATAGTCTGGGGGTCAGATTGTTGGCCCCGACAATCGTGACCATTTTGATCAAAAGTCCTCTTGTGTGTGGGGGGAGCCGACAAAGTGGAATGTGACTAAAATTGAGTTAATTAACCAATAAAAAAGTGAGCTGACTGAGAGCACCTAGCATAACAAAGCAGTGTGGCTACAGATCATTGATCACGCAAGATTTCTGGCTTGGGCGGCGAGATTCTAGTGTAAATCTTTGTGTGTGGTGTGCTCACAGTCTCACTCATGGATTTATTATAATACATCCATGGTCTCACTTTACCCCGCAGCATTTGTCTCACTTTACCCCAACACCCCCATTTTAGAAAAAATGACCTCTCTTAGAAATTCAGGCTAATTTTCAGCCAGCATCATCACATGGTTTTATATGTTGGTAGTTCATCATCATGTATCATAGACGTTTTTCTACCTGAATCAATTTGCTTTGGCACAACAGTTGATTAAGTTGACAGCAAGAAATTTTACTTTTACATGCAAAAATCATATTTTTGTGAAAAAAACATGCTTTCCACAGCATCATGAGGTCCTCTTCTTCATAGCCATTGGGAAATGGAAGGGGCTTGAAAACATAATGGTCAGATGACCATAAATGTGTTCCGTTTTCTAGATATAGGGGGTGTCTCACATTACCCGGTGTCTCACATTACCCCACTCTCCCCTAGTTGAGAGGGGGAAATAAAGGAGTAAACATGACTGGATGTAATTTTATGGTCAGCAGTGTTAAGTAGGCTAAATCTGCTCGGGAGGCACTAATTGCAGCTCTTTCACATTCTGTATTTCTGTAATTTCTTTCTTTCTTTCTTTTAGCTAGATAAAAGTAAGTTAACAATGTGTTAAAATGCACCAGAATATGGGAAATTGTGTAGCCTTTATGAAAATAATGTATGTGGGAGGACCCGCAGACCCCCAATTAAGTTGTTTCACCCACATTTTTTTTTTTTTTTGCTTCTGGCACTCATATATTTTGCCATATGGAATGACACATAGCTCTGTTTGAGTGGTGAGCGGTACAGAAATATGTAAATGGTGTGTGTGTGTGTGTGTGTGTGTGTGTGTGTGAGTGTGTGTGAGAGAGAGAGAGAGAGAGAGAGAGAGAGAGAGAGAGAGAGAGAGAGAGAGAGAGAGGGAGACAGCAAGGATGAGTTGTGATGAGTGTGTGGGGTGGGGGTTGGGCCGATCGTGGGCCGGTGCGGTCAGAATTTTCCCGGTAGATTTTGGTGCCCCACTCCGCCCCTGCACACACCCCTGGCAGCAGCGCAGGAGGATAAAAACATGACATGCATCCAGTGAAGGCACTTTTTGGATTGTAATTTAAAAGTCTGTGACGAAAAAAGAAAGAGACATTTTATTAAGCTTTTATTTGATTAAGTAGATTTCGTCTCGTCTTTTTTCGTCAACAAAAAATGCGTGTAAATTTCGTCACAGTCAGTGTTTAAGGGCATTGATTTCGTCTCGTCTTCGTCTCGTTTTCGTCATGAAAAAAACCATCGAATATTTTTCGTCTCGTCTGACGAAATTAACACTGCAGGAGGGCAAAGAAACCTGATTGGTGGAGACACACAAGGAACAGGGCAGGGCTGACAAGGTGTAACACAGGACAGGTGTGCAAGGAGAGTGGAGGGAAAACACAGGAAGTGACACTAGAACAAAAAGCACAAGAACTGAACTACAAAATAAAACAGGAACTGAAGAAAACAAGAGTCCAAAACAACTGAAAACCGAGCCACTAATGGCAGCAGACCCAGGGTCATGACAATCTGTGCCCAAAACTGAACTATGTTGTCAAATCGTGTTCATCGACTTCCGGAGGTCACACCACGTGCATGTGTTGTGTGTTGTATTTCGAGTCTCTGAGAAACGTCATCTCATTTTGTCTACACTACACTGTAATGTAGCAAACTGATAAAATAAAGACCTTTGACCTTAAAAGGGCACACGACCAGATAGATAGATAGATAGATAGATAGATAGATAGATAGATAGATAGATAGATAGATAGATAGATAGATAGATAGATAGATGATTCTTCGTTCTTCGTCTTCTTTTTTACCTCCATCAGGTAACTTGTGTGTAAATATGCAGCTGCTGATTGATTGAAGTGTTTACTAAACATTATTGTAATGCATCGTTGGATTCAAACAGGCTTCACCACACAAACAGGTTCTTTTGTAGGGATCAGTTGTTACTAAATAATTACACCCTGTAACTGCCAGATGTAACTGCTTACTGTGTTGTAAAACTGATCAAACTTAAAGTGAAGAATAAGAGATGTGACTGTAACTTGATCATGGTGTAAATCCTGAAGATTTTAAATTGAATTTCAAAGACAGAAACTAACAACAACAATAACAACAAAAACAGGTTTGCAAGAAAGAGCTAAGACACAAACTTGGAAGAAGAAAATAATCATATCAATACAAGTTTCATAATTCTTAATCTGTCTTTATTGCATTAGATCATACATGTTTCATATATATCTACATATAAATGTGAATTTGTACACTACAATCTGTTAGAAAATACCCGCAATGCTCCAAAAGCCATAGCACTATAAAACAGCTACCAAATGATTATTACATTAAATAGAGATCAGTCCTCTCTCTCTCTCTGGTCTGCAGAGAAGAAGCAGAAGTTTTAGGGAGGTGATGAGTCACAAACCCATTCAGTGATGTCATATATGATGTCATATCTTAACAGGTTCACCTGTTCACAAACATTTTCTCTTCAGTGCTGCACTTTACATTTTATTTTACTTCCACAATCATCAGCTGTGGAAACAGCAACAGATCAAATTGACCACAGAGTCTCCAGTCGAAAGTCTGGACTCTTCACAAGGTCACGAAGCTGCTGCAGAGCTGAAGAGTTCAGGTCGTTTCCTCTCAGGTCCAGGTGTCTCAGGTGGGAGGGGTTGGACTTCAGAGCTGAGACCAGAGAAGAACAGCTGATCTCTGACAACCTGCAGTTCATCAAGCTGAATAAAGAATAAAATAAAATCAGATGTGTCCTGATCAATGATCAGTGAATAAAATGGACTTTGTCCTTCTGCTCACTCACACACACACACACACACACACACACACACACACACACACACACACACACACACACACACACACACACACACACACACACACACACACACACACACACACACACACACACACACACACACACACACACACACACACACACACACACACACACACACACACACACACACACACCTGAAGTGATCAGACTATTGATTATCAATGAGGACTAAAGTGAAATGAGCGGAAAGTATCATTCTCAGTGTGACAGAAGAACAACTGGAAACATGAGACAACAACAATTTCAAACGTCCTTCATCCATTAAATCAAAGTCGATAATCAAAGTTCTGAGTGAAGATCAATCAGGTTCAGTTGTGGATCAAAGATCTCAGATCTACAACAGTAACAGTCAGTGAACTCACCCCAGAGTCTCCAGTCTACAGTCTGGACTCTCCAGAAAACCACTCAGATCCTTCACTCCTGAATCTTTCAGGTCGTTGTCACTCAGGTTCAGTTCTCTCAGGTGGGAGGGGTTGGACTTCAGAGCTGAGACCAGAGAAGAACAGCTGATCTCTGACAAGCTGCAGCTCCACAATCTGAATAAAGAATAAAAGCAGTGAGTTGAGGACCTCAAGTGGCCTCCATCATTCATACATGGAGGCAGTTTAGGTCAGTTAGAGCCACTCTGTCATATAGGCCAGATTGGTGGAGGCTGCAGCAATGGTTAATCTTCTGAAACGTTCTCCCATCTCCACACAGGATCTCTGAGCTCAGCCAGAGTGATCTGTGGGTTCTTGGTCACCTCTCTGACCAAAGCTCTTCTCCCCCAACTGTTCAGTTTGGCCGGACGGCTGCAGCTCTAAGAAGAGTAGCCTACTGGTTGACCTAAACTTCCTCCATGTAAGAATGATGGAGGCCACTTTGCTCTTCGAAACAATAAGTGCAGCAGATTTTTAAAGATTTTTTTGTCCAGATCTGTACATCACCACAGTTCTGTCTCTGAGCTTTTGGGGCAGTTCCTTTGACCTCATGGATCTCATTTTGCTCAGATGCAAATGAGCCACAAGTTCTTATTTAGACAGGTGTGTGCCTTTCCAAATCATGTCCAAACTATTTAACTCAACATAGCTAGACTCAAATGTAGGTGCAGAACCATCTCAAAGAGGAATACACGAAATTGACAGCAGCTGAATGATCTACAGGAGTATCAGAGCAAAGGGTCTGAATACTTGTTCAGGTGATATTTCAGGTTTTGTTTTGTTTGTTTTTTAACATAAAGCTGCAAAATAACAAATAGTTAAAAAATTGAAGGGTGTGTGAATACTTTCCTCACTGCCTTCATGGCCTACTGTAGATGTAGATCTCCTTTTCTAGAAAAAAAGGAGGGATTTTGGTGAAACCCAGCCATGTTTAGCTTGACTTTTCTCAGGAATGGAGGCACGTAGAAACAAACGGTTTGTGGTCATTTGAAGCATAAAGTTTCACCTTTCAAATGAGCTACAGTATGTGTTGGTGGCAATAATATAGAATACACTATGGCTCTACATAAAAAGTCAAAAATGGTCTAAATTGCCGGTACACTTGACTAAAATTTTGGAAAGGAGCGCGGCACTCAATGAGTTAAAGCAGAAGTAAGCAATCCGGTCGTTTTGGCTAACTTCGTTTGTTAGCAGCCCCCGCCCTCGTCATGGATCTATTGGTCCTCGCCCCTACGTCACCACATTCACACGCATCCCTTGGCTGCATGCCGTTCTCTCTCCTCATTGGATAAAGGTTGTAGGATACAAGGAAGTATACAAGATGTTTTCTCCTCGGCTTACAGCAGAGCAGAGTGACTGACAGACCCGTGTTTCGGAGCAAACACTCTATGTAAGTGATTGCTGTCGGAAGATATAACTATTTAAGACTTATATTAACACAAACATTCTGCTTACTTCTGCTTTAATTTGTAGACAGGAGGAGGCCAGAGAGAGAGGTGACTGGGGGCGAGTTTGTGTGTGTTTGTGTGTCACATCAAGATTCATTGAAATTGTGTCTTCTCTGGATGATCACCATCTTAAAGATGAGGTTGATCTAATAAGATGTGTGTAGCCTCTCAATATTGCTGTTAAACCTCACCAGATTTAAGCCTTTTAATATATAATTGACAAAAGTTTCTGACACCTGAAAATCCTTTGTCAAGGACCCCCCCAAGAAACAGTGACTGGACTAAAACCTGAGAAGAAGAAAACAGATGTCACCATGACGACCCTCAGTGTGGATCAGTGTAACATCAGCCTCATGTCTGCAGCTCAGTGTCAACACAACTTTCACATCACATTCATCTGAACACAGAAATAAAACAGAGTCTGACCTCAGAGTCTCCAGTCTACAGTCTGGACTCTCCAGAAAACCACTCAGATCCTTCACTGCTGAATCCTGCAGGTCGTTCCAGCTCAGGTTCAGGAGTCTCAGGTGGGAGGGGTTGGACTTCAGAGCTGAGACCAGAGAAGAACAGCTGATCTCTGACAAGCTGCAGTTCATCAATCTGAATAAAGAATAAAAGCAGTGAGTTGAGGACAAAGCTCCTTGTTGACAGCGTTCAGTGTCTCATCATCTGTTCAGAGCTGAAGAAGCTTCAGAAAGAACAAGTTCAGAAAATCAAAGTCCAACAGCTGAAGCAACAGGAAGCAGGTTAAACAGTCACATACAACATTAATCCTGAATACCTAAGATTCAGCCACAATCCAGCTATGGTGGGTCACATGTTTTGGTGGTGCAGGGCTCTGAACAACTTCTGGACAGAAACCTTTGAAGCTCACATACATGGTGTCAATGTAGACCCTGATCCTGTAGTTGCCATCTTTGCAACAACAACCTCAGAAGAACAATTTACTGTGTGTGTGTGTGTGACGCGTGTATGAGTTGGAGATGTTTTTATTTATGGTATATCTATATATGTGAGTGTATAGATCTTTATTCTATTTTCATTATTTTATGGGGGGGTGGGCCTGGTTGATTTGCTGTAAAATGTTAATTGTTCTGTAACCTGAAAGAAGGCTACAACTAAAGTGCTTAAAAAAACAAAACAGCCACATACAGAGAGAAAACAGCTCATTAATATTCATGAGAAGCTGCTGCTGCTTCAACAACACAGACGTAGTGACTCCGCCTCTTAAACTCTGCCAGCTCCACCTGTAAGGACAAAGTGGAGACAAAAGTCCAACAGGTCCAGTCAGTGAACTGACCTCAGAGTCTCCAGTCTACAGTTTGGACTCTCCAGTCCAGTACACAGAGCCTTCACTGCTGAATCATTCAGGTCGTTTTTACTCAGGTCCAGTTCTCTCAGGTGGGAGGGGCTGGACTTCAGAGCTGAAGCCACGACTTCACAGTGACTCTCGGAGAGTTGACAACGAGCAAATCTGTGAAGAGAGAAAATAAATGTGTCAGAATTAAATCAGCTTTAGACTAAACAGTTGATGTATCTGATGACAGGATGTAATAAACATCTGAGGTTCAGGTCATCTTCTCTGTCTGAGTTTGACATGAAACATGGCTGGCATGTTCAGACCGAAAACCAAAAAACTGTTGGTTTTGGTGGTTTTGGTGTGATATCAATAGTGGACTTGTCATATTCAAGGCTGTGAAGATGAGCAGGAAGGAGGAGAAGACAGCGACTGACAACATGATGGAGAAACATAATATACAGAAACTAAATGTTTGGTGGTGATCTGGGCATCTACAAAATTTCAAGAAAAGCTAGAAAGCAGCTGCTTAAATCAGTTTCTGGAAAGTCAAAATAAAAAAACAAAATACAGTGGCATCCAGCCCTGGTCAAAATGTCTGTTAATGTGTTAAACAGTTCATCAAGCAGAAGATGAAATGATCTCCAAAAGACAAAGTTAAACATGAAACACTCTTTTTTCTTTTCAATATTTTAATCAATATCAGTGTATTATTTTAGTTTTCTACAGTTTCAGAGTGAAATGAAAAGGGAAAACAAAGCAGCAGCAGCAAAAGAATGGGAAACCCAGGAGACTTGAGCTCTCAGAGAACTTTGACCGAGGTATCAGACAAGAGATTTACTATTTACACACTGGGATGGGGGGGGGGGGGGGGGGGGGGGGGGGGGGGGTACAAGCTACTAACTATGTAGGGGGCCCAGACCTTTGCTGAGGGACCTTTTCCTTTTCTGGCAGTTTGAAAAGGTAAAAGATGAAAAAAAATTATATAATTTAAAACGTAAATGTGTCATCTATAACTTCATGTCTTTTGGAGATCATTTTTTTCATCTTCCACTTGCTCAACTGTTCACATTAACAGATATTTTGACCAGGGATGCCCAAACTTTTGTATGACACTGTTATGGTGATTAATCAGCAACAATCACAACCAGCTGAAGAATCAACATGTTGGAGCAAAGTCAAACTGAGGCCTTATCCGCATGAAAACGGAGCTTCACCCAAAAAATCTTTTTCTTGTTAATCTGTAAACACGACATATTTTCCAGAAATATCTGTGTACACACGGATCCACTGAAAATGACTAAAAACGCTGTAATCATCCACCAGGCCCGTGTGGAGCGTATGTGTCGCTGTAACTGCCACACATAAACACTTATAACAGAGAAGAAGAAGGAAAGCTTCTCCGCTCAATCTCCAAACACTATAAGTGGATTAATTAATTATGATTTTAAAATGATTAATCGAACAGGCCTCGTCTGGACTCACTCAGCCTTCCTGCAGTTCCTCACAGCGGGGATCAGTCTCAGTCGTCCCTGATCTGATGTGTTGTACTTCTTCAGGTCCAACTGGTCCAGAACCTGCTCTGACATCTGCAGCATGTAGGCCAGAGCTGAACACTGGATCTCAGAGAGTTTCTCCTCTGATCTGTTCTCTGACTTGAGGAACTGTTGGATCTCCTGATGAACTGACTGGTCCTTCATCTCCGTCAGACAGTGGAAGATGTTGATGCTTCTGTCAGGAGAGATTCTATCAGTCTCCATCTTCTTGAGGTTGTTGATGACTCTCTGGATGGTTCCTGGACTGTTGTCTGTCTGACCCAGCAGACCTCCTAACAGCCTCTGGTTGGACTCCAGAGAGAGGCCATGAAGGAAGCGAACAAACAGGTCCAGGTGACCGTTTCTACTGCGGAGGGATTTCTGCATGGCTCTCTGCAGGAAGTCATCAAGAGTCCAGGGTTGTTTTCCCAGGAAGTTCTTGAGAACCTGTGTGTTCCTGTTGGTGAAACAGTGGAACATGTAGACTGCAGCCAGAAACTCCTGAACACTCAGATGAACAAAGCAGTAGATTGTTTTCTGGAAGATCACACTCTCTCTTTTGAAGATCTCAGTACAGAGTCCTGAGTTCACCAAGGCCTCTGTGACATCCAGACCACACTGCTCCAGGTCTTTTTGGTAGAACATGATGTTTCCTTCCTCCAGCTGTTCCAACGCCAGCCTCCCCAGCTTCAGAAGAACTTCCCTGTCGGCCTTCGTCAGCTCCTGTGGACTCGTCTCATGTCCTTCACCGTACTTGTTCCTCTTCCTCTTGGTCTGGACCAGCAGGAAGTGTGAGAACAGGTCAGTCGTGGTCTTGGGCAGCTCTCCTCTCTGGTCTGTGGTCAACATGTGCTCCAGAACTGTAGCACTGATCCAGCAGAAGACTGGGACTTGACACATGATGTGGAGGGTCCTGGCCGTCTTGATGTGTGAGATGATTCTTCTGGACAGATCTTCATCACTGGACCTCCTCCTGAAGTACTCCTCCATCTGGGCGTCAGTGAAGCCTCGGACCTCTGTTACCCTGTCGACACATGTAGGAGGGATCTGATTGGCTGCTGCAGGTCTGGAGGTGATCCAGACCAGAGCCGAGGGAAGCAGATTCCCCTGGATGAGGTTTGTCAGCAGCACGTTGACTGATGACGTCTGTGTGACATCAGACACAACCTCCCTGTTGTTGAAGTCCAGTGACAGTCGGCTTTCATCCAGGCCGTCAAAGATGAAGAGAAGTTTACAGACAGCCAGCTGCTCTGCTGTGACCTTCTGTAATGTTGGATGGAAAACATGGAGCAGCCTGAGAAGACTCAACCGCTGATCTCTGATCAGGTTCAGCTCCCTGAAGGAAAGCAGAACCAGCAGACTGACATCTTGGTTCTCCAAGCCCTCGGCCCAGTCCAGAGTGAACTTCTGCACCGAGAAGGTTTTTCCAACGCCAGCGACGCCATTGGTCAGAACCATTCTGATGATGGGTCTCTGTTGGACAGGTGAGACTGTAGAGACGTTGTCTCTCTGGTGGACAGGTGAGACTTTAGAAACTTTATGTCTATGTCGGACAGGCAAGTCTTTAAAGACACTGTTTTTCTGTTGAACAGGTATGACTTCAGAGATGAAATTTCTCTGTTGGTCAGGTAAGTCTTTAAAGATGTCGTTGCACTTGATTGGAGTGTCATGGAGGGTCTTCTTCTTGGACGTTGTCTCCAGCTGTCTCACCTCATGTTGGGTGTTAACCTCTTCACTCTGTCCCTCTGTGATGTAGAGCTCAGTGTAGATGCTGTTGAGGAGGGTTTCACTTCCTGTTCCACTTCCTGTTGCCTCAGTTCCTTCAGTCACTCGTTCACATCTGCTCCTCAGACTGATCTTATGTTGATCTAAAACCTCCTGCAGACCACAATCTGCTGAGAGACAAGAGACAGAGTCAGACTGAAGACATTTCATTACACACTGATGACTTATCTCTCTTTCTATCCCTCACTCAGTGTATAAAAGATGTCAGACAAAACAGAAATATACTTTATTCGGTGCCCAGGCTCAGAGACAGAAAATTGCAGCACATCTCAATTCTCTGTCTCTTGACAGCAAAGTTGAAGCAAGGAATCTGGGTTATCAACAGCAAAATTTGTGGTTAAAGTCACTTTAACCACATTACAAGATAAGCATTCTACCATCTCACGTGTGCACATGTGTGAGTTTAAGTGTGTGTGTGGTGAAGATGGCTCAATACATGCGATTGTGTACTTGCACTTTTATTAGGGCCCGAGCGATGACAAGCGCCTTGAAATTTTTAAAAATCCCTCCCCATAGGTTTTTTTTTGGAGTTGGAACATGAAAATCGGTACACATGTGTAAGTTGTCAAGACGCACATGAAAGTCTCTTGCCCCATTGGTCTACTCCAAACAGGAAGTCAGTGTAGCATGTATAAATGTACAGTTTTGATAATAGTTATTAATATTAGGCTAGACCCACAGAAGAAGTTAGCTCGGCTCAGGGAGGAAATGAGGTAATGAAACACCACACAGAGACGGGGTAGTTGCGTAGAAAATAGGTACCATGTATTTAGAAAACAAATAATGAAAACACAAAATTACTGCAAATATAACTTAAAGAAAATATAATTGTATTTAAATACAAATAAATAAAACTACTCAACTACTCAAATTGAGGATAAAGAAAAGAAAAACTAACTCAAAAGAAATCCCACAAGTTTTATTCTTCAGAGCCCAGCGTCCCACCCCCAAAGTCTGAATTGAGTCCTCGTTGCCAGATTGGGACTGGGGGGATGTGCATGTGTGATAGGGAGCAGAAGGAAGGGGGGGTTGTGTGTGGGGAATGTGTGGTGCGAAGGGTACTGGCTGACTCCAGGGAGCCTCCTACCTGACCCGGCAGGAGCAGAGTGAACTGGGGGGGAATCGCTGATCACTTTTCAGTCAAGACTCTTGGGTAGCTCGCCATCACAATCATCACATGATCATCATCATCATCATCATCGTCTCCATTGCCACCTGGCCAGTTCGGTGCAGATGGCGCGGTCGAAACCCCCAGAACCCCGCAGCGGACCCAGCGGCGGTCAACTCCTGCAGCACCAAACCACCGACGTGTGTGGCTGGACCGGAAGAGACCGGAAGTTACGGCGGCTTCCGTTTACTAGTACAGGGCAGTGACCCGTCACGTGATCGGTGACGTTGTGGGAGTTCAGGTAATACCGTGATATTAAGGAAGAGGGAAAACAGAAAAGACTGCTTCCTCCACCCGGGTTACATCAGCCATTTTGATTTTAACTCATCATTTTGGCGTGATTCCCACACGTTGTATTTTAATTAACTTTTCCTAGGGATTTTGTCCAATTGACTTCAAATTGATTACAGATCATTGAGAGGCTATGCTGATCAAAAGTTATTAAAAGCTTTTCTTTACGTCAAGGGGCGTGGCCTCAGGTCCGCGGTGGCATGGGGTCGCGAGGGCCTGTTCATCGCCGCTTGCGGCTTTAATTTTTCCATTGTATACTTTTGTATGCCTGTTGTGAAGCACAGTCTGCCTTGTACATGAAATGTGCTTTATAAATAAAGTTTGAACTGAATTGAATTGAATTGAAGACAGAGAGTCTGCCAATCTGATCTGATTAATTTCATCAGCTAAATTGCAACAAAGAGAAAGTTTGAATGTTGCTGTGTGATGGAACAATGACTCTCTGACATCAGATCCTGGTTTTAGAAATGACCACATCAGCAGACAGATGTTCAGTCTCCCTCCTCTGATTGGCTGTCTGCAGCTCACCTCTGGTTCTGGGTCTTTGTCCACACTGGGGACAGGAGGGGGGTCCTGAAGAACCAGACTGGTCCCGGTCTGAGGTGAAGCACTGTCTGCAGAACCGGTGTCCACAGCTGGAGGAGACTGGATCCTTCAGGACGTCCTGACAGAGACCACAGCAGGACAGCTGCTGGTCCACAGAGACACCACTCCTCTTCCTCCTGTGAAGACATTTCTGTGTCACTAACATGTCACAGTTTTTACTTGGATTTTATTTTAGAAATAAGTCTTGCTTTTCTTTTAGGGTGAAACAGAAACTGGTGGAGTCAACCTTTCTTCCGATTATTGATTACGGTGATGTGTTATATATGAATGCATCCGTTCAACGCCTCCACATGCTGGATAGTGTGAATCATGATGCTCTGAGGTTTATTACAAACTGTGGAGCTCTAACTCATCATTGTGTCTTGTACAGTAAAGTAAATTGGCCATCTTTATGTGCGCAGGCTCGGCCATTGGTGATTTACAAGGCCATTCTTGAGATGATTCCATCTTATTTATCATCCCTTCTAATCCTGACTAACAGGGCCTACAGTCTCCGCTCTCAGGACTTTTGTCATTTTACTGTTCCTAAGGTGAGAACAGAAATGGGGAAGAAAGCTTTTAGATTTTCTGCTCCGAGTACATGGAACTGTTTGCAGTCAGAGCTCAAACTCCAAAGTCTGGTATCTCTGAATGTATTCAAGTCCATGATAAATTCCATCACATCCAGGCTTCAGGAGTGCAAATGTTTCACTTGAGTGCAAATGTTTGACTAATCCTGTAAATTCTTTTAAAGCAGAAGTGAGTGATCCGGTCGTTTTGGCTAATGCTGCGTTCCAGGCAGGCTTTTGAAATCATAAATTACAGCTTCAAGTCACAACTTACGACTTTGTAGCGTTCCAGGCAACCCACTCGTGTTTTTCCGACCTGTTTTACCGGTGAAAGTCACTATAACGGCCACTCGTAACTTCCGACCGGTGAACTCGTACCAGTACGTCTTTTTGTACAGTCTATGTACCAGATTGAACTGGTACGACTTCACGGTCGGAAAAAAACGAGTTTCCTTGAACGCACCATAACAGTCCTCGTCCCTACGTCGCCACATTCACGGCGTCCCTTGGCTGCACACACAGCCCTGCATGCCGTTCTCTCTCCTCATTGGATAAAAACTGTAGGATAGACTTCCGGTGGCGCCATGTTGGATAAGACAGCCTAAAAAGTTAGCTCTCGAAGAAACCAATTAAAACTAGCTCTTTTAAACATTATTAACAACAGAAAGCGGGTCAAAGTCAAGAAAATCTGACAACGAAAGATAACAACAGCAAAAATGATGGAGACAAGGTCTAACAAAAAGGACAATGCGAATATTGGAGTTACGGACTTGACCGCGGGAGCCACGCCGGATAAGGACACCGTCGGTGGGGAAGAAGACTCGGTAATATTGGCGGAGTTGCGCAAGTTAAGACAAGAGCACACAGAAGCGGCTATTGACAACAAGAATGCTCTAGTGAGACTAGAAACTAATCTAAAGGAGATTATGGAGAGAACTGCTTCGCTGGAGCAGCGAACAGGGGACGTGGAAGAAAGGTTGGGGGAGACGGAAGACAGAGCAGCGCGGCTGGAAAGATCAGTCGCCTTTCTTCTTCACCAAGAAGCGACGTTAGCTGCAAAATGTGACGATTTGGAGTCGAGGGCGAGACGTAACAACATACGGATACACGGTATCCCGGAGGGCTCGGAGAAAAACGACACTATAAGATTTGTGACTGACTTCATCCGCTCGTCACTACAAATCCCAGCAGCCGTGGACATCCGCATCGAAAGAGCACATCGCTCGCTGATTGCTAAACCGAAAGACGGCGCGGCCCCCCCGCGAGCCATCATAGTCCGCTTCATCGACCACCAGGTGAAAGACCGCATCATACAACAAGCATGGAAACAAAAAATAACATATGAGGGACGGACCATCTACTTTAACCAAGACTACACTACAGAGATACAGAAGAAAAGGAAACAAGTGCGGGATGTAATAAAAAAACTGAAGGAGAAAAACATAAAGGCACAGTCTCCATATCCTGCACAGCTGAAAGTGTTTCTGGAAACCGGGACTAAGACATACGCCACACTGATGGATGCTGCACCCATGCTGAAGAACGTGGGGATTTACGTGGAGGAGGACGAATGGGAGAAACTACAGAGAGTGAGGATGCAGGGCAGCTGGACGGCGGTGCCAGGACAGAAGGGGAAGAGGAGACAGCCACGCATCACAGAGGCAGATCTACAAGCTCTCATTCAATGAACTCTGAGGTTCACAGTGGTAAAGGCAAGACAACAGTCTAGAAACTAAAGGTGAAAATAAGTGCCAATCCTGAAGGGTAATACGGTCAATTTGAATATATGTCTAGTATAATGCTTAAAGAGAATAAAAGGAGCTAGTTATGGGATTTAAGTATTACTTACAGATTAATGTCAAAATTGGTAGAGTGAGCTTAACTGAAGCTCAATTTGAGTAAGCAGCAACTTAATTACAGCTGAGAAGTTGCAGGTGCACATTGTGCTATTTCCCCAGAGAGATCTTGCCACATCTCTCTGATGATGGGACTTTTGGGAGTCATAGTGTGTTATTGTTGTATATTAGTTCAGAGGGAGATGCGTATTGTTTGCTTGTTTTTTCGCTGTGTGCCGTTTTACACAGTTGTTTTGGTTTATAGGAGGAACAGAGTGGAATGCTTACATCTTAAGGTATCATGAATAGGTTGAACCTTGTTTCTTATAATGTGTGGCCATACTAATTAATAAATCCCTACCATTTTCTGCAGAGAAAGTGATTAAAGATGACATGGGAAGGTATATCATGGTGGTGGGCACAATAGGAGATGAGACTATTTCGATATTAAACATATATGCCCCAAATGAGGAAAATGAAACATTCTCTAAAAACATAGCTAATATTATTACAAGTAATGGACGAGGGACGATAATCATGGGGGGGGATTTCAATACTATACAGAATGGTAAATTAGATAGATTGCCACCAGAAAGGGGACCAAATACAAAAAAATCCAAAGTCTTAAATAATGTTATAAAAGAATTAGGTCTTATTGATCCATGGAGACATAACAATCCTAAAGGAAGATACTTTACCTTCTATTCTAACCCACATGGTAGTTACTCAAGAATAGACTTTTTTTTGTGTCAAAACAACAGATACACAAGATTAGAAATTGCAGTATAGAGTCAATAACTATAAGTGACCACGCCCCTATCACGCTATCTCTTGAGCTCGGCAGGGAATCCTTCTTTAGGTACTGGAGACTAAATGTGTCAATCCTATCAGACGAAAAGGTGGTCAAAGAACTTAAGCAAAATTTAAAGGAATATTTTCAAATAAATGACAATGGCGAGGTCTCACCATCAATTCTGTGGGAGGGAGGAAAAGCAGTCATAAGAGGGAAAATAATAGAAATAACATCCAGATTGAAAAGAGCTCGATTGGAACAGCAAGGAAAGCTAGAAAGCAAAATCAAAGAGTTGGAGTTACAACATAAAAGGACGTCTAACAATTCCACTCTTCTCGAATTAAAAAAAATTAGGTGTGAGTTAGATGAACTTTTAACATATAAAGCAGAAGGAGCTCTCCGTTTTATAAATCAAAGATACTATGAAATGGGCAACAGGGCAAGCCGGTTACTGGCATTTCAACTGCGAAAAGCTCAAACAAATAGAATAATCACAAAAATTAGGCATCCCAGTACCAAACTAATCACGGCAAAGCCAACAGAGATAGCGGGGGCCTTTGCAGAATTTTATAAAGATTTATATAGCGACTCAGAGTCTAACCTTATTGAAACTAAAACACAAGAATTCTTCAAAAAACTATGTTTGCCATCATTAACAGCAGAAGAAGCATCTGAAATGATAAAACCAATCTCATCACAAGAAATAGCTAACACTATAAAAACCCTTAAAAGTAACAAATCCCCAGGTACAGATGGCTTCCCAGGAGAATTTTATAAATGTTTTGCAGAAGAGATAACACCAGTATTATGTAAAGTCTTTAACTATGCTCTGTCAACAGGAAACCCCCCAGACACTTGGTCAGAAGCCATAATTTCCGTGCTACATAAGGAAGGCAAAGATCCAACTTCATGTGAGGGATATAGACCTGTCAGTTTGCTTTGTAATGATGTCAAAATATTAACAAACATACTAGCACAGAGAATGCAACAACATATAACTAAATTAATCAAACCTGATCAAACAGGGTTTATCCTGGGAAGACAGGGGGCTAACAATATCAGGAGAACATTAAATCTTATATCATGTTCGAAAAACAACCCCCAACCGACCATGCTGCTTAGCCTAGACGCACAAAAGGCGTTTGACCGCGTGAAGTGGAACTTCTTGTATCAAACATTGGAGGTTTTTGGGTTTCATTCAAAGTTTATTGACTGGGTTAAAATTGTTTATAAAAATCCCAAATCCCGGATCAGAGTAAATGGCTGTTGCTCAGACTTTTTCTACCTAAAAAGAGGAGTCAGGCAAGGAGATTGCTTGAGTCCACTGCTGTTTGCTGCAAGTATTGAACCGTTAGCAGAATCAATAAGACAAAATAATAACATTAAAGGAATAAAAGATGAAGGGGGCATAGAACATAAAACATCGTTATTTGCGGACGATTTATTAACATATGTAAGTGAGCCCTCCACGTCTATACCAGCCCTACTAGACAACCTGAAAGAATACGGTGAAATATCAGGGTACTCGACGAATGAAGCCAAATCAATGGCTATGATGCTCTCAAGAAGGTTTCCAGAGGAACTTAAAGAAAAGGTCCACTTTAAATGGACAGAAAAGGGGTTTAGATACCTGGGAATAATCATTACTCCTGATACAGCACAATTATTTGAGGCTAATTATGGGAAATTGATAACGGCGATAAAGGATGATTTGGCTAGATGGGAAGTGTTGCCCTTGACTCTGGTAGGAAGAGTGGAAACTGTGCGGATGAATATATTACCAAGAGTGTTGTTCTTATTCCAATCATTGCCTATTGGGATCTCGGGAGCCTTTCTTAAAAAATTGGACAAAATCATATCGAAATTTATTTGGCAGAATAAGAAAGCAAGAATTAAATACAAGACGCTTCTCAGCAAAAAAGAGAAGGGAGGGTTAAATTTACCTAACTTAAGAAGTTACTATTGGGCAGCACAGCTCAGAGCCTTAATTATGTGGATCACCAAAGAGAAAGATTCAGTGTGGGTGGAGATGGAACAAAATGCATGTCAACATGTTTCTTTAGAATCTCTCCCATTTCAGAACGAAAAGGCTCGGAAGAAACTCAGAATAGGTAACGAGTGGATCAGGGGAACATTGAAAATATGGGCAGCAGTAAGAAAGAAGCTGAAGTTGTCAAATTCGGTAAGCAGGGCTACTAAGATAGCAAAGAACCCAGACTTTATACCATCTACCATGGATTCAGGATTTAACATATGGGCGAACAAGGGGCTAATATATATTGATCAAATGTTTCAGGGACAAACATTGAAATCATTCACACAACTACAAAAAGAATTTAACTTACCAGCTAATGATTTTTACAAATTCTTGCAGCTAAGAGATTATCTACAAAAACACCAGGAATGGGAGACACCATCTAAATTAGAAGAAGTGTTATGGTCATTTTCAGAAGACAAATCAAAAAAAGGGGTTATATCAAAAATTTATAAAGCTCTACAACACGAATCGAATGATAACAATTTTGATATAAAAGAAAAATGGGAGCTGGAAGCTAACATCATAATATCAGAAGAAGAGTGGGAGGAAACATTTATAGAAGGACATAAATTAACTAACAGCCCAACATGGAGGGAATTCGACTGGAAAGTGAAAATGCGCTACTTTAACACTCCGTTTATTACTTCAAAATATAGCAATACATCTGATAAATGCTGGAGGGAGTGTGGAGCTGGAGGGGATTACACCCATATATTTTGGGATTGCCCCAAAATACAAGACTTCTGGGAAATTATTCAGAAGGAAATTAAACAGATTATGGGTATTAATTTCCCTATGGAACCATCATTGTATATTTTGGGTATAATTCCTGATACTATGACAGACAAGAGATCTAAATATTTGCTAAGAGTCCTGCTGCTGGTAGCAAAAAAGACCATAACAGCTTCTTGGTTGAAACCACTGCCCCCAAGCATAACACAATGGAGAGACAGGGTAAAAAATTTATTTGTCATGGAGAAAATCACAGCGAGACTACAGTTGAAAACAGTCATGTTTGATAAAAAATGGACATTATTAAAAAAAGCGATGCCAAACCTCTAATCACCTCCAATTTTATTTTATTTTATTTTCTCTCCCATTGGAGCGTTGTTTTTTACACTTGTAAAGTATTTGTACTTTGTATTGTTGTTTTCTTACATGATAAGTACTTGTAATATGTACAGTTGTTGTTTTATTTTGTAAAGTACACGTACTCGGTACTATTGTTTTCTAAAAGTATAAGTATCTGTAATATTGTTTTTCCAAATGGCAAAGCTCACGTAATCGGTACGCTTGTCTTTCTTACCTGTAAAGTACACACAATTTGCAGAGTTTTTTTTTTGTTTGTTTGTGTGTTTTTTTTTTTAAACTTGTGATGTACCCCTACTAAGGTAACATGCCAATCAAGGCAGAATAGAGAGGAGAAATGGACTATGGAAATATGACATACAAGTACAAGAATACGGACTGATATATACAAAGAATATTCAACATGGAAAAAAAAGAAAAGACTTTCAGTATCAAGAATCTCAAGCAAGTGTAATTTTTTACAATATACATCTCCTTGGTGTTTGTTAAATGTATGTATGTTTGTTTGTATGTGTCAAATAAAAAAAGTAAGTTCAAAAAAAAAAACCAAAAAACTGTAGGATACGATAAATGTTTTCTCCTGGGCTCAGAGCAGAGCAGAGGGACTGACAGACCCGTGTTTCAGACCAAACACTCTATGTAAGTGATTGCTGTCGGAAGATATAACTATTTAAGACTTATATTAACACAAATATATCACTCACTTCTGCTTTAACTAATTTTGAAAATTCAATTGTTTTTTTTGTTTTTTGTTTGTTTGTTTGTTTTGTGTCTTTGATTAATGTGACTATGTGTTTAAACTATGTGCCGTCATTCTTGGCCTGGTCTCTCTTGCAAAAGAGATCTTAAATAAAGGTTATAATAATAATAATAAAACAACAGTCACTGCTCCACATCTGTGCTCTGATTGGTTAACCACCTTAAAGGGGGGGGGGGGTCAGTAAGCAGAGGGAAAACAAGAAAAGAGCGGAGAGAGGGCTGTTCTATGTGTGCTTGCTCTGTCCTCGTAGTGGAATGATTTTTTTTAATTGGCCCTAATAAGGGACAATAAAAGTCTAAAGTCTAAAGATAACAGATTCATATGATACTGAAATAGAAGGAACTCTGGGTCACTTATGCATTGATCCTGTCAGTCATATTGGCCGGTGCATATTCTCATTTGCCCAGGTCATAGTATTTCAAAGGAGGTTAAATCAAAAGCAACTGGACAAATAACTAGACAAATAACTAAGTCCAGTTGCTTTCGATTTACCCTCCTTTGAAATGTCAGTCATATTGTTCCACACCTCCTCTGTTACCTTGTTCATGGCAGCAGTTTATCTTTTTCTTATTGTAAATTTAAAAAGTAAATAAAAAGAATTGTAGAATCAGTCTTTTTATCAGTTTTGGACTACGGTGATTAGGGATGCAAACAATTAATCGACTATCGATTAATTGTCGATAAGAATTTAATCGATTAAATTAAATTACTTGCAATTAATCGTTCCTTTTCAATGGGAGTTTTACTGTGAAATGTAAACAAAAGCCGACATAATGTAGCGGATCTCTGTGTAAACGTGTGCAGCGCACTGCAGCACTCAAGGGAGAGAGGGAGAGGAGGTGAAAAGAGACAACAACACCTGTTGTAGCTTTACGGGACTCAGGCTGTACCATCGCTAACACACAGACGACCAGTGAGTAACGAGTCAAAAAGCCGCCGACACGGAGCTGCCTGAGGAGTTGTAATGCAGCCTGAACGCAGCTCAAACCGACCTGGCTTTGATAAACACACCGGATCCGCGCTGGTTTACAGTATCCTTCCATAGTTTAGCCGGTCGCTACCTGAGCTTAATTTTAAAAAAAAAAAAAGAAAAAAAAAGCGCTCGTTGCGGTGCCGCGGAGAACAGCGCGTGTGTCCACGCTGTGTTGGTTTATGTAACTTGAGGGGACAAATGAACCACATGTTTATTGTCATGCATTGCTGACCTGGGCATTGTTTCTCATTAAATTAGAAAACCCTTTCCTATCATTCCCCTTTTCCGTGCATGGTTGAAGGAGACTGGCTCGCATCCACACTCCACTCCCTCCTGCGCCGAAATGTCACCTTAAGTCACATAAACCAGTACGGGTGTGTGGACACAACCACCTATATTGTTGTCAGCGCCTCATCACCGCTGGTGTTTAAAAGGCTCCGTTCTTTCTGCAGTCAGGTTAAAGCGCACATCCGCCGTGTTGGTAAACAAATAATCCCTCTGTATCAACGGAGGAAACCGTGCTTGAGCAGCTTGGGTTGGAGGTGGTGTGAGTGCGGGCCAGCGGGGGAGAGGGGGGGGGGGGGGGGGGGGGGCATAGAGCTTCAGCACGGTGCGGAACAACTGGCCCTAGTGTGAGTGCGTCCTTATCTGTGGCCGCTGCAGCGCCACACGGGCTTTGCCTTTCAGCAATCAAGCGCTGTTTTCGTCAATGTTAAAAACAATAACAGCAACAGCTGTCGGCAGCTGAGATCGCTGTGCCGTCACCATAGAAACGCAAGACGCATTACGGCTCATTCGCAAAATACATTTCAATGGAAACACCCGCAAATGGCAATTGCACTTTTTCGAAGTTTCAGAAATATCGCTTTTATTTTGCGAAAATCTGTAATGGAAACGCAGCGGTGTCTCTCATCTCATTACTTCAACCTCAGAGCTCTCTGTCCCAATAACGTGCTACTTAAACATTTTCATTGTGCTGGGCTCTTAAAATAAATTAACAAATACTAGTGTAAAGTCCATAAGGAATGTTGATCTTAAATTTTCCCCTTAAATTTAGGTTCTCAGGAAAATCGCCGCTTATCAATTAATCGATCATCGATCGATAAGGTCTATCAACTATCGATTAATGAATTACTCGATAATTTGCATCCCTAACGGTGATATCATTTATAGACATGCAGCAGCTACAACCCTCAAACCTCTGGATTCCATTTATCACTCTGCCCTCAGATTTATAACCGGGGATAGTTATGACACTCATCATTGCTTACTCTATGAAAAAGTTGGTTGGTCCTCCCTTTCTGACAGACGCATGAAGCACTGGTATATGTTTATCTTTAAGGCCCTTACTGGTAAACAGCCCCCATACATCTCATCTTTATTAGAATGGCGCTCTGGATCTTATTCTACTCGCTCTAGTGGTTTATTATTTCTTAAAGTCCCTTTTGTACACTCAGAGTTTGGTAAATCTGCCTTTTCCTTTGATGCTCCCAACTCATGGAATATTCTCCAACATACTTTGGGGCTGGAGATTATTCCTACTCTTGCTGATTTTAAACATATGGTATCTGACCTTTGTAAATCATCCTGCAACTGGTAACTGTTAACTGTTGTTATTAATTGTTATTGTTGTGTTCTGCTGCTGCTTGTAAACTCGTCGTCCCTGTAAATGAGGGAAACCTCAGTGACCAACGAGTTAAAATAAAGGTTTAAATAAATAAATAAATAAAAAATATTCCTTAAATACATCATAAATCTCCAAAAGGAGTGCTTCCTGGTTTCTCAATTCCAATTCTCTCCGTTTCCTTAACATGAATCTAATGACTGAATCATCTTCAGCTGAGAAACTGTCTCTTACTGTGACTCTGAGGGTCCAGGTTCATGACTGAGGTCTGGAGGATGCCCTTTGGACCAGTGACTCTTCACAGACAAACAGATGGATCCTGGAGGCTCTGCTCTGTGATCCTGATCTCTGCAAAAATCAAATCAAATTTTCAAATCAAAAAATAAATTTTGTGGATGTTAATTGAATCCGTAAGTCATCACTGTTTCTAAATACTATCCCCTGAATTACATTGTTGTTGCAGTAACATTATCGTGCTTGCTGACTTCATTTGTGATTAGCAACTAAAACATATAGCCTGTTTGTTGCAGTGTAAATAGCACTTGACTCAAACATGGTGTAATATATTTACATTTTCAATAATAACTATAGTATGTCATTATTGCAATATTTGTATGTTCTATCTACCATGTAAAAAATAAACTAATTGGCTCCTACTGAAGAAGTGAATCTGTGAAAACTGTTATTTGTTGATTACAGCAGCTGCAGAGACAGTTTGGACGTTCACAGGTGTGTAGCAGCTCTCTTACTGTGACTCTGAGGGTCCAGGTTCATGTCCGAGGTCTGGAGGATAATCTTTAGACCAGTGACTCTTCACAGACAGACAGATGGATCCTGGAGACGCTGCTCCATCTTCCATCTTCAGGACTTCTGACTCTGAGTCTGACTAAGAAAACACACACACACACATCTATTAAAACAAGTCAAGTTGACTGCAGCAGCTCCTATTTACACCCCTCCCCCCCGTCTTCTCAAAAAGAAAAAAAAAACTTCATTTGGCTACTTTTCACGTCTATTATTGAATCTCACTTCCTGTTTTTTCTTCCTTTTCTCTCTGCGTCGACTAAAGCTCACTGTGACTATTATTCCCTCCACAGTCCACAGGGACAAACTGACTCACACACTCTCACACTTCAACAATGTGACTATTAAGAAATAATAATAATAATAATAATAATAATAATAATAATAATAATAATAATAATAATAATAATAATAATAAAAAGTAATGTTAACACTCACCTGCCTCCAATTTCAGTTTCACTTTCCGACTGCTTTAAAATGGCGCCTGGACTCTCTGAATACCTGCAGAGACGTCCAGTATTGTATCTGGACTTTGACACCTGTGCTGCTCCAATAGCGGTTTGACTCGCCCTCTGCTCTTGGTACTTAATAAGTAACAGTGAAGGGAAAGTGATACAACTGCCCTCGTTCACTGAAAACCCAGACATCACTTCCGTGTCCAATGGCAGGATATTCAGTATAGAAACAACAGGCAGAGCCGGGTCAAAAACACCGCGGGAGCTTTCATTTATGAATAAATAAACATATAGACTATATTCATGTATATGAATATATATTTTTTTTTTTAACTGTAAAAAGAAAGAGAGAGAGAGAAGATTAACGTAACGTGGGACGAAAGTAACAAAGCGATTTTCTCTCTCACATAGCCTACAAGTCTGATGTCTAACTTTGTCAGCATGTAGGCTACATCTTGTATGACCTAACAGAACTGCAAAACATCTTGAGGTTATGTCTTACTTTGACCGAGTTACGTTCAAGAACCAGCTGTTTTCGGACGGCGTACTGTGTCCTGTTGTAATTCTCTCTGACCGATTAGAGATAGTGTTGCCTCTTTCTCACTGAACTCCATGCTGTCGCTCCTCTCTCCTCCTCTGTCTCACTGAGGGGCGGGGCTGCCTCGCGCTGCGCTGTGTCCGTGAGAGCGCGTGTACGAGCGCGCGCCGCTGCATCATAGGTTTATAACTCATAGACTGTATAACTCCATGTGCTGCAGACGTGAATGTGGAGCGACTAAAACCTTGGTGAGTTATAAAGCCAACAACATGACTTCTGTAGAGTATTTTCCACCTGAACATTTTTGCTTTAATATCTTGAATTATCTTAAAAGTTAAGGGAAATGTCAGAGGTAATTCACCATTTGGATAGGAACTTCATTTGTGATAAGTAAAAGTTTACAGTTAAATGGAATAAATATGAATAAATTCAGATGTTACAAGAGAAAAGGCACACACATACATTTACAGCAAGATGTTTAGATTAGGTGTCTAGTAGTAGTGTGGAATGTACCCTGAGAAATGTGTTTCTTGTCATCTACCCATCTCTGTGGGTCATAGTTTCTGGGGATACTTGACACTATTTATTCTTAAGTTAGCTTGGTCAAGCTAAGGTTAAATGTTAGAAGTCATAGGTTAAATTCTGTTTTTAGATCCTGTCTTTGTCTGACCATCTTGGTCAAACATATCCTTATATTGGAAAAAGGTGGAGTTTTAGAAAACGTATATAGGGTTTGGGGTTTCAGGCTAAGAGAGTCATCTCAATTCTTTGGCACCAGAGATGCTCCACGATTCGGCATTTTTGTACACTGTTCTTCTTGTAATAAACTCTTTTTGAATGCAAGAAAAGACGTGTCGGCGGTGATCCCTTCTTTTCATCAACACATCAATATACCACACTTCCCAGTGGTGCCTGCTAACAACTCAGCCTACCACTTATTCCACATGCTTAAATATGAGTCATATTTCAGTGCTTGTTTGACTAACTAGCTACTTAGAGCACAGTAAAATTAAAGTAACACCAGGGGTGGACTGGGACAAAAATTTGGCCCTGGACTTTTTGGTCCAGACCGGCCCACTATCTGTGCGCGGATATTTTGCCAACTAGCACCGTTGATGTACATTGATGTAGCCTACATACAAACACACCACTACTAAACGATATACAATATAGAACAAAGTAGAGGAATAGTGTGGAATAGGTTAAGTTTGGACAATATTACATGCACATAATCAGTCTGCATGCAATCAGAACTTTGGCTAGTTGGCTAAAGTATGGAAAACAATAGTACAATGATCTGAAAAATGGACAAACACTAATTTTATCATAGAAAGACAGTACAGCTCAACATAATGTATAGACAATGAAGCATGACAAGAAATACTTGTAATTTGTGTACTGCATCATGAGTAATATGTATGCAGAATGATGTTTTACTGTAACAGTAGTTAATCTGTGTTTTATTAATTTTAACTGTATAATGTTAAACTGTTGAAAGGACAATAAACCATAAACACTGACTGAAAAAAATATGGAAAGCATTTGTTGTTAGCTCAATGTCCTTCATGACCAAATTTGAGTGAGGGCCCTTTAATAAAAGCAACTAATCAATTAATCAGGATAGTGAATATAGTTATTGTTTTCCAATACTTTAGATAACTAGATTTAGCTGTAACACACCACACCATCAGAGTTATTAGCTATAGCTAGTTATTATGTCAAGTGAAGTTCATAGCAACCGTTCTGGACCATTTACAGTATTTTAATGAATGTTTATCCACACCATTCTGGAAAGCAAATACCTGCTTAACACAGTTATCACTACCTCCTTCACATGGTGGAGAGTCTTCCTCAACACTTATTTTTTCAGCCTCCTCCTGCACCATAAGGGCGGTGGTAATGGGAGCCTCACTCTCTTCAGACTCAGTGAAGGACCTGCTGCTGAAGCTGCAGCATCGGTGCTTCTAGCCCTGGCCAGGCCAGGTGGCCCCTGATCTGCGTAATTGTTGTACTTTTAACAGTCTGTGCTACTAGAGCTTTTCTTTTTCTGTTACTTTCCGCATCATTTTTCCGCACCGCCTTTGCGTTTGTTTACTTTTCTTTTCCGTTTTCGTGCGCTGGTGTGTTGTTTTTTCTCTCTCTCGCTCTCTCTCTCATCACGACTCCTCATCATTAAAAGTGATTGGACGAGGGGGGGTCTAGAACATGCGTGGGTGGGACTCCTGGGCCTCTGTAGCCTCTCATAGGGCCATTGGGCCAGGTAGACAAGCCACTGGGCCAATCGTCACCTCTCTGCTGTGTCTGCAGCTGAGCACTGTGGGCCGAGCCGATGCATGTCTCTCTCCCTGGGCCGGGAGAGTTACAATAGGCGAGGCATGGCGATTAAAAAAAAGTTAAATAAATAAATAAAAAACGGCCGCCTATCGGCCCATTAGTGACCGGCCCACCGGGAAAACTCCCGGTACTCCCTATGGCCAATCCACCCCTGAGTAACACTGTGAAGCTGCTGCAGTCATCTTGTTAAGAACAGGCTAATGACAGCTGTCTGTGTTTATCTTGTCACAAATCACAAAAACTTCTAATTGAGACAAACAAGTCCCAAGCAGGCCCCTGTCTGACATGAGGCTACCTGACTGTAGTGAATCACAGCAGCAACAGGAGGAATCACTCATTCAATTTAGTTGTTGTGAAATTTTTAATTTGTTCCCAGATTAAATTTATTCTGACTTTGCTGTTAAACTTTGCTGTTCTTACTGTAGAAACATGTAGCCTAGTGTAGATTAGCAGTGAATAAACTCATGTTGGCAATAATTTGTTGACACAAAAGAAATGGCAATTAAGAGATACAGACAGCTTTTACGGAGTGGATAAACTTCAAATAATCTATTCATTCTCCATCATCCTCCTCATCAGACCCTGTAACCCATAGAAACAATCCTGATTGAAATGCCTTATTACTGTAAGATACACATTAACAACTGACGAATATGAAACATCAGACAAAAAGTCTCTTTCGACATTATAAGTTAGGCTATTATATTTTTTTGTGTGACTATATGATAAGTTAGGCTATTATATTTTTTTGTGTGACTATATGATAAGTTAGGCTATTTTATATTTCCACATGTAAATTGTTTGCTCTGACATGTTGCCACTGCTAAAATAGTCTATTTACTGGCCCCATTCGTTCATTCTCTTAGTACAAAAACAGAAATCCTGTGCATTTACACGTAGCACTTGTACAAAAACAAACAAAAATCTTGTGCATTTAGCACTTGTATACAGTAAGCCTACGTAAAAATAAAGTACAAAAATATACAAATGAGAAGTGCATCACTCAGCCACAGCATCATTTCTCTGTACTGGGTCAGGCCACAGGACTTCATCCTCAACTGGCTCATATAGTATACTATAACATACTGTATATGTTCCCTCACATCATTGGACACAAGTGTGATTAGTTTTGAGTTGTTGTGTTCAACCGGTGACACCTGCGCTTTACAGTTTTTCTCAATTAGACTAAATACAAAAGAACTAATCAAAGTAACAAGCAACAGGTGAGGAGACAGGAGGGCAAAGAAACCTGATTGGTGGAGACACACAAGGAACAGGGCAGGGCTGACGAGGTGTAACCAAGGACAGGTGTGCAAGGAGAGTGGAGGGAAAACACAGGAAGTGACACTAGAACAAAAAGCACAAGAACTGAACTACAAAATAAAACAGGAACTGAAGAAAACAAGAGTCCAAAACAACTGAAAACCGAGCCACTAATGGCAGCAGACCCAGGGTCATGACAATCTGTGCCCAAAACTGAACTATGTTGTCAAATCGTGATCATCGACTTCACAACACGTACATGCCCCCAAGTTCCTGGGAGTCCAGATGGAGCAAGAACACCTCTGGGATTGTGCTGAGGGGCCAGTGGAGACTGCACTTCCTGAGGAGGCTGAAACAAGCCTCCCTCCCCACCAACATCCTCAGGATCTTCTACAGAGGCGTGGTGGAGAGCGTACTGACCTACTGCATCTCGACTTGGTTCCCCAGCTGCAGTGTGTCAGACCAAAAAGCCCTACAGAGGATAGTCAGGGGAGCAGAGAGGGTCATCGGAGTCTCCCTCCCCTCTGTCCAGGAACTCTTCTACAGTCGGTGCAGGAGCAGAGCCCTGTCACTTGTCAGTGACACCTCACACCCTCTACACAAGCACTTCGAGCTGCTGCCTTCTGGCAAACGGTTCAGAAGCATCAAGTGCAGAACCACCAGGTTGTCCAACAGCTTCCTACCACGAGCATTTATTTGCACTTAACTGTTTTCTTTTTTTTCTTTTCTCTTCTATTTATTTATCCAGATTCTTATTCTATTTTTATAGAATTTTTACTCTACATTTTATAAGTGAGTGGGTATGTGTGGGGGAAATGGAGGTGGGAGGGGTGTATGTGTTGTATTTTGGGTCTCTGAGAAACGTCATCTCATTTTGTCTACACTACACTGTAATGTAGCAAACTGATAAAATAAAGACCTTTGACCTTAAAAGGGCCCACGACCAGATAGATAGATAGATAGATAGATAGATAGATAGATAGATGATTCTTCGTTCTTCGTCTTCTTTTTACCTCCATCAGGTAACTTGTGTGTAAATATGCAGCTGCTGATTGATTGAAGTGTTTACTAAACATTATTGTAATGCATCGTTGGATTCAAACAGGCTTCACCACACAAACAGGTTCTTTTGTAGGGATCAGTTGTTACTAAATAATTACACCCTGTAACTGCCAGATGTAACTGTGTACTGTGTTGTAAAACTGATCAAACTTAAAGTGAAGAATAAGAGATGTGACTGTTGACTGTAACTTGATCATGGTGTAAATCCTGAAGATTTTAAATTGAATTTCAAAGTATGTATCAGTATCAGTATTTATTTCGCACAACACACATGACATTAGTAGACAGCGCAGAAAAGAACAGAAGCAGATGTGTGGAGCGCCAGGTCTCCCAAGAAGCTATTTAAAGCTTATGGCGGGAGCCTCAAACGTAATACTAACGTATTACATATTCATACAATCATGATAGAAAACAAGACAAAACATACATCACAGAAATGACAGAGACAATGAGACAATACATAATACCAAACAATGCATATCATACAAACACAAGACAGATCAGTAACTCACAATAGACAAAGACATAAAACAGACATACCCAGATTACGATGGTAAATATGAGTTCAGAAGTTGCACCTTTAACCTTTTCTTGAAGACTGTGATAGAATTGGCTGTTTTCAGACTCTCATCCAGCCCGTTCCAGATCAGCGGCCCCCTGGTGGTGATACATAGGCTAGTGCGTTTTAAACGTCTCTTTTTTCCATAAATGAGGTGTAAATTTCTGGTATGGTAGCCATGCAAAGGGCTGCTGACTGGAATGAGCATAGACAGTTTAGGATTCAGGTTATGTACAACTTGGTAAATCATTGTTGCGTTCTGATGGATGTTGAAATCTGTAAGCCTCAAGAGATTAAGACTATGGAAGAGTGGACGTGTGGGAGTGTTGAAGTCAGAGCGAGATATGGCACGTATAATTTTCTTTTGTAAATTTTCTAATTTCCTAAGATGGGTGGGAAAAGTGTTACACCATAATACATTGCAGTAAAGTAAATGGGGCTCAAACAAGGATTTATATAGAATAAGTAAAGCAGATAAAGGAAGAACATAACGGAGTTTGAAAAATAAGCCAACATATTTGGACAACTTTACGAGAAGATGTTCGATATGACATGTGAAGTTAAGTGCTTCATCCAGGAGGACCCCAAGGAATCTTGTGGATTTCACTCTTTCCAGCTCCCTTCCATCAATCTTGAGAGTAAAGTTGTTCACAGGTTTTTTATTTGAATGAAATAATATAAAATTTGTCTTGTTGATATTAACTCTTTCGCGACCACACTAATTCCTCAGCACATCCGCTCAGGACCACATGTTTTTGGCTATTTGTTTACCTTTTATCTCACGTCGAACCGAACTCTGTACGTCACCTAGAAACAAACTGTCTTCACGTGATTGAAGAGTGACTTTACAACGAGCTCCACGAAAAAACGGCGAGTTTTTCCGCCGTTTCGTTCGTGAGGACGAAGTAGAAGAAGAGAGCTGGGTTTCTCCAAAAACGGAGCTCCCGCTCTAGTTTCAGAGAAAAACGCACTTTTGTGTCAAGTGGCAATCTGCTCATTTTACCGATACTCTGCAGTGTGGCATCTCCCAAATCATTTCTACGGCTAAATAAATATATTTGTAGGCATATCTGGGGGGTGTGGCAGCCTGGACAGCAGCGGTGCAGCGGTGTGGGTCTCTGGCCGCAGCGCAGCAGCTCCGGGACACTGCTGTGTGACTGGCCGGCGATGAGCGCTCTGGGGCGGGGGCGGCCGGTCACAGCACCCGCTGCAGAGCGCCCGCTCTGCTGCACAGCGCCGTGAAAACAGCCGTGATAACGGGCTTTCAGATCCGAGTCTCCAAACCATAAACGTTTGTAACAGCACCGGTAAAAGTCGCCACATTTGTCGTCGGTCGCTTTTGTCAAAAGAGGGTTTGGAAAGTCGCCAGATTCAGCGAGAAAGTGGCAACACTGTAGCCGACAGCCGCACAGCGCTGCACGCTGTCCCCACAGCAGCATTCAAGGAGAACGATTACTCAAACAAAACCAAGATCACACAGTTTATAAAAAATATTATGTTTTGATTTTAGTTTAAAACAGTTTTACATATCAGAGGAACCATATTCACACACAGGGTACCTCAGAGTGTCTATTATCCTAATCTGTAAAAAAACGGTTTTGACGAGTTTGCTCGTCAATGGTCGTGAACGTTCGGCAGGCTGTGACGAGTTTACTCGTCAATGGTCGCGAAAGAGTTAAGGGATAATTTGTTGCATTTAAGCCAAGTCACCACTTTATGCAGCTCTATATTGAGTAGGTCTTGAAGCTCATATGGGTTGTTGTGGGACATGAAGATACTAGTATCGTCAGCGAAAATGACTTTATGCAACAAACTAGAAGAATTAACAAAATCATTGAAATAAATAATAAAGAGCAATGGTCCCAAAATTGAACCTTGGGGTACCCCGTAGATGACCTCCTGTTTTTGTGATAGATGATTTTTAATGTCAACATACTGTTTTCTGCCATGTAAATAACTATAGAACCATTTTAAAGCCAGCCCTCTAATACCGTAGTGGTGCAATTTCCCTAGTAGGATGTTGAAATCTATAGTGTCGAAGGCCTTGGATAGGTCCAGAAACACTCCCACTCCACAGTTCCCCTTGTCTATAGCATCATTAATTTTATCTATAAGATCCAAAATTGCCATGCAGGTTGTATTTTTTTTCCTGAAGCCGTACTGAGAGCTGTGGAGGATGTTATGCTTGTCAAGATATATATTTAATCTTGTAAAAACAACTCTCTCAAAGATCTTGGAAATAGCAGGCAGGACAGATATTGGACGGTAATTAGTAATGCTATTTTTATCTCCTAATTTGAATATTGGTAATACTCTTGCAATTTTGATCATCTTTGGCACCACGCCAGAAAGTAAAGATAAATTAATACAAAATGAGAGTGGTTTGGCAATCACAGAAGCAATGGCAATCAGTATTTTATTATTGATTCCATCTATGCCAGCTGTATGAGAGTTGTTAAGGCCCAGTATGATTTCATTGACTTCCACAGGGTCAGTCGGTGACAGAAAAAAGGAGGATGGGTAATCACCTGTAAGGTACTGGTTGAAAGAAGTACCCTGAGGATGGCTAATATTTTTTGCTAGGTCAGCACCAATCGAAACAAAATAATTATTAAATTGATTGCTGACTGGAATAATCTCCCTGGTTCAATTAGGTCCATATCCTCTTTTCATCTTTTCAAATCATCATTGTTTACCTACCTTCAAACACCCTGCTCCTGTCTGTGATGTAAGGTACCTTTGACATGAAGTGTAACTAATCAAATCAACTACTGTATTTATTTATTTAAAAAAAAAAATTTTTTTTCATTTATTTATGTTTATTTTTTACTGGTGTGTTGTATGGGGGGAGTCAGGATCGATAGAGCATTGTAGTGTGTGAGTGTGTGTGAATGGGCGTCTGTGTCTTTATATTGTATCATGTGTCTGTTTTTGTTTGTTTGTTGTTTGTTGTTTTGTTTTTCGTCTGTTTGTTTGTTCTGCTTACTTTCTTTGTATATTATAATGTACTATGTATGTTTGTATTTCCGTTGATAACATGGACCCCCTCGAAAATGAGATGGCACATCTCAAGGGGCTATCCTGTAAAATAAAGTCATAAAGTCATAAAGTCATTGGTGAGTTCCTGTTCAGATCGATTAACACCATCGGGAAGCACAAAGGGTTTTCTTCCCCTATTCAGGACATTATTTAAGACTGACCACGTCCTCTTAGTGTCACCCTGAGCTAGCCTTAGCTGCTCAGTAAAGTGTGCACATTTGCTTTTTCTTATTAAATGAGTGAGCTTATTTCTGTGGGTATTATATTTAATTTTATTTATGATACTTGGATTTTTGATATACTGTTTATAAAGTTTATTTTTTTGTTTAATAGAAGTTAAAATCCCTTTAGTGAGCCAAGGATTTTGCTCTTCAGCTCTGCACCTGACAGTCTTCACAGGAATGGTAGAACGGATGGATTCTGATAATTCACTGATTAGGCTGTCATATGCAGTATCTGGATCCGAAGCATTATATACACAATTCCAGGACTTAGTCTCGAGATTGACACAAAGCTGCTCCAGAGTTCTATTATTTAACACTTTCATTGTTTTCATACTGGGAGGGAGTGTAGGTTCACGGGCTAAGTTTACAAACAACACAATAGGGAAATGATCAGTTATGTCAGACAAAACCACTCCAGACTCCAGCCAGAAGTTATGAATGTTGGTGACCATATTATCTATAATTGACTTAGATGAGTTGTAGGTATTCTTGTACAGATGTTTATCGTTGGAAAATAAGAAAATGAGTGAATAGTATTAATGAAATCATTTTTAATTGCATTGTCTTTAGAGATGTCTATGTTAAAATCGCCCATAATTATGCAATTATTGTTTTTCATGTTTATGGCATATAGTGATTCTTCAAGTTTATCCCTGAACACACTTGGGTTTGAATCAGGGGGCCGATAAATTATTCCAACAGTGAGTTTTTTACCATTTGGAAGTTCAATATCAATGAATAGAGAATCGGAGGGGTCATCAAGGTCAACATTTGCATTTACATTAGCTTGGAGTCTGGAGTTCACATAAAGGCACACTCCTCCCCCTAGTTTCCCAATTCTGTTCTTGTGAAAAAGTTTATAGCCCTTTAAATTGAAGAGATCGATATATGACATGTCATTAAGCCAGGTTTCACTGCATCCGATGATATCAAATTTACACCCAGTAGTAGTGAGTAATGCAGCAAGATCATCATAGTGTTTCGATAAGCTTCTAATATTCAGATGAATCAAGGAGAACTTGGACTCTGTGCTTAGGGAAATAAGTTGCTCAGGTTCATATTGTTTGCATTTTATATTTCTTCCATCAAGGCCACATTCATGTTGTACACAATCCCCATCTTCATTTTTCAAGTTATGGAAACCCATATGGATAGCTTTGCTAATTTCATGGCTTCTGGGTACAGTTTACATTTATACAAACACACAGGACAATTGTACAAACACAAAAGACCATTCATCCACAAACAAACATACATACATACAACAGTTACAAAACAAAACTCAAACAAGAATAAACCAACAGAGAAACGAAAACAGGCATAGCACCGTGCCTTCTGACCAGGCATCCTCACATTTTGTGCCTGGACCCCCGCGACCCCTGATAGTAGGTGACTACAGTTTGGCTCATATCCTCATTCCACAGAAAAAGGAGAGAAAGGGAATGAAGAGGAGAGATAAGAGAGAGGGAGAGAGGAGGAGAGAAGGAGAAAAGGAAAAAGAAGGAGAAAAAGGAAAAAGAGAGGGAAAAGAAAAAAGGAGAGAAGAGAAGATGATATTTTTTAAGATTTATTTATTTGTTTGATTGTTTTTTCCCCTCCTCACCCCGTTGCCCTCCCCCCTCATTTCCCTCCCTCCTCCCACCCTCCTGCTAAGATTTGTCCCTTTAGTCTGGCATGACCCCAAGTCCAGATCATAGCATTCCATGACAGCCAGGTGATTCAGATTTGTATGTCACAACAGATGCATTTGTAAACATCATGTCCTCAGTCATGAAAGACAAAATAAAAGCTTGACTGACTGCCATTTCGGGACAGCCAGACAGCTCAATACTTAGACATAGGCAGTCATGTCTTACAGACGTCAGTAATGTTACTTACTGTGGACCTTTGATCCCCAGCTGTTCAGAAGAGCTTGGGCTTCCTCAGCGTTGGTGAAGGAGTACTTCACTCCACCATGCGAGAAAAGGAGAGTAGCGGGAAGGGCCATGTGGAATCTGATGTTATTTTTAATCAGGAAGTTACAGACTCCGTTGAAAGATCTTCTTTGTTGAATGACTCCCTGAGATAGATCTTGTCGGATGTAGACTGGAACTCCATCGTATATCAGGGGCTGCTTTGCTTTGTAGGCGGCCAAGATCTTCGTTTTGTCCGCGTAGTTATGCAGCTTTACTACAACCGCGCGGGGTTTGTTGTCGCCTCGCGGAGCCCCCGGCGTCCTGTGGGCTCTGTCCAGCTTCACAGCCCCGTGCTTTGTGTCCAGGTCCAGAGCCTCAGCCAGCCAGGTTTTGAAGAAGTCGATGGGTTGTCTTCCCTCGATCCCCTCTTTTAATCCAAATATCCGGATGTTATCACGGCGGCTGCGACTCTCAAGATCATCAGTCTTTAAAACCAAAGCTGAGATAGTTTTTTCTGCCGTGTCGAGGCGCACTTTCAGTTTGGTTACATCATCCTCGGTTGCGGAGATACGCGTTTCAGTTGCTTCAACACGTTTATCCACCCCTCCCAGTCGTTTATCAATATCCCCCAGCCTTATGGAGACAGCATCCAGTGTTTCAAATATTTGGGCAAGTTTTACCTCCAATAGAGCGCCCACTTGCTTTGCAATGTCATTGCTTAGTGAAGCGCATTCACTGGTCAGCAGGGTCGGGGTGGTTGCGAGGTTGGCGTCTCCTCCTGCGGCAGCCATAGTTGCTAGACGGCGGAGGCCGCTTCTTGTTAATCGTGGTTCGACCAAGGTATTTGGAGTCTGTGAAACCTTCCTATTTGGCATAGGGCTGTTTAATTCAGCATTAAATGTGGCCAAATTAAGCCGAGATGCCCTAGAAAGTCACATAAATCACAGATTTGTAGCGTGGGGGAGCGGGAGCCAGGTGCGTGTCCTGCTCTCAGCTACACATGCGCAGTCTTCTTCCTGTTCCTGACAGAAACTAACAACAATAACAACAACAAAAACAGGTTTGCAAGAAAGAGCTAAGACACAAACTTGGAAGAAGAAAATAATCATATCAATACAAGTTTCATAATTCTCAATCTGTCTTTATTGCATTAGATCATACATGTTTCATATAAATCTACATATAAATGTGCATTTGTACACTACAATCTGTTAGAAAATACCCGCAATGCTCCAAAAGCCATAGCACAAAAAAACAGTTACCAGATGATTATTACATTAAATCGAGATCAGTCCTCTCTCTCTCTGGTCTGTAGAGAAGAAGCAGACGTTTTAGGGAGGTGATGAGTCACAAACCCATTCAGTGATGTCATATATGATGTCATATCTTAACAGGTTCACCTGTTCACAAACATTTTCTCTTCACTGCTGCACTTTACATTTTATTTTACATCCACAATCATCAGCTGTGGAAACAGCAACAGATCAAATTCACCACAGAGTCTCCAGTTGAAAGTCTGGACTCTTCACAAGGTCACGAAGCTGCTGCAGCGCTGAAGAGCTCAGGTTGTTTCCTCTCAGGACCAGTTCTCTCAGGTGGGAGGGGTTGGACTTCAGAGCTGAGACCAGAGAAGAACAGCTGATCTCTGACAACCTGCAGCTGATCAATCTGAATAAGGAATAAAATAACATCAGATGTGTCCTGATCAATGATCAGTGAATAAAATGAGCAGACGTTTAAAGGTCCAGTCTTGGTCCTGGTCTCACCACACACACACACACACACACACACACACACACACACACACACACACACACACACACACACACACACACACACACACGAAGTGACCAGACTATTGATTATCAATGAGGACTAAAGTGAAATGAGCGGAAAGTATCATTCTCAGTGTGAGAGAAGAACAACTGGAAACATGAGACAACAACTATTTCAAATGTCCTTCATCCATTAAATCAAAGTCAATAATCAATGTTCTGAGTGAAGATCAATCAGGTTCAGTTATGGATCAAAGATCTCAGATCTACAACAGTAACAGTCAGTGAACTGACCTCAGAGTCTCCAGTCTACAGTCTGGACTCTCCAGAAAACCACTCAGATGCTTCACTCCTGAATCCTGCAGGTTGTTGGAGCTCAGGTCCAGTTCTCTCAGGTGGGAGGGGTTGGACTTCAGAGCTGAGACCAGAGAAGAACAGCTGATCTCTGACAAACTGCAGCAGATCAATCTGAATAAAGAATAAAAGCAGTGAGTTGAGGACCTCAAGTGGCCTCCATCATTCATACATGGAGGCAGTTTAGGTCAGTTAGAGCCACTCTGCCATATAGGCCAGATTGGTGGAGTCTGACAGACGCACCGTGCCGTGTCACAGCCTCTCGCCGCGGAACATGAGGGTCTGTCGGCCACCGCGGCTCGGGAACACCGGTCCCACCGGTGGTCGCAGTCCGTCTGTGGTACGGGTCGGTGGTACCGGTCTGCTTTGGCCCAGAGACCATCAGATTTTACCGCGGGAGGACTTTGGGGAGGACACGGTGTTGCTCCAGATGAAGACCGGGCGGGACAGTCGGCTGAGAGCTTCCTGTTTCTGCTCCGAGCACCTGAAGCAGCGCGGGTGAGAGCAGAGCAGCTGCTGCATCCACATGCAGAACTCCGTTTGCAGAAGCCGAGTTATGATAAAAACTTCCAGATCATGAGCTGTCATGAGACTTTGATCGTCATCTATTTCAGTTCTCCTCGTCGTAGAGTCCCCAAATTTACATATAATGTGTATTAAAGTGTCTATTTTCATAATTTAAAAAAAAAGCAAAAAACGAAAAATCTCGTTTTTGGCACTCAACGCATGGGAACGAAAAACGAGAAATTACGTGGTTGGCACTCAATGAGTTAAATAGTTCTGAATTAAAATATTCTCCTTAGAGTTTCCAGTGATGTTGCTAGGTACGCGTCCTGCGTCTCTGACGCATTAAAATCTGAAAGGACGCAGTAAACTCACTATCCATGCGTCCCGGGGACGCACCTCATTTTCCCATGAAAAATGATACATTGTTAACAACAACTCGTGTTTAAAATCATGGGAATGACCGGCGGACGGCCATTATCCACCATTTAACCCACACAGCTATAGGTGTTGATATTGCCCCGACCATTGAGCAGCAACGTAACAAGAAGACGTAGCGGCGGTAGTCGGTAGTTTTCTCTCTCTCTTTTTTTTTTTTTGCCGCCGTAGTGTTTGTTGGAGCGGCGTGGTGCTGCACGTGACGCGCTGACGTTAATGTGTTTACATTTACGACGAGCATTAATTCTCAGTCAGTCCGAACCCGTTAAAAAAAAAAAAAAAGCCCGGCCTCACCGAGTCATATTCTCGGCGCGAACCCGGCTCGAACCAGCACGTCCGGACGGGTTGGACCGTCCATGCTTAGAGCCCAAAACAACAGTCCAGACTCCAGAGAGCCGAGGGACAGAGAGAGACAGCACAGCAACAGGTGTGTGTGTGTGTGTGTGTGTGTGTGTGCGTGCGTGCGTGTGCTACCTGCTGTAAAGGGGCTCTGCAGCCACAGCTCCCCACTAGACCAGTTCTGAGTTCAGTTTAAGTTTCATACACTCCAGCCATTCTTGCCATTACAATGATAGGAACCTCAGTCAGTACTAAATCTGCTTCTTTCTTTTTTTTAAATTTACTTAAGCAGCTACAAAATATATTAGACATGTACCACACATCTGGCTGGAAGGTCTCAATGGTTCAAGAACTTTTTTTCCATCATTAAATATTAAAATGGAGCTAAGTAGCCTACTGCATGTTTGTTTTCCTTTTAAATAAGTTCAATATCAAGTGCTAATTCCACCTGCCATAACTGGCTCTCTCTCTCTTGTCTCTCTGCCTCTCAGACAGTGTGTGTGATATTTACAACACACACACACTGTAATAGTATCTGCACCTATTGATTGACATGCTGTTTTTGAGGTGTTTTTCTCCTTAAATTAATTGTTTTCTGTTTGTGTATATACTTTTAATATAACGTGTCAAAATTCTGTAATGTGTGTAATGGCTGCACTGTTGCCGTGTCGCGCTCCCATGGTCGCGCTATGGGTCCGTATAATTTCCTGCTTTTTTGTCCTTGGCCAAGCACATCCCTGATCACACAGGGACAACATGGAGCTGCCTGTGTGAGTTTTATTAATGTTTACATCAGGTTGAGTTAAACAAATCAGTTTATGCTGCTGTGATTTAAGTAAATACAGTAATCATCATAGTGTAGTTTTTTTTTTAATTGTGGTATCGAATAAGTATCGAGAATCGTGGAAATTTACAGAAATTCTGGTATTATGACAACCCTAATGGGGACCCATTGAATTTCCCAGGGACCCACCCAAATCACCACCTGTGGGTCCCGGGGACTCACTACAATGAAAAAAAAAATGTGATCAACATCACTGAGTTTACATGGAAATAATAATTCCGAATTAGGGTTTACATGGAAAACACATTAAATCGCCTTTATTTAATTCCGCTCAACGTCTGGGGGTCGGGAAGGCTTCTGATTGGACAGAGGGTACACATGTTTACGTATTTACGTCTACCGGAAGAAAACAAACTCCATTCTCAGTGAGTGAAGTGAGCAGAGCTGCAGCCGTGAGCCGCTCCGCTGCTGCTAAACTTAACAACTCAATAGAAGCAGAAAGTTTCTCCTCTTAACGCCAGGATCGCCTTCCCTGGGTGTGTGAGCCTGGCCGCCGCCGCTGCTGCTCCGGCGGGGAAGGCGATCCTGGCAGTGAGCTTTGCCTTCCTCGCCGGAGCAGCAGCGGCCAGGCACCGGGGTCTGTGGAGCGGGTTCATGAAGCCTGGTTGTCCCGACATGACTCACTCACAACACCGCGGCTGTCACGTTATGTGTGTGTTGTAGCCTACTTTTCACGGTTAAGTTATCACCGCGACACACACACAGAACGGCGAGTCAGTTAATACGCATGCGCAGAACGACCGGAATTATTTTTAAGAAGAATCAACGTTTACATGATCAACGAATTAATTAATTCAGATTTAAAATCGGAATAAACCAACCACTTAAAGGGACAACGAGGAGTTTTGGAAAAGCGAAGCGTTTTCACACTACATTTATGAGCCTCCGCACCACCACCACTAACAATAACAAAATAACGATAAAGACAAAATGATATATTTATCGAAAATGGGCCCATTAACAAGTGGTAACGTAGATTCATCCACATTAGACTTAGACTTTTTTATAACCAAATAGAAACAAGCAATTGTGTTGTCTTCTGCCAGTGTAGCGTTTAGAGGTTAGCTGCTACAAAATAATGTTATTGTTGCTAAGTAACGGATTTCCTCCTGGTACTTTTATGTCGCCGTTGTTTGTTTTCCATGCCTTGTAACAGTGTTTCCGTGTTTAAATCAGTAAATATGATCAGCTTGAATGTGAAACGGCAGTGATCGTCTTTTTTTAAGAAGCTCCAACACTTTTGAAACAACACCCCCAATTGTTCAGTTTGGCCGGACGGCTGCAGCTCTAAGAAGAGTAGCCTACTGGTTGACCTAAACTTCCTCCATGTAAGAATGATGGAGGCCACTGTGATGTTATGAGTATAGTAACATGAGAACTACATTACCCAGCATGCCACAGCAGTTATGAGCATGCGTGGAAGCCCCGCCTGTACGTCAGCAGTATACGTAGCCATGCAGGTAGCACGATAATGTTTACTGGTGTATAAACTGTGAAGTAAATATAAAAGACTAGCTATCACGCCTCGTCTGCTTATTGAAGTTAAAGCAAGACAACACAGCCACTTTGCTCTTCGCAACAATAAGTGCAGCAGATTTTTTAAGCCTTGTCCAGATCTGTACATTAGACAGGTGTGTACCTTTCCAAATCGTGTCCAAACTATTTAACTCAACATAGCTGGACTCAAATGTAGGTGCAGAACCATCTCAAAGAGGAATAAAAGAAATTGACAGCAGCTGAATGACCTACAGGAGAGTCAGAGCAAAGGGTCTGAATACTTGTTGAGGTGATATTTCAGGTTTTCTTTTATTTATTTTTTTAAACATAAAGCTGCAAAATAACAACTAGTTAAAAAATTGAAGGGGGTCTGAATACTTTCCTCACTGCCTTCATGGCCTACTGTAGATGGACGGATGTGTGCTTCTGTTAATTTGTAGACAGGAGGAGGAGAGATGACAGGAGGAGGCCAGAGAGAGAGGTGACTGGGGGCGAGTTTGTGTGTCACATCAAGATTAATTGAAATTGTGTCTTCTCTGGATGATCACCACTGATGATCTTAAAGATGAGGTTGATCTAATAAGATGTGTGTAGTTCTTTACAGGTGTAGCCTCTCAATATTGCTGTTAAACCTCACCAGATTTAAGCCTTTTAATATATAATTGACACCTGAAAATCCTTAGTCAAGGACACCCCCAACAAACAGTGACTGGACTAAAACCCGAGAAGAATACAACAGACATCATCATGACGACCCTCAGTGTGGATCAGTATAACATCAGCCTCATGTCTGCAGCTCAGTGTCAACACAACTTTGACATCACATTCATCTGAGCACAGAAATAAAACAGAGTCTGACCTCAGAGTCTCCAGTCTACAGTCTGGACTCTCCAGAAAACCACTCAGATCCTTCACTGCTGAATCCTGCAGCTCGTCGTTGTGACTCAGGTTCAGGTGTCTCAGGTGGGAGGGGTTGGACTTCAGAGCTGAGACCAGAGAAGAACAGCTGATCCGTGACAACCTGCAGCTCCTCAATCTGAATAAAGAATAGAAGCAGTGAGTTGAGGACAAAGCTCCTTGTTGACAGCGTTCAGTGTCTCATCATCTGTTCAGAGCTGAAGAAGCTTCAGAAAGAACAAGTTTAGAAAATCAAAGTCCAACAGCTGAAGCAACAGGAAGCAGGTTAAACAGTGAAGAGAGAAAACAGCTCATTAATATTCATGAGAAGCTGCTGCTGCTTCAACACAGACGCAGTGACTCCGCCTCTTCACCTGTCAGCTCCACCTGTGGCTCCATCCAGACAAACTCATGTTGAGCAGCCACATTGATCAGAGGTTTACTGACGATGTTTAAGTTTTAAAGACAATAAACAAGAGAGGCTGAACTCTGTTGCTATGACAACAAACATGAAACTAGTACTGTCAACGTTAACGCGTTCATTTTGGCGATTAGCCATATATATATATATATAGTATACGTATATATATGTATATTCTTTTAATATTTTGGTTGCCCTATATTTATAAACATCTATATTTGCTTTTTTTTTACCAGTCCACCACAGTGTGCACGGCATGTGTGGATGTGTTTGTTTGTAGTATGTACTGCTGCTGTAACCTTGCAAATTTCCCCGTCGTGGGATGAATAAAGTTAACGCTGTTTTGTTTACTTCCAGTGGCGGCTGACCCGTTACCTTTGGTGACATGTGCAGGCAAACCAGACAAAGCCTGTACCGGCTGTAGCGCTGTTATTCTTCACTTTATTAGGTTTTAATATTTTTTCATGCGAGTAAGTAACCGTTTAGATGACCAATATGCGGTTAGTTTATCCACATGATGATGACGTTCTCGGAGCAGTGACGCTCCACCAGCAGCGACCGTAGCGGAGCGTCACCGAGGCAACAGCCCGGTCTGCGGAGCCGGTCGGCCGGGTAACAGCGTCGTCCCCGGGGTAAGACAGAGCCCATTAACTCAACCGTAGGTCTTTAGAGCTTCACCGCCGGCTGGTTTCATTCTCTTTAGATTAGTTATTGAATGTTTGTTTAGTTGTGATTAGTTTGTTTGAATGAAAAGTGAAGCTTCATGTGTGAACTGGACAGAAGAGCAGCGTTGCCTTGGAGATGTAGCTACACAAATCACCACCTACAGATCAATAAATAAAACAATGAACCGATCGGTCTATTCAATTTAATTTACGGAGGGAAATTCAGTGATGTGGTTGTTTTTTCGTGCACGTCAGCAGCACAGCTTGGTAGGAAAAAAGGAAAAACATGCCCATAAGTGGTCTGGAGTGGTCTTGATGGTTTTGATATTCAACCTGCACTTCAACACATGTAGGCCTGGGTTGTTTTGTTATTATTTCTGTTGGAGAATATAAGCCAGTGGCCTTTTTAGTGCCAAATTTGTTCTTCACAGGAGAGAAACTGTGTTTAAAGTTTAAAGAAAGCTATTAAAATAGTCTTTGAATTTTCTTTGTGTTTATTCTACACTAATTTGATGATTATACATAAATAAATATTTGTTATAAGCTCAAGCAGTAAGTGGACAAATGCAGTTTATTAATAATAATAATAATAATAATAATAATAATTAAAGCCGCAAGCGGCTATGACGGGCCCTCGTTCCACGCCACTCGGCGTCCCCGCTACCCCCGGGCCGCTCTTCAAAACCCCCGCGCGCAACCGGGCGTGGGCGGCTGCGTCGAGGGCGGTCCCCTCGTCGAACACGTGAAGTTTCGAGCAAATCGGACAACGTACGATGGAGTTACGGCAGGTTTACGGTTGTCCACCAGGGGGCGGTAACGGGATGTGGGCCGTTGTGTTTGGGGTCGTGACCTCATCACACATGTGAAGTTTCAGGCTGATCGGACAATGTCGATGCAAAACACGACATTTCCTGTGTCCACAAGGGGGCGTCTTGAGCGAGCTAGCGTACGATCAAATGGAGGCGTAGAGGGCGGGCCTCTGATCATGTACTGAAATTTTGAAGTGACTACGATCAAGTATGTGGGCGTGGAAGGCAAACGTAATAGCATGGCGACTAAACGAGCTGTTGGCCAACTTTGTCGCCCCCTAGCAGCCACGCCGTTTGACGTAGAGAAAAGCTTTTAATAGTGTTTGACCAGCTTGGTCTCCTGATGATCTGTAGCGAATATGAAGTCAATCGGGCAAAATCCGTGGGAGGTGGCAGTTCACGATGGAGCGCTATTCCTGTCGCCTCCACAAGGGGGCCATTAGCCGTAGCGTCATAGCGTTCATGAAATACTTTCACCAACTTGTTCGGCATGTTTTAGAAGTGGAATGAAGTTGATGGGGTCAACGATGTATTTTTAATGAATTTTAGCGCACTTCCTGTTACCACCGGGGGGCGCTATGAGTGACGTAGGAAAATAATATGTCGGATCGTTCAGGGTCACGCCCTCATCATGTGCACCAAGTTTGAAGCAGCTGCGATCAAATCTGTGGGCGTGTTAGCATTTAAACCTTTTTAGCTGACTCGTGGGACTTGGCCGTGCCCTAGCAGCCACGCCCTTTGAGCTACACACCTGCGGAGCACAAGCCGTAATCAGCTTGGTCTGGAGATGTTCTCTACCCAATTTGAAGTCAATCGGGCGAACTCCCTCGGACGAGTTCGTTTTGCGTCAAAGAAATGCTAACCAAAATGGCCGACTTCCTGTTGGGTTTAGGGCGTGGCTGCAATTCAATTTTTTGTATGTTTGGGTATGATACAGGTGTGTGTCGAGTTTCGTATGTGTACGACAAAGTAAGCGAAATTTGTCTATGGAGAATTTCGGAAAAACTTCAAGGGGGCGCTATTGAGGCATTTAGCCACGCCCATGGGAAACGACTGTATCCGCTGAAAGAGCTCGCCATTCTTGACCTGTGGATGAAATTTCGTGAGGACACGACTTCGTTAAAGCCACGAAAAAGGCAAACGTAATTGTACGATAAAAAATCGCCAGTCGCCGCGGCGGCACACGGACGCCGTTCGTCGTATCTTAACAGCGTTCATAATGTAGCTTCAGCAACTGGTTCTGCATGTATTAGAAGTGGAATGAAGTTGATCGGGTGAAGTATGGATTTTTAATTAATTTTTGCGTACTTCCTGTTACCACCGGGGGGCGCTATGAGCCAGGCAGGAAGTCGATACATCAAAACGTTCAGGAAGGAGCCAACGTCATGTCCTTTGAATTTCAAGTGGCTACGACGAAGTATGTGCGCGTATTTGGCAAACGTAATTTAAATTGGGAAGATACACATTCGCCGCGGCGGCACACGGACGCCGTTGCTCGTAGGGTCAAAGCGTTCATGATGTAACTTCACCATCCGGGTCTGCATGTACTAGAAGTGGAACGAAGTCGATTTGGTCAACTACGTATTTTTAACGAATTTTTGTACGTTTCCTGTTACCACCGGGGGGCGCTATGAGCGACGTAGGCAAATAATATGTCGGATCGTTCAGGGTCTCTCCATAGATTTTTGCACCAAGTTTGAAGCGTCTACGATCAAGTATGTGGGCATGAGAGCCGTTCGTATTTATATGGCGAGCACCGAAACAGTCGCCAAACTTCAAGGCATGCCAGAGGCCAAGCGCTTTGAGCTACAGACCTGCGGAGCACAAGATAAGCTCAGCTAGGTCTGACGATGTTCTCTACCCAATTTGGAGCCGATCGGGCGTAACCCCTCGGAGGAGTTCGTTTTGCGTAAACAAAGTTTGAAGCAAAATGGCCGACTTCCTGTTGGTTTTCGGGTATGTCTGTAAAGCGATTTTTTGTAGATCTGGGGTTGATGAATATGTTTACCAAGTTTCGGACAAATCGGTGTCGCAGACCCTCATTCCCTATGCGCGGTCTAGGGGGCGCTGTGGTGCCATTTGGCCACGCCCACATGCGAGACCACCACTGAATCGCAATTTTCGGGCTTCCCCCTCTGTGTTTAAAATTTGGTGAGTTTTCGAGCATGGCAAAGGGGTCGAAATCGCGTTCAAACGCGGAGATCCAAAATAATAATAATTAAAGCCGCAAGCGGCGATGGACGGCCCTCGCTCGCCCATGCCACCGCGGGGCCTGAGGCACGCCGGGGCCGTGGCGCGGAGCAGAAATGGAGAAAAAACCTGGAAGGAGGCCAAAAACGCAATGTTTCGTTCATCCACCAGGGGGCGGTCACCGCATGTGGTCTGGTGCGTTCAGGGGCCGCCCCTCATCACTCGTGTGAAGTTTGGAGTGAATCGGACAAAGCATGAGGGAGTTATGAGCAGTTAAAGGTTCGTCCACCAGGGGGCAGTAATGGGATGCGTGCAGGTGTGTTCAGGGTCAGCCCCTCATCACACATGTGAAGTTTCGTGGGAATCGGACAAAGCATGAGGGAGTTATGAGCAGTTAAAGGTTCGTCCACTAGGGGGCAGTAATGAGATGCGTGCAGGTGTGTTCAGGGTCAGCCCCTCATCACACATGTGAAGTTTCGTGGAAATCGGACAAAGCATGAGGGAGTTATGAGCAGTTAAAGGTCCGTCCACTAGGGGGCAGTAATGGGATGCGTGCAGGTGTGTTCAGGGTCAGCCCCTCATCACACATGTGAAGTTTCGTGGAAATTGGACAAAGCATGAGGGAGTTATGAGCAGTTAAAGGTTCGTCCACTAGGGGCAGTAATGAGATGCGTGCAGGTGTGTTCAGGGTCAGCCCCTGATCACACATGTGAAGTTTCGTGGAAATCGGACAAAGCATGAGGGAGTTATGAGCAGTTAAAGGTTCGTCCACTAGGGGCAGTAATGAGATGCGTGCAGGTGTGTTCAGGGTCAGCCCCTCATCACACATGTGAAGTTTCGTGGAAATCGGACAATGTTGATGCAAAAAATGGCACTTCCTGCTACCACCGGGGGGCGCTATGAGTTACGTGGGAAGTTAATATATCGGGACGTTCAGGGCGGAGCCATCATCATGTCCAGCAAGTTTGAAGTTGATTGGATGAAGTATGTGGGCGTGAGAGCCACTCGTATGTACATGGCGAGCACGCCATAGTGTATTGAGCGCTGGCAGCCACGCCCTTTGACCTACGGACTCACGGAGCACAAGATAAGCTCAGCTAGGTCTGACGATGTTGTGTACCTAATTTCAACTTGATCGGGCGAATGCTGTGGGAGGGGTTAATTTTAGGCGGGAAAAATCAAAACCAAAATGGCCGACTTCCTGTTGGGTTGAGGTCATGAGGTCAAGAGGCTTTTTTGCATATCTGGGTATAATACATATGTGTACCGAATTTTGTGTGTGTACGACAAAGTAAGACGAATGGCGATGCCATTGACACGGGTTTGTAGGGGGCGCTATTCGGTAATTTAGCGCCGCCCATGTGCGACCACCCAAAAATGTCGAATTTCGGATCAGGCCGGACGTCCGGGCAAAAGTTGGCGCATTTTCGAAGTCGGGAAAGGGGCCAAATTGGGGCATGAAGGCGACGGAATAATAATAATAAGAATAATTAAAGCCGCAAGCGGCGATGGCGGGCCCTCGCTCGCCCATGCCACCGCGGGGCCTGAGGCACGCCGGGGCCGTGGCGCGGAGCAGAAATGGAGAAAAAACCCGGAAGGAGGCCAAAAATGCAATGTTTCGTTCATCCACCAGGGGGCAGTCACCGCGTGTGGTGTGGTGCGTTCAGGGGCCGCCCCTCATCACTCGTGTGAAGTTTGGAGTGAATCGGACAAAGCATGAGGGAGTTATGAGCAGTTAAAGGTTCGTCCACCAGGGGGCAGTAATGGGATGCGTGCAGGTGTGTTCAGGGTCAGCCCCTCATCACACATGTGAAGTTTCGTGGAAATCGGACAAAGCATGAGGGAGTTATGAGCAGTTAAAGGTTCGTCCACTAGGGGGCAGTAATGGGATGCATGCAGGTGTGTTCAGGGTCAGCCCCTCATCACACATGTGAAGTTTCGTGGAAATCGGACAAAGCATGAGGGAGTTATGAGCAGTTAAAGGTTCGTCCACTAGGGGGCAGTAATGGGATGCGTGCAGGTGTGTTCAGGGTCAGCCCCTCATCACACATGTGAAGTTTCGTGGAAATCGGACAATGTTGATGCAAAAAATGGCACTTCCGGTTTCCACTAGGGGGCCACATGAGCGACACCCCTATAAGTTAATATATCGGGACGTTCAGGGCGGAGCCAACATCATGTCCAGCAAGTTTGAAATTGATTGGATGAAGTATGTGGGCGTGAGAGCCACACGTATGGACATGGCGAGAACGCCAAAGTCTGATGAGCGCTGGCAGCCACGCCCTTTGACCTACGGACTCACGGAGCACAAGATAAGCTCAGCGAGGTCTGGAGATGTGGTGTACCTAATTTCAACTTGATCGGGCGAACGCTCTGGGAGGAGTTAATTTTAGGCGGGAAAAATCAAAACCAAAATGGCCGACTTCCTGTTGGGTTGAGGTCATGAGGTCAAGAGGCTTTTTTGCATATCTGGGTATAATACATATGTGTACCAAATTTTGTGTGTGTACGACAAAGTAAGACGATGGCGATGCCATTGACACGTGTTTGTAGGGGGCGCTATTCGGTCATTTTGCGCCGCCCATGTGCGGCTCCACCAAAATATCGAATTTCGGAGAAGGCCGGACGTCCGTGCAAAAGTAGACGCATTTTCGCATTTGGGAAAGGGGCGAAATTGGGGCCAGAAGTTGCGTAAGAATAATAATAATAATAAACTTTACAATTTCAATATAGCATTTTTCCCCGGGGGTCTTCCATATCACATGATTACTTGATTACTTGATTACTTTGGGGACACTTGCACTTTGGGGTCACTTGCACGTTGGGGGCATGAACGAATTACAATAGGGCTTTCGCCAGGCGACTTGCAGTCGCCGCTCGGGCCCTAATTAAAGCCGCAAGCGGCTATGACGGGCCCTCGTTCCACGCCACTCGGCGTCTCGCTCCCACGACCCCCCGGTCCCCGCCACCCCCGGGGCGCTCTTCGAAATCCCCGCGCGCCACCGGACGTCGGCAGCTAGTAGAGGGTCGTTCCCTCATCAAACACGTGAAATTTCGAGAAAATCGGACAATGTACGATGGAGTTACGGCAAGTTTACGGTTCGTCCACCAGGGGGCAGTAACGGGATGTGGGTCGTTGCGTTCAGGGTCGTGACCTCATCACACATGTGAAGTTTCGAGCAAATCGGACAATGTCGATGTAAAATATGGCATTTCCTGTGTCCACAAGGGGGCGACTTGAGCGAGGTTGCGTACGATCAAATGGAGGTGTAGAGGGCGGGTGTCTGATCACGTACATCAATTTTGAAGCAGTTCGGACGAAGTACATGGGAGATAGAGCAGCCCGTGTATGCATGGCGAGGCATCAGAAATGGCGGCGGCCACAGTGGCCACGCCCTTTGACCTACCGACCTGCAGAGCACAAGCTGTAATCAGGGCGGTCTGAGGATGATGTGTAGCGAATATGAAGCCGATCGGGCGAAACCCCTAGGAGGAGTTCGTTTCTGATGGACCGCAATACGTGGCGCCGCCACACGGGGGCAATTAGCCGTAGCCTCAAAGCGTACGTAATGTAGCTTCACCGATTTGTTTCACATGTATCAGAAGTGGAACGAAGTTGCTGGGGTGAACTATGTACGATTAATTCATGTTAGCGTAATCTGTGTCGATTTCCTGTTACCACCGGGGGGCGCTATGAGTAACGTGGGAAGTTAATATGTCAGATTGTTCAGGAAGGACCCATCATCATGTCCACCAAGTTTGAAGCGGCTACGATCAAGTATGTCGGCGTGAGAGCCGTTCGAAGTGAAACGGCGCCGAACACGAACAGTCGCCAAAATGTGTCGCATCATAGCAGCCACGCCCTTTGACCTACAGACATGTAGTTCACGAGATAAGATCAGCATGGCGTCTCGATGGTCCATAGCCAATTTGAAGTCAATCGGACGAAATCTGTAGGAGGGGTTCGGTCAAATAGGTCAAAATTTCAATCCAAAATGGCCGACTTCCGGTTGGGTATAGGGCGTGGCTTTAAGAGGATTTTTTGTGTGTCTTCCCATGTTCTATAACCCCACCAAATTTCATGCATGTAAGTGCAACGGTGTGGCGGGGCTGATCAATTCAAAATTTCAAGGGGGCGCTGTTGCGCCATTACATTCTGCGCACACGAACGGATGTCATGGTACGTCTATTTTCACCAGACTACACGTGTATGCCAAATTTCATCCGTTTCTCGCTTCGGCAAAGGGGTCGAAATCGCGTTCAAACGCGCGTAATAATAATAATAATAATAATAATAATAATTAAAGCCGCAAGCGGCTATGACGGGCCCTCGTTCCACGCCACTCGGCGTCCCCGCTACCCCCGGGCCGCTCTTCGAAACCCCCGCGCGCAACCGGACGTGGGCGGCTGCGTCGAGGGCGGTCCCCTCGTCGAACACGGGAAGTTTCGAGCAAATCGGACAACGTACGATGGAGTTACGGCAGGTTTACGGTTCGTCCACCAGGGGGCGGTAACGGGATGTGGGCCGTTGTGTTTGGGGTCGTGACCTCATCACACATGTGAAGTTTCGAGCTGATCGGACAATGTCGATGCAAAACACGACATTTCCTGTGTCCACAAGGGGGCGTCTTGAGCGAGCTAGCGTACGATCAAATGGAGGCGTAGAGGGCGGGCCTCTGATCATGTACTGAAATTTTGAAGTGACTACGATCAAGTATGTGGGCGTGGAAGGCAAACGTAATAGCATGGCGACTAAACGAGCTGTTGGCCAACTTTGTCGCCCCCTAGCAGCCACGCCGTTTGACGTAGAGAAAAGCTTTTAATAGTGTTTGACCAGCTTGGTCTCCTGATGATCTGTTGCGAATATGAAGTCAATCGGGCAAAATCTGTGGTAGGTGGCAGTTCACGATGGAGCGCTATTCCTGTCGCCTCCACAAGGGGGCCATTAGCCGTAGCGTCATAGCGTTCATGAAATACTTTCACCAACTTGTTCGGCATGTTTTAGAAGTGGAATGAAGTTGATGGGGTCAACGATGTATTTTTAATGAATTTTAGCGCACTTCCTGTTACCACCGGGGGGCGCTATGAGTGACGTAGGAAAATAATATGTCGGATCGTTCAGGGTCACGCCCTCATCATGTGCACCAAGTTTGAAGCAGCTGCGATCAAATCTGTGGGCGTGATAGCATTTAAACCTTTTTAGCTGACTCGTGGGAATTGGCCGTGCCCTAGCAGCCACGCCCTTTGAGCTACACACCTGCGGAGCACAAGCCGTAATCAGCTTGGTCTGGAGATGTTCTGTACCCAATTTGAAGTCAATCGGGAGAACTCCCTCGGACGAGTTCGTTTTGCGTCAAAGAAATGCTAACCAAAATGGCCGACTTCCTGTTGGGTTTAGGGCGTGGCTCCAATTCAATTTTTTGTATGTTTGGGTATGATACAGGTGTGTGTCGAGTTTCGTATGTGTACGACAAAGTAAGCGAAATTTGTTTATGGAGAATTTCGGAAAAAATTAAAGGGGGCGCTATTGAGGCATTTAGCCACGCCCATGGGAAACGACTCTATCCGCTGAAAGAGCTCGCCATTCTTGACCTGTGGATGAAATTTCGTGAGGACACGACTTCGTTAAAGTCACGAAAAAGGCAAACGTAATTGGACGATAAAAAATCGTCAGTCGCCGCGGCGGCACACGGACGCCGTTCGTCGTATCTTCACAGCGTTCATAATGTAGCTTCAGCAACTGGTTGTGCATGTATTAGAAGTGGAATGAAGTTGATCGGGTGAAGTATGGATTTTTAATGAATTTGTGCGTACTTCCTGTTACCACCGGGGGGCGCTATGAGCCAGGCAGGAAGTCGATACATCAAAACGTTCAGGGAGGAGCCAACGTCATGTCCTTTGAATTTCGAGTGGCTACGACGAAGTATGTGCGCGTGAACGGCAAACGTAATTTAAATTGGGAAGATACACATTCGCCGCGGCGGCACACGGACGCCGTTGCTCGTAGGGTCAAAGCGTTAATGATGTAGCTTCACCATCCGGGTCTGCATGTATTAGAAGTGGAACGAAGTCGATTTCGTCAACTATGTATTTTTAACGAATTTTTGTACGTTTCCTGTTACCACCGGGGGGCGCTATGAGCGACGTAGGCAAATAATATGTCGGATCGTTCAGGGTCTCTCCATAGATTTTTGCACCAAGTTTGAAGCGTCTACGATCAAGTATGTGGGCATGAGAGCCGTTCGTATTTACATGGCGAGCACCGAAACAGTCGCCAAACTTCGGGGCACGCCAGAGGCCAAGCGCTTTGAGCTACAGACCTGCGGAGCACAAGATAAGCTCAGCTAGGTCTGACGGTGTTCTCTACCCAATTTGGAGCCGATCGGGCGTAACCCCTCGGAGGAGTTCGTTTTGCGTAAACCAACTTTGAAGCAAAATGGCCGACTTCCTGTTGGTTTTAGGGTATGTCATTTTATGAAATTTTTTGAAGATCTCGGGTTGATGAATATGTTTACCAAGTTTCGGACAAATCGGTGTCGCAGACCCTCATTCCCTATGCGCGGTCTAGGGGGCGCTGTGGTGCCATTTGGCGACGCTAACATGCGAGACCACCACTGAATCGCAATTTTCGGGCTTCCCCCCCTGCGTCGAAAGTTTCATCCGTTTCTCGGCTTGGGAAAGGGGTCGAAATCGCGTTCAAACGCGGGGAACCATAAAAAGAATAATAAACATTACAATATCTGGGGTTTTTGCTGCCAGGTCTATGCAGTACTTGGTTACTTGCTTGCTTACTTGTTGTTACTCGTCGGCTGGCACGTTGACTAATGTGCATGTCGAATTACAATAGGGACCTCCCTGGGTCGTTGACACAGGCTCGGGCCCTAATTAAAGCCGCAAGCGGCTATGACGGGCCCTCGCTCCACGCCACTCGGCGTCCCGCTCCCACGCCCCCCCGGTCCCCGCTTCCCCCGGGGCGCTCGTCGAAACCCCCGTGCACCACCGGACGCGGGCGGTTGCGTCGAGGGCGGTCCCCTCATCGAACACGTGAAGTTTCGAGCAAATCGGACAATGTACGATGGAGTTACGGCAAGTTTGCGGTTCGTCCACCAGGGGGCAGTAACGGGATGTGGGCCGTTGCGTTCGGGGTCGTTGCCTCATCACACATGTGAAGTTTCGAGCAAATCGGAATATGTACGATGGAGTTACGGCAAGTTTACGGTTCGTCCACCAGGGGGCAGTAACGGGATGTAGGCCGTTGCGTTCAGGGTCGTTACCTCATCACACATGTGAAGTTTCGAGCAAATCGGACAATGTCGATGCAAAATATTGCATTTCCTGTTACCACCAGGGGGCGACATGAGTGACGTCTGAAATTAATATGTCAGATCGTTCAGGGTCACGCCCTCATCATGTCCAGCAAGTTTGAAGTAGCTACGATAAAGTATGTGGGCGTGAGGGCCATTCGTATGGACATGGCGAGCAATGTTAATTGATGTTAATTGAGCCATAGCAGCCACGCCCTATGACCTACACACCTGCGGAGCACAAGATAAGGTCATCATGGGGTTTCGATGCTGGAAAACAAATTTGAAGCCGATCGAGTGAAATCCCTAGGACGAGTTCGCTCAAACGTAAGTAGTGGAAATGGCAAAAAATGACCAAAAAATGACCAAAATTGAAAATTAAATTCAAAATGGCCGACTTCCGGTTGGGTTTAGGGCGTGGCTCCAAGAGGATTTTTTGTGTGTCTCCCCATGTTCTATAACCCCACCAAATGTCATGCATGTAGGTGAAACTGAGACGTGGGGCTCGCCGTTTAAAATTTTCTAGGGGGCGCTATTTTGCCATTTGGCCCCGCCCATTTTTAACGACTTCAAAAAACAAAATTTTTGTGCCGTCCCGATGTGCATGCCAAATATCGTTCGTTTTACGGCATGTTCAGGCCTCCAAAAAGGCGATTTACTATGGGTAAGAATAATAAAAAATAATAAAAAACATTACAATATCTGGGGTTTTTGCTGCCAGGTCTATGCAGTACTTGGTTACTTGCTTGCTTACTTGTTGTTACTCGTCGGCTGGCACGTTGACTAATGTGCATGTCGAATTACAATAGGGTCCTCCCTGTGACGTTGTCACTGGCTCGGGCCCTAATAATAAACATTGCAATATCTGGGGTATTTTGCGCCAGGTCTATGCAGTACTTGGTTACTTGCTTGCTTACTTGTTGTTACTCGTCGGCTGGCACGTTGATTTATGTGCATGTCGAATTACAATAGGGTCCTCCCTGTGACGTTGTCACTGGCTCGGGCCCTAATAAACAGTACGATTTCAATAGTCCCTCCGGCGAGTGCTACTCGCCGCTCGGGCCTAATAATAAACATTACAATATCTGGTGTTTTCGCTGCCAGGTCTATGCAGTACTTGGTTACTTGCTTGCTTACTTGTTGTTACTCGTCGGCTGGCACGTTGATTTATGTGCATGTCGAATTACAATAGGGTCCTCCCTGTGACGTTGTCACTGGCTCGGGCCCTAATAATACATTTTTTTAATCGATTGACAGCCCTAGTAGAAACACATGTTGAATGAAGCAGCTGATGAAGCTCAGAGACAGATAAGCCTGCTGACTGACGTCTAGGGCTGACCCCAAAAAAATCGTTGCCATGGTAATCATGAAGTCGTGATCAATTTTATTAGGCTACTTGGCATCCTGGAAACCTGCCTGATTTTGCAGATATGCAGTGTTTGTTTGCCATAACTTTCATTATCTCCGCTACTATCGCGCACCCCCCCAGCCGTCGAAGCTTCGATTTTGATCAATTTTATGTCCGCGAATATTCAATTATCAAAATATGATAATCGGGACAGCCCTACTGACTGTCACAGACTAAACCTGCTCAAACTTCTAGTGCTGAAATCAGCACACACACTTCTATTCTATTCTAATATTTCACTACAAACATCACAGAGGAGGAGCCACCAGCTATTGATTATAGATCAGTTATTGTCACATTACATGTGTTTATGTAGGCTGGTTGAGGAGAAATGTGAATAGAAAGAGTGACTGGACTGAAACCAGAGAAGAAGGAAACAAACGTCACCATGACGACCGTCAGTGTGGATCAGTGTAATATCAGCCTCATGTCTGCAGCTCAGTGTCAACACAACTTTCACATCACATTTATCTGAGCAGAGAAATAAAACAGAGTCTGACCCCAGAGTCTCCAGTCTACAGTCTGGACTCTCCAGAAAACCACTCAGATGCTTCAGGTCTGAATCCTGCAGGTCGTTGAAGCTCAGCTCCAGGTGTCTCAGGTGGGAGGGGTTGGACTTCAGAGCTGAGACCAGAGAAGAACAGCTGATCTCTGACAACCTGCAGCTCCTCAATCTGAATAAAGAATAAAAGCAGTGAGTTGAGGACAAAGCTCCTTGTTGACAGCGTTCAGTGTCTCATCATCTGTTCAGAGCTGAAGAAGTTTCAGAAAGAACAAGTTCAGAAAGTGAAAGTCAAACAGCTGAAGCAACAGGAAGCAGGTTAAACAGTCACATACAACATTAATGCTTTGTCCAATTTGCTCGAAACTTCACGTGTGTGATGAAGGTCCGCCCCTGAGCTCATCTGCCCCAAGGGGGCAGTTGTGGGTCTGAGAAGTGAAGCTCACTTCCGCGTTCAAAAAACTGCAATCCCCCCGGATTCCTCTGGGGGCTGGTGTCAGAAGGGAGCATTCCCCATAGACCCCCATGTTAAAATCGCCGATTTTACATCCTCAATAAACATGTTAAAAGCCTGGTGTCAGAACGTTTTTTTTTCTCAATCGATAGTTTCTACCCCCGCACACACTCTGAGGGGGGGGAATTTTTTTTAACTCTACCGTTTTACTGTTATTAGGTTAAAACTCTGGCCAATTAGGGCGCGGAAATGTTGAGTGACAGGTCCGAGCAGCTCCGGAGACAGGCTGCTTCGAGGCCAGTGGGTGGGTTCTCGGCCGGCCAATCCAACATGGCGCTGTCCAGGCCGCCATGTTGGAGTCACAAAAACGACTCCCCAAAACCAATGGGTGACATCACGGACGCTACGTCCATTCTTTTTACAGTCTATGATCTGCCCACATCTGGTTACCGCCCTCTAGTGGATGAACGACAAATTGCGTTTTTTCGCTCCTGCCAGGTTTTGGCCCAATTCCAATCCGCCCCCTGAAGACTCGAGCCCTGAACCCTCACTGACTAAAGTGACGTCAGCTCTAAGTGACAGAGTGTGAGAGTCTGTGAGGGTCCAGATGCTGTAAACATGAATGGAACAGCACTTACCCACTCTCACGACACGTTACCTTGACAACAAAATGTTGTTGACTCCGGATAATTTACCGTACTTTCAATACGCACAAGGTGTGTGAGGTGGACGGACTCAAAACAAAATATTCCTGGATCAGATCTGATCAAATCATCATCAATAATCATAAACTGCACGTTAACACTGACAGTAAACTACTTCTTTTTTTTCTTTCTTTCTTTTTTTGTTGTTGCTCCTGTCCATTAACAATAAAGAGAGCGGCGGAGCTCTCTCTGACTACGTGTGTTAATTTACTTTTTTTTTTTTTTTTAACACTCGTTCCGACGGCATCTCATGTGTTTTACTTCACAACGCTATGAACTGTGGGTAATTCCCCTACCCAAAGTCAGCATCGGTGCTGACTTACGGTAAGGGGGCAGTAAGGGCTCATTCACTGACTCACTGACTTGATGATGAACGGAACAGCCCTCACACACTCACGGACTTCCCGTGAACGCACCTCTAAGTCAGTGAGTCCGTGAGGGGTCGGATTGGAATTGGGCCTTTATCTCCCTTCTCCCTTCTCGCCACAGCCCCTGCGTGCCTCAGGTCCGTGGTGGCGCGGAGACGTGAGGGCCCGATCATCACCACTTGCGCCTTTAATTCTGTTTATAACCTGTGGAGGTCAGCATTACGCTGGACAGCGTACAGCCTGCCGGAACACGAGAAGAAGAAGAAGAAGCATGTACCGGCTGTAGCGCTGTTATTCTTCACTTTATTAGGTTTTAATATTTTTTCATGCGAGTAAGTAACCGTTTAGATGACCAATATGCGGTTTATCCACATGATGATGAAGTTGCTCCGACGACGTTCTCGGAGCAGTGACGCTCCACCAGCAGCGACCGTAGCGGAGCATCACCGAGGCAACAGCCCGGTCTGCGGAGCCGGTCGGCCGGGTAACAGCGTCGTCCCCGGGGTGAGACAGAGAGCCCATTAACTTAACCACAGGTCTTTAGTGGTTCAACCTGCACTTCAACACATGTAGGCCTGGGTTGTTTTGTTATTATTTCTGTTGGAGAATATAAGCCAGTGGCCTTTTTTGTGCCAAATTTGTTCTTCACAGGAGAGAAACTGTGTTTAAAGTTTAAAGAAAGCCATTAAAATAGTCTTTTAATTTAAATATACATTTTTGTGTTTATTCTACACTAATTTGATGATTATACATGAATACATTTTCATTATAAGCTCAAGTCGTAAGAGTGCAAATGCAGTTTATTTGTTGATAAATTAATTACATAAAATTGTGAGATTAATTAGTTAATTTTTTTTTTTTATCTATCGACAGCCCTAATTTATTTATTTTCTGTCTTGTGAGGGGGGGTTGGGCGTGGTTGATTTGCTGTAAAATGTTAATAGTTCTGTAACCTGAAAAAAGGCTATAACTAAAGTGCTTAAAAAAACAAAACAGCCACATACAGAGAGAAAACAGCTCATTAATATTCATGAGAAGCTGCTGCTGCTTCAACACAGACGTAGTGACTCCGCCTCTTAAACTCTGCCAGCTCCACCTGCAAGGACAAAGTGGAGACAAAAGTCCAACAGGTCCAGTCAGTGAACTGACCTTAGAGTCTCCAGTCTACAGTTTGGACTCTCCAGTCCAGCACACAGAGCCTTTACTGCTGAATCATCCAGGTAGTTTCCAGTCAGGTTCAGTCCTGTCAGGTGGGAGGGGCTGGACTTCAGAGCTGAGGCCACGACTTCACAGTGACTCTCTGAGAGTCGACAACGAGTAAGTCTGTGAAGAGAGAAAATAAAATGTGTCAGAATTAAATCAGCTTTACGCCGGGATTCCACTGGATGCGGAACGATTCTGAAACGGGTCCGCTACGGAACGGCTGCGTACTCCGACTCCGTCAACTCACACCGGTTCCGTCCGTGATGTTGATTGTTGGGGCTCCGCCGCACAGCGGGATCTCGCAATAAAGCGGGTTGTAGTTTCCATAAAGTGAACCACAAAATCAAAAACAATTAATTTAATCCAGAGGAGGAGTAGAGAAACAACTTGGTGCTGACCTGACTTGATTTTACAATCACTATCTCCTTGTCCATGGTGTAAACGGGGTGAAATGATGTCTGAAAACCTCCGAGCTGCTGACTTCAGGCCGGTCGCTGCCCATTACAACGTTTTCAAGGTGTAAAGCAGGAAATATGCTCCGCTGTTAACTCTTTGACTGCCAGCCATTCTCACAGCAGCTTCCTCCAGCTTGCCAGGCATTTTCCAGCTTTTTGACTGATTTCCGTAGACCCACCATATATTATGTACTGTTACTACATACACATTTAACCCATCAAAGGAAAGATGAGGGTCTCTAGTTTCCAGCAAAAAAAACAGTTTGTTTCTATCTTGTTCCAGTCTTGTGAAATTGGCGGTTGAATATAGGTTAGTTTAGCCCAAAATGCCATTTTGGCACCAAAATCTTGAGAAAAAGAGGTTTTTGTGTCGGCTGTCATTTTCAGGTGGACCAGTACAATTAGCTCCATTATATTTTGCTTTAGTGATGCCTCAACATCTGCACAGTTGTTCTCTTGTAAACAACAACAAAATCAACACTGACAAATGACTTTTAATGACAAGAGACAAAACATTTAGCTACTGACACACACTACTGCAGCCTTTTTTCTTTCTTTTCTTTGAGTTACAACTTTTTCTTTCCTTTTTTTAGTGTGTGCGCGTGCGTGACGTGTGCGTGTGCATGTACGTGTGCGTGTGTCTGTGCGTGCGTGTGTGTCTGTGTGTCTGTGTGTGTATGTTCGGATCAGTTCGACAGGTTTTTGTAGCTGAAACACGGCGCTTTAGATCAGATCCAGGTTGCTCTGGTCAGCAGGCAGCGGTCTCACTCACTCTCTGTCTCACACACACATCTACACACACACACACACAGCCCCCTGAACGTGCCCCCTGAACCCACAGCCACAGACACTCCCACCACCTTTAGCTCTCGTCACGTTCGCCGGCGCCGTCCGCTCCTCATCCACACTAAATCGCGGGATTTTCAAGCTGCTATCTGAGTGATTTCTCGCAAAATCTGGAGACTTTCCAAACGCTCTTGACGACTAACGACGAGCGATCAACGGGGTGGTTGTTACTAACGTTTGTGCTTTGTATCACGGAGCTTCGACGAGCTGGCGCCGGCGGCCAGAGCGTCACGGAGCGGCGCCGCTGCAGTCAGACACCCGCACCGCTCCGTGAGGGGGGAAAACACGCTATATTTTTTATATCTCTCAATCCAAATGTGTTTTTCTGCACTTTATTTTGATGATACAAGCCTGATCTTCACAGAGGAGTAGGGCAAGACATTTAGCATGGCGTTGCAATTGAAAAAACGCTAAGACGAGTTATCTCGTCTTTGGCAGACTATGCTTGGATTCGCTAAGACGAGATAACTCGTCTTTGGCAGTGAAAGAGTTAACACGGTGTATTATATTTTGAAAATTAACCGGGTGTTTTATTTTGTATTTTGCCCACGATTTCCTGTCATACACGACCTGCTCTGTGCTGAGCTCTGCGTATGTGTTGCTCCGGCTGCCGGATGCCGGTGCTGTTCCGGACCCACGACGCAGCAGTGGAGTCGGTGGACGCTCACACGGTGATTATAATTAATACGTAACGGCTCCGCCGCCGTACCGGAGCGGATCTGCAGCCGTTCCGCATCCAGTGGAATTTAGGCGTTAGACTGTACAGTTGATGTATCTGATGACAGGATGTGATAAACACCTGAGGTTCAGGTCATCTTCTCAGTTCAGCAAGTGGAAGATGAAATGATCTCCAAGAGGCATAAAGTTAAACATGAAACACTGTTTTTCAATATTTTCATCAATATCAGTGTATTATTGTAGTTTTCTACAGTTTCAGAGTGAAAAAGGGAAACAAAGCAGCAGCAGCAACAGAATGGGAAACCCAGGAGACTGGAGCTCTCAGAGAACTTTGACCAAGGAATCAGACAAGAGATTTACTATTTACACACTGGGACAGTTTACAAAGGGGGGGGGGGGGGGGGGGGGGGGGTACTAGCTACTAACTATGCAGGGGGGGTCATTCCTATGTTCCCACAGCCCTATGTTCCCACATTTCTAACTTTTGTTGTCACTGAAAATTAGGCCCTATGTTCCCACAGCCCTTTGGTCCCACCATTGGTTGGGTTTAGGCAATGAAGAAAAGAGTTGGTTAAGTTTAGTAAAAAGACCCGGTAGAGGCTAGACAGGCCAGATAGATAGAGTCCAGATAGGTAGAGAGAGTCCAGTGGGAACATAGGGCCTAATTTTGAGGAAAACCTTAGAACTGTGGGAACATAGGGCCGTGGGAACATAGGGCTGTGGGAACATAGGGCTGTGGGAACATAGGCACGCTCCCATGCAGGGGGCCCAGACCTTTGCTGAGGGACCTTTTCCTTTTCTGGCAGTTTGTATAGTATAGTTTAAAAACGTAAATGTGTCATCTATAACTTCATGTGTTTTGGAGATCATTTCATCTTCCACTTGATGAACTGTTCACATTAACAGATATTTAAACCAGGGATGCCCAAACTTTTGCATGACACTGTAACTGTTATGGTGATAAAACAGCAACAATCACAACCAGCTGAAGAATCAACATGTTGGAGCAAAGTCAAACTGAGGCCTTATCCACATGAAAACGGAGCTTCACCCAAAAAGATCTTTTTCTTGTTTGTCTGTAAACACGACATAGTTTACAGAAATATCTGTGTACACACGGATCTACTGAAAATGACTAAAAACGCTGTAATACCTCCACCAGGCCCGTGTGGAGCGTATGTGTCGCTGTAACTGCCACACATAAACACTTATAACAGAGAAGAAGAAGGAAAGCTTCTCCGCTCAATCTCCAAACATTATAAGTGGAATAATTAATTATGATTTTAAAATGATTAATCGAACAGGCCTCGTCTGGACTCACTCAGCCTTCCTGCAGTTCCTCACAGCGGGGATCAGTCTCAGTCGTCCCTGATCTGATGTGTTGTACTTCTTCAGGTCCAACTCATCCAGAACCTGCTCTGACATCTGCAGCATGTAGCCCAGAGCTGAACACTGGATCTCAGAGAGTTTCTTCTCTGATCTGTTCCCTGACTTGAGGAACTGTTGGATCTCCTGATGAACTGACTGGTCCTTCATCTCCGTCAGACAGTGGAAGATGTTGATGCTTCTGTCAGGAGAGATTTTATCTTTGTCATCCCTGTAATAACTGTATTGTGTGTCATCACTGCCATCACTCTTCATCTTCTTCAGGTTGTTGATGGTTCTCTGGATGGTTTCTGGACTGTTGTCTGTCTGACCAAGCAGACCTCCTAACAGCCTCTGGTTGGACTCCAGAGAGAGGCCATGAAGGAAGCGAACAAACAGGTCCAGGTGACCGTTTCTACTGCGGAGGGATTTCTGCATGGCTCTCTGCAGGAAGACATCCAGGGTTAAACCATCATGTTGTTTTCCCAGGAAGTTCTCCAGGACCAGTGTGTTGCTGTTGGTGAAACAGTGGAACATGTAGACTGCAGCCAGAAACTCCTGAACACTCAGATGAACAAAGCAGTAGACTGTTTTCTGGAAGATCACACTCTCTCTTTTGAAGATCTCAGTACAGAGTCCTGAGTTCACCAAGGCCTCTGTGACATCCAGACCACACTGCTCCAGGTCTTCTTGGTAGAACATGATGTTTCCTTCCTCCAGCTGTTCAAACGCCAGCCTCCCCAGCTTCAGAAGAACTTCCCTGTCGGCCTCCGTCAGCTCGTGTGGACTCGTCTCATGTCCTTCACCGTACTTGTTCTTCTTCCTCTTTGTCTGGACCAGCAGGAAGTCTGAGAACAGGTCAGTCGTGGTCTTGGGCAGCTCTCCTCTCTGGTCTGTGGTCAACATGTGCTCCAGAACTGTAGCACTGATCCAGCAGAAGACTGGGACTTGACACATGATGTGGAGGCTCCTGGACGTCTTGATGTGTGAGATGATTCTTCTGGACAGATCTTCATCACTGGACCTCCTCCTGAAGTACTCCTCCATCTGGGTGTCAGTGAAGCCTCGGACCTCTGTTACCCTGTCGACACATGTAGGAGGGATCTGATTGGCTGCTGCAGGTCTGGAGGTGATCCAGACCAGAGCAGAGGGAAGCAGATTCCCCTGGATGAGGTTTGTCAGCAGCACGTTGACTGATGACGTCTGTGTGACATCAGACACAACCTCCCTGTTGTTGAAGTCCAGTGACAGTCTGCTTTCATCCAGGCCGTCAAAGATGAAGAGAAGTTTACAGACAGCCAGCTGCTCTGCTGTCACCTTCTGTAATGTTGGATGGAAAACATGGAGCAGCCTGAGAAGACTCAACCGCTGATCTCTGATCAGGTTCAGCTCCCTGAACGAAAGCAGAACCAGCAGACTGACATCTTGGTTCTCCAAGCCCTCGGCCCAGTCCAGAGTGAACTTCTGCACCGAGAAGGTTTTTCCAACGCCAGCGACACCATTGGTCAGAACCACTCTGATGGTTCTATGTCGGACAGGTAAGTATTTAAAGACACTGTTTTTCTGTTGAACAGGTAAGACTTTAGAGATTAAATTTCTCTGTTGGTCAGGTAAGTCTTTAAAGATTTCGTTGCACTTGATTGGAGTGTCATGGAGGGTCTTCTTCTTGGACGTTGTCTCCAGCTGTCTCACCTCATGTTGGGTGTTAACCTCTTCACTCTGTCCCTCTGTGATGTAGAGCTCAGTGTAGATGCTGTTGAGGAGGGTTTCACTTCCTGTTCCACTTACTGTTGCCTCAGTTCCTTCAGTCACTCGTTCACATCTGCTCCTCAGACTGATCTTATATTGATCTAAAACCTCCTGCAGACCACGATCTGCTGAGAGAGAAGAGACAGAGTCAGACTCAAGACATTTCATTACACACTGATGACACCTATCTCTCATTATATCCCTCACTCTGTGTATCAAAGATGTCAGACAAAATAGAAATACTCTTTCTTTGGTGCCCAGGCTCAGAGACAGAAAATTGCAGCACATCTCAATTCTCTGTCTCTTGACAGCAAAATTGAAGCAGGGAATCTGGGTTATCAACAGCAAAATTTGTGGTTACAAGATCAGCATTCTACCATCTCGCATGTGTGTGGCAAGGTGAAGAGGGCCCGGGCGGGGATTGAAGCCACACCTCCCAGGTAAGAGTCATGCGCGCTTGCCAGTCACCCAAAGGGACATCCCCTTGGCCAAGTAGCCAGGGCACATGATCAATTGGAGGCATATTGACAGGACCTGTCACATCTGCACATGTGCGAGTTTAAGTGTGTGTGTGGTGAAGATGGCTCAATACATGCGATTGTTTACTTGCACTTTTATTAGGGCTCGAGCGACGACAAGCGTCCTATTGTAATTGCTCTGTTTATTCTTCTCCTTCATTATTATACTCTCCCTAAAATCGCATTTTTGGAGGCTTTCTCATGCCCCAAAACGCGTCAAATTTGGCATGCACATCAGGCCTCGCGAAAAATGTAATATTTTAAAGTCGTTGGGAATGGGCGTGGCCAAATGGCTAAATGGCGCCCCCTAGAATATTTAAAAACATCAGCCCCGCCTTTGTGTTTCACCTAGACGCATGCAATTTGATGGGCTTATAGAACATGCCAACACACAAAAAATCCTCTTAACGACTTGCCTCCGGAGACCGTGTAGGCTGGGTCCTCCGAAGGCTGCAGCCGCTGAATTGAGACACAGCTATGGTGAAATCACAACAGGAAGTCGGCCATTTTGATTTGAACTTTTGACCTTTTTGAACGAACTCCTCCTACAAGTTTTGCCTGATTGACTTCAAATTCGCTACAGACCATCTAGATGCAACTCTGAAAAGTTATTAAAAGAATGTCTGTAGGTCAAAGGGCGTGGCTTCTAGGGCCTTACGAATTTTGGCGACTTTTTGTTTGCCCACATACTTTATCCGATCAACTTCAAACTTGCTGGACATGATGATGGCTCCGCCCTGAACGTCGTAATATATTATTATTATTTATTTATTATTTTCCTATAGTGCCCGCCGGTGGTGACAGGAAGTGGCCACGTTTTCCTTTAACGTGTACTGATGGCACATAGTTGACCCCATCAACTTCATTCCACTTGAACGCATGAACGCTGTGAAGCTACGAGTAATGGCGTCCGTGTGGCGACTATCGTCCCTCGCCATTAAATTATGTTTGCCCTTTTGATGGCTATAATAAACTCGTATCATCATGAAAATTGATACACAGGTCCAGGGTGGAGACCTCTTACATCTGATATGGGCGACGCCCATGGGCGGGGCCAAATGCCTCTATAGCGCCCCCTTGAAATAAAAAAAAAAACCCTCACCATAGGTTTTTTTTTTTGGAGTTGGAACATGAAAATTGGTACACATGTGTAGTCTCTTGCCCCATTGGTCTACTCAAACAGGAAGTCAGCCATTTTGATTTTAACTCATCATTTCCACTCGTTGCATTTTAACAAACTTGTCCTAGGGATTTTGTCCAATTGACTTCAAATTGGTTACACATCATTGAGAGACTATGCTGATTAAAAGTTATTAAAAGCTTTTCCCTACGTCAAGGGGCGTGGCCGCTATGACGCCGCCATGTTTGATCCATCACCATGCATATTCAAGCGGCTCTCTCTCCTACATACTTCATCCAAACTGCTTCAACATTTCTGTACATGACCAGAGCCCCGCCCTCAACATCTCCATATGCTCGTAGGCAATCTCACTCATGTCGCCCCCTTGTGGAGACAGGAAATGCCATATTGTACATCAACATTGACCGATTTGCTCCCAACTTCACATGTGTGATGTGGGTCGCCCCCTGAACGCACCGGCCCATGTTTTGTTACGCTCCTACTGCCCCCTGGTGGATGAACCATCAACTCATCATAACTCCTTCATGCTTAGTCTGATTTGCTCTAAGGTCCGCCCCTGAGCTCATCTGCCCACATCTGGTTACTGCCCCCCTGGTGGATGAATGAAACATTGCGTTTTTTCGCTCCTGCCAGGTTTTTTCTCGCTTCTCGCCACAGCCCCGGGATGCCTCAGGTTCGATGGCATGGGGTCGCAAGGGCCCGATCATCGCCGCTTGCGGCTTTAATTTTTCCATTGTATACTTTTGTATGCCTGTTGTGAAGCACAGTCTGCCTTGTACATGAAATGCGCTTTATAAATAAAGTTTGAACTGAATTGAATTGAATTGAAGACAGAGAGTCTGCCAATCTGATCTGATTATTTTCATCAGCTAAATTGCAACAAAGAGAAAGATTGAATGTGGTGCTGTTGATCATCATCAGTGCTCTGTGATGGAACAATAGGTGTGTTTCCATTGCAGGAACTTCGGGGTAATTTTACGGGGCCAGCCTCGTTGGTGCGTGTCTCCACTGCAGGAACCTCCCCCACAGGGCCATTTACAGGAACTTTTACAGGGGCCAACGGAGTACCTACTCCAGGGTAGGTACTCCGTTCAGCCCTGAAAAGCTCCTGGGTGGGGCTCGAGGTTAGGAATTTTTTGAAAAACACGAAGCAGCATCAAGAGGTAAACTTTTCACGTGAGTAACAGACAGACAATGGTCGCTACATCCCATCATTTTGCGGTTAAAATGTAAGCAAATAACGCAAGCCTTAACAAAACACACTGGGCAGAAAAACAGCCCATGACATTTTAAACATCTGCTTAAAGATGAAAAATAACAACTTTGTCAAAAGCAGAGATGTTTTTTGTTAACAAAAACTCTTAACTCTTTATCTTTTTTCTTCACTAAGCCAAATAGCTGCAACCATTTAATGTGATGACTGGGCCTGCTTGTTGGAACAGAGCAGCTGCATTCTTGGCTTTATGTGAGACACGGCCACGCGAAGATCACTCTCAACTCTGAGTCGTGACCTGTATTTGTTTTTCATATGTGTCAGCGCAGAAAATGTCTTTTCGCACAGATACGTGGATGCAAATGGGAACAGTACATCGGTTGCAGCTTTTGACAATGCTGCGTACTCTGTTGCTACTGACAACCAGAACTCTTCCAGTGCGCATGCCGAGAAAGCAGTCTGTAATGTGCGGTCAGAGGAGAGATCTAGCAGGGCGTCCTGCAGCTCTGATGGCAGGTGATGCGCGGTGGTCAGAGGTGGGTAGAGTAGCCAAAAATTGTACTCAAGTAAGAGTATAGTTACTTTAGAATAATGTTACTCAAGTAAAAGTAAAAAGTAGCCATTCAAACATTTACTTGAGTAAGAGTAGAAAGTACTTGGTGAAAAAGCTACTCAAGTACTGAGTAACTGCTGAGTAACCTCTGATTTGTTCGTTTAATGATCAGCGCGTGAATGTAGGCCTAATCTGATACACAAAGATATAATAGCAATGAAAAAATCCAGCTATTGCCAAAGAACAACATTTAACAACTAAGACAATAGGCTGAATGACATTTTTTTTTTACAAAGTAACATAAATGAAGACAAATTCAGCCACAATAATTTACATAGGCCTATCTATGAAAGGTCTATGAACTAGCTCTTTGTGTGTGTGGGTGTGTGTGTCTGTGACGACCTCATCCAAGAGGCTTCTTCAGTTCTGAGATTAATGCCAGAAACACCAGGTATTTAAACCCAGAGTGTGATCCTATGATAGGTTTCTAGCGGTTTCTAGTGAAACCAAAGTCACATGACCACACCCCCGAAACTGGAGGGGTGGTCATGTGACTAGGAGTCACATGTCTCCAGGTGTGTATGGGGTTTAAACTTCCTGGGGAGGAAGAAGAATAAGATGACCTGGATGACTGAGAACCTTCACCAAAGACGGTTTATATTGAATATCTTTGCCTTCACGGACATTATCCACGACATACCAGGGCTGACGTCATCCTAATCATTTACTAGCCGCAGTTTCTCAAATTTGAGGCGGAGTGGCCGTCCTGTTTACCGCGGAGATTTTGTGTGCAGTCATGTGACTGCCTGGCTCTGTCTGATTGGTTAAACGAAGGCAAACGTTGTGAGTGGCTACATATGATTGGTGAAACGCAGTCATGTGACAGAGGCTCGGACGTATCTCCATTAAAACATAAACAAATAATTTGCACATTAGATCGATAAGAAAAAGTAGCGAGTAGCGACTGGAATGAAGCTCAATGTAACGGAGTAAAAGTACCGCTTCTTCTGAAGAAATATACTCAAGTAAAAGTAAAGAGTATGCTGCATTGAAACTACTCTTAGAAGTACAATTTATCCAAAAAGTTACTCAAGTAAATGTAACGGAGTAAATGTAGCGCGTTACTACCCACCTCTGGCGGTGGTGGAGGTGGTGAAAGGCTGGCGTATCCAGTCGTACTTTTCCGGCGTGTCATCATTTGGGAAGTACTTATTGAAACTTTCAAGCAAGCTCCTGAGGTGAGAGGTAATAATTCCTTTCATAGTTTGAATGGTTATGTCGTAACTCTCCATAAAGTCATCAAGCTCAGGGAACATTTCAACACTTCCCCCTTCCACTCGCACAGCCCACCGCTCCAGCTTTCGCTTAAATGCCGTTACCTTATCAGAGAGAATAAGGACATTTGTGTTTGGGCCTTGTAGGGACAAGTTTAAGCTGTTTAGTTTGTCAAAAATGCTGGCTAAATATGCGAGGCTCGCGACCCACTTTGGGTCAGTCAGATAGTCAGCAAGGGGAGAACTACAGTCTGATAAAAATATGCGGACCTCCTCACGCAGTTCAAAGAGCCTCGTTAAAACTTTGCCATGAGAAAGCCACCTGACCTCTGTGTGAAAGAGAAGTGCTTCGTGGTCTGATCCCATTTCATGACAGAGTGTGGCAAAGAGTCTGCTTTGCAGTGGCCGTGATTTAATGAAATTAACGATCTTGACTGATGTTTGGAGAACATCACGAAACTCTGGCTCGAGACACCTGCCAGCAAGTGCTTCCCTGTGGATCATACAGTGCAGAAATTTCACATGGGGGGCTACCTCCAACACGCAGGCCCGCAAACCTTTTCTTGCCCCCTGCATAGCACCAGCTCCATCTGTGCACACAGATACACAGCTCTCCCATCTCAGCCCCTCTTTTTGTATGTTACTGTTGAGCTTGTTGAAAATGTCCCGTCCAGTGCATGTTCCCTCCATTGATGAGCAAAACAACATATCCTCGTGCATTTTCCCTTCGTAGCTGTACCTCACAAAGGCCAGCAGCTGCACATCTCCTGACACATCTGTGCACTCATCAAGTTGCAGGGAAAATCTTCCACTCTTCATCACTCTGTCAATGAGTTGATTTTTAATGTCATCTGCTATGTCCTGAATGCGGCGCCCCACGGTGTCATTTGACAGGGGAATGGTTAAAAGACTGTTAGATATATTTTTCCCCGTGCATTGCTTTTGTCATTGCTACAGCTGCGGGACGGATGAGACTCTCCGCAATCATGTGAGCCTTTTTCAATTGAGCCACCAGATATGCCACCTCATATGAAGCTGCCAGGGCCCTAGAAGGGACAGTAGTATATTCACTGACCACTGTTTTTTGCATTCTTAGTTCTTGCTCCCTGCGCTGAAAGAAATCAATTGGCTTATCAATTAAGCTGCTGTGTTTTGTCTCTAAATGTCTTTTAAGTTTTACTGGCTTCAAGCTCTCGTGTGCCAGCACCTCAGAGCAAATGACACATTGTGGGTAGTCAATGCTGTTTTTTGTTGTGAAGGAGAAGCCATATTTCAAGAAGTCGGGCTGCTATTTGCGGAGCCTCGAACCTTTATCAGCCGCCGGTGTCGGCCCGGCCAGTGCCCTACTTTTCTCAGGTGGTAGTTCTGGTGGCTGATCTTGGGACCCCTGTTGCTGCTGCTGCTGCTGACTGTCTGGAACACTTTTTCTTTTAAGCCATCGCTCCATTTTTCCAGCTAGCACACTTGCTGCAGCTGTGGCTAAAACAACAACGCGCCTGTTTTTTTCTCTCTTTTTCTGTTTTTTTTCCCCACGGTGCTTCACTGACCAGATATCTCACGCGCACAGATCAGGATCATAGCCTACACCGCGGTGATACAATTAATTTTGGACAAACAACGCAGCAGAAAACAACTCTTTGTTTGAAATTATGTAATTTAATATTAATATAACGACCCTTACTTTTATAATGTTTAAGTAGCCTAATGTTTAAGTTTAAGTTCTGCGATTTCAGACTGTCTGTGAACGCCCCCCACCTCCTCCCTGCAGCTGTCCGTGGTGCTGATAGGTAACGTTGTTTACACTCTGTGTTGTGGCTTGTCTGTGAACAGGGGTGGATTGGCCATAGGGAGTACCGGGAGTTTTCCCGGTGGGCCGGTCACTAATGGGCCGATAGGCGGCCGTTTTTTATTTATTTATTTAACTTTTTTTTCGCCATGCCTCTCCTTGCCTATTGGGGAGAGAGACATGCATCGGCTTGGCCCACAGTGCTCAGCTGCAGACACAGCAGAGAGGTGACGATTGGCCCAGTGGCTTGTCTACCTGGCCCAATGGCCCTATGAGAGGCTACAGAGGCCCAGGAGTCCCACCCACGCATGTTCTAGACCCCCCCTCGTCCAATCACGGAGTCATGATGAGAGAGAGAGCGAGAGAGAGAAAACAACAACACACTAGCGCACGAAAACGGAAAAGAAAAGTAAACAAACGCAAAGGCGGCGCGGGAAAATGGAGGAAAGTAACAGCAGCACAGACTGCTAAAAGTACAACAATTACGCAGATCAGGGGCCGCCTGGCCTGGCCGGGGCTAGAAGCACCGATGCTGCAGCTTCAGCAGCAGGTCCTTCACGTGAGTCTGACAGAGAGTGAAGCTCCCGTTACCAGTGCCCTTATGGTGCAGGAGGAGGCTGAACAAATAAGTGTTGAGGAAGACTCTCCACCATGTGAAGGAGGTAGTGATCCCGTGTTAAGCAGGTATGTGCTTTCCAGAATGGTGTGGATAAACATTCATTAAAATACTGTAAATGGTCCAGAACGGTTGCTATGAACTTTACTTGACATAATAAATAACTATGATGGTGTGGTGTGTTACAGCTAAATCTAGTTATCTAAAGTTGGAAAACAATAAATTCATATACTATCCTGATTAATTGATTAGTTGCTTTTATTAAAGTGCTAACATGCACCTTTCTTTGTGCCCTCACTCAAATTTGGTCATGAAGGACATTGAGCTAACAACTTAACAAATGCTTTCCATATTTTTTTCAGTCAGTGTTTATGGTTTATTGTCCTTTCAACAGTTTAACATTATACAGTTAAAATTAATAAAACACTGATTATTCTGTTACAGTAAAACATCATTCTGCATACAGTATTTCTTGTCATGCTTCATTGTCTATACATTATGTTGAGCTGTACTGTCTTTCTAAGATAAAATTAGTGTTTGTCCATTTTTCAGATCATTGTACTATTGTTTTCCATACTTTAGCCGACTAGCCAAAGTTCTGATTGCATGCAGACTGATTATGTGCATGTAATGTTGTCCAAACTTAACCTATTCCACACTATTCCTCTACTTTGTTGTATATTGTATATCGTTTAGTAGTGGTGTTATTAAGAGCTTGTGTGTTTGTATGTACATCAACGGTGCTAGTTGGCAAAATATCCGCGCGCAGATAGTGGGCCGGTCTGGACCAAAAAGTCCAGGGCCAAATTTTTGTCCCAGTCCACCCCTGTCTGTGAAACGTGCACTGCTCAGGGACTGGGCAGATCTGTCCCACTTGCTTTCTCCCCGACTCCGTTGTAGGAGATCTTCACAGAGTAAAAGAAATAGCCTACACTTTTTTTTCTCTCCCCCGCTCCGAGGCTGCTGCAGCCGCCGGCTTGAGGCTGCTGCAGCTGCCGACCCTGCTGACAGCAGACCGGGGAGAAAAAAAAAAAAATCTTTCTGATAATGTGTGAATGAGAAGGGCAGACATGAGACTAGTGGACAGGTTCGTTGTTGTTGTTTTGGTGTAGTTTGAGTAATAAAATCCGTGTTTGAGACCAACCGCTCGTCGTCCTTCTAACGTCCGGTCAGAGCTACATTAATTTTGCGCATTTATATTTTTCCAAAATGATTTGGCAACCCCCAGAAATCATCTCGCGACCCCAATTGGGGTCGGGACCTCAAGGTTGAGAACCACTGGCCTAGCAGACACCGCTGTAAACAACAAGAAAACAGCAGGAAGATGTACACAAATGGACCGACGGTGAGGTGCAGACATTGATGCAGTCTACAGCACCGAGGAGATTCAGAGGGGGTTTGAGTCATCGCGGCGAAATGAAAATATCAGCGCACCTCGACACACTGGGGATCCATCACGCTGCGAAACAATGCCGTGAAAAAAAAAAGAAACGCGGCTACCGCCTTCTTCGTTGTTGTTATGATTTTTGTGCATGTGCTTGTGACGTCACGGTCGAAACTGTCGCACAACGATTAAGCGGCGATCAAAACTCATGACGTCGCCCAGGGGTCCGACTCTGCAGTGGAAACACGGCCACTGAGAGGGCCGAGTGAGAGGATGGTTCCTGTAGAAGTTCCTACCCCCTCCCTTTACCAGGAACTCCTGCAGTGGAAACGCGGCTAATGACTCTCTGACATCAGATCCTGGTTTTAGAAATGACCACATCAGCAGACAGATGTTCAGTCTCCCTTTGTCCACAGCTGCTCTGATTGGCTGTCTGCAGCTCACCTCTGGTTCTGGGTCTTTGTCCACACTGGGGACAGGAGGGGGGTCCTGAAGAACCAGACTGGTCCCAGTATGAGGCGAAGCACCGTCTGCAGAACCAGTGTCCACAGCTGGTGGAGACTGGATCCTTCAGGACGTCCCGACAGAGACCACAGCAGGACAGCTGCTGGTCCACAGAGACACCACTCCTCTTCCTCCTGTCAAGACATTTCTGTGTCACTAACATGTCACAGTCACAGCTCCACATCTGTGCTCTGATTGGTTAACCACCTTAAAGGGGGGTCAGTAAGCAGAGGGAAAACAAGAAAAGAGCGGAGAGAGGGCTGTACTATGTGTGCTTGCTCTGTCCTCGTAGTGGAATTATTTTTTGTATTGTCCCTAATAAGAAACAATAAAAGTCTAAAGTCTAAAGATAACAGATTCATATGATACTGATAAAGAAGGAACTCTGGGTCACGTATGCATTGATCTTGTCAGTCATATTGCTCCACACCGCCTCTGTTACCCTTTTCTTATCGTAAGTTCCTTATATACATCATAAATCTCCATAAGGAGTGCTTCCTGGTTTCTCAATTTCAATATACTCCGTTTCCTTCACATGAATCTAATGACTGAATCATCTTCAGCTCAGAAACTGTCTCTTACTGTGACTCTGAGGGTCCAGGTTCATGTCCGAGGTCTGGAGGATGTTCTCTAGACCAGTGACTCTTCACAGACAAACAGATGGATCCTGGAGACTCAGCTCTGTGATCCTCTCTGCAAAAACAACAAACTTTTTTTTTCAAATCAAAAACAAAATTGAGTAATGGACATGATTCATTTTGTGGATGTTAATTGAATCCGTAAGTCATCACTGTTTCTAAATACTATCCCCTGAATTACATTGTTGTTGTTGTTGTTGTTGTTGTTGTTGTTGCAGTAAACATTATCGTGCTTGTTGACTTCATTTGTGATTAGCAACTAAAACATTATAGCCTGTTTGTTGCAGTGTAAATAGCACTTGACTCAAACATGGTCTAATATATTTACATTTTCAATAATAACTATAGTATGTCATCATTTCAATATTTGTATGTTCTACCATGTAAAAATAAGCTCATTGGCTCCTACTGAAGACGTGAATCTGTGAAAACTGTTATTTCCTGTTCTAGTCATGTTGACTGCAGAAGCTCAACACACTGAACTCTGACCCAGAGACAGTTGGGACGTTCACAGGTGTGTAGCAGCTCTCTTACTGTGACTCTGAGGGTCCAGGTTCATGACCAAGGTCTGGAGGATATTCTTTAGACCAGTGACTCTTCACAGACGGACACATGGATCCTGGAGACGCTGCTCCATCTTCCTCCACATTAACACTCATATTCAGGACTTCTGAGTCTGACTGTGAGAAAACACACACGCACACATCTATTAAAACAAGTCAAGTTGACACATCCCTCCCACACCCCCTCAGAGAAAAATAGGGGTACAGAAGGGGGACATTTCTGTACTTAAAGGTACAGTTCTGTCCTACTGTAGCCTATAGGGCCAATTATTGTACTCTAGAGCAGCCTTTCTCAAAGTGGGTGCCGCGGCACACTGGGGTGCCGTCTGACTGCGTCAAGGGTGCCGTGAAAAAAATACCTCTTCTGACATTTCATAGAATACATTCTCTTTATGTATGCAAAGGGGCCGTGTCCACCGTCTACTTTCCATTCAGATCCTATGGAGCTCGGAAAAAAGCTGTCAGAGTTTCATTTTTTTGTTGCGGCGCTCAGAGAGCTCAGAGTTGAAATATATATATATATATATATATATATATATATATATATATATATATATATATATATATATATATATATATATACCAGCTGCGGAATGGCTATCAGGCCGACCAGGAGATCTCCCGGTCGGCCGCCCAGCCAATATGCTCCAGCGAACCAGCGAGCAGGTTGCCCTGCGCGGTTATGCGGCCTTTATGACCAGTCTCAGTAAGTCAAGGCTAATGTAAGTCAATCATGTTCTCATGATAATCTTCAAGGTTTCCTTGAATTAATTGATGTTAACAGTCCAACCATTATTTATACCACTTATTGTCTTTTTACATCTCACTCATGGTTGCGATAGTGACGCAGACTCTCATCAATCCAGACTACTAAATGATTTTTGTTTAGCCTCCTATCTTTATCTAATTCTTTTTGTTCAGATATAACTGAATTTTCATGACCAAACATATAAAATAACCAGCAATGTTTGTTCGTTCTTAAATTGTAGAATGGCGCAAAGCCTCATGGGAAATGGGAAACGCGCTAGAGAAAAGTCACTGAGAAAGTTATCATTAAACTAGCGGCTACGGCTAAAAATAGAAGGACTCACGGAAGCTAAACAGCAAAGCTTATCAGTCCTGCCCGTGTGTCACGTTATTTATAAGTTATATTAATTTAACAAGACAACACAGTCCGTTCTAAGTGGGCCGGTACGTCGGTACCTGGTCGGTACGCGGTACCGTTACTTCTGGATTTTAACCACTTGAGAGTCGGAACCTATGGGCACCGAAGCATGTTGGTGAGTAGGACAGCGCGCTGTCAGTAAAATCCATTCACAGAGCAGAGTAGGGAGGGGGAAATATACCTGACTGGATGTAATGTTATGGTCAGCAGCGTTAATGCTTGAGTGGCACTAATTGCAGCTCTTTCACCCCATTCAGCATTTCTGTAGCCTACTTTTAATACAAATCCATGATCTAACTGGTGCCCACTTCTGAAGGAAATAGCAAAATATAGCTACCCATATTTCTTATTTTTCTTATTCTAACCCTGCCCCACTCCACCCCTGATATATACAGTATATCAAGCGGCGCTGGCGGCTCGTTCAGAGAGAGAGAGAGAGAGAGAGAGAGAGAGCGCTCCGTGGACACGGCCGTTGGTCACGGGCACTCAGAGCAGTAGGGTCCGTGTCCACCGGACGCTATGAAAAAAATGCGTCGTACCAGGCTCACGTCTCACATTGATGGTGAGTCACAGCCTCCTCTCTCCTCTTCCACCGGTGGAAATTCTCTGATTGTTCAGAACGGAGCGGACTCAGCGGAGACCGCCGGTGGATATTCATGTGAACGTGCCTGCGCGCTGCGTGCATGTAGACCTTTCTCTCTTCCTCTCACATTGCGGATTATTGTGTGCATGTGTGTGTGTGCATATGTAGGCTACAGAGGCACCTATGCATAAATACTGTAATACTGTCCCGTCTAAATAAACAGGACATTTACATTTAGGCTATGCAGTGTCATTTTGAATTATATTTTACACAGGGGTGCCGTGAGATTTTTTGCACTTTTGAAAGGTGCCCTGACTGAAAAAAGTTTGAGAAACGCTGCTCTAGAGTACCTATGTGTACCTTTTGGGGGTAGAAAAGGCACATAAATGTTCCAGAATGGCAAATGGTACATATATGTACTCCTAAGGTACACATATGTACCCCCTAAAGGTACATTATCAGAGACAGTGTGTTAGAAAAAATGAGTAGCCTAAGTAGTAGTAGTTTTTATTAGACGCGGTGTCTTGCACCATAGCTGCCCAGCCCTCATGGGCTTACAAGACACATCAAACTCAAACCAAACACCGGCTCACACAGGAGGATAAGGAATACATGCTCACACATCTACATATTTTTATACAGTACATATCCACACATGCGCACACATACACACATGCATCTACACATTTTTATACAGTACATATCCACACATGCGCACTAACACACACACACACACACACACACACACACACACACACACACACACACACACACACACACACACACACACACACACACACACACACACACACACACACACACACACGCATGCTTACAGCCCAAAAAAGCCTTTGCCTGTAGTCGTGATACAATGAACAATAAAATATGAAATGAAATTCACTTTCAATCACATCAAGATCACACAGACAGCACCCAAAAAACAATGTATAGCTCTGTTCTGTACTGCTTCACATTTAGTATGTTTACCATAGCCCAAAACCCCTGCTCCATAGTCCAAAATAAGTAAATAAGTCTGGTAACCTATGAGGCGACTATTAATACGATTTAACATAGGGATAATAATGAAACATTCAACTAGTAATTATTTTTTAAATATATGTAACGGAGGTCTGCAGGTGTGCCACAGTCACGAGGTACCCAGTAAGGAGAAGTGACAGGTTGTGGTGGTAGAGGTACTGGAAGTAAACTCACTCACCCATAAAAGACGTGCTAACCAATTTGTCAAGCGGTTGTCCATGTCTTGGCGGAAAAAAAGTACAATAAACTTCACTTGGCCACTTTTCATGTGTATTACTGAATCTCACTTCCTGTTTTTTCCTCCTTTTCTCTCAGTGTCTCTGCGTCGACTCTTCTTTTAACTCTGTTGATTAGTGGTGCACTGTCCCTATGAAATAAACTAATAAATGAAATGAAATGACTAAAGCTCACTGTGACTATTATTCCCTCCACAGTCCACAGGGACAAACTGACTCACACACTCTCACACTTCAACAATGTGACTATTACTGTAAGAAACAATAATAGTAATAATAATAATAATAATAATAATAATAAGTTGTTTTAACACTCACCTGCCTCCAGCTTCAGTTTCCCTCTTTCTGCTCCGACTGCTTTAAAATGGCGCCTGGACTCTCTGAATACCTGCAGAGACGTCCAGTATTGTATCTGGACTTTGACACCTGTGCTGCTCCAATAGCGGTTTGACTCGCCCTCCGCTCTTGGTAGGTAGCTACTTAATAAGTTACAGCGAAGGGAAAGTGGGGGGAGGGGGGGGGGTGCCTTATTAAGTTACACATTAACTTAATACATTATAAGTTAGGCTATTAAATTTTTTTGTGTGACTATATGATAAGTTAGGCTATTACTGGCCCCTTTCGTTCATTTTCTCAGTACAAAAAAACAGAAATCCTGTGCATTTTACACGTAGCACTTGTACAGTACAAAAACAAACTGAAATCTTGTGCATTTAGCACTTGTATACAGTAAGCCTATGTAAAAATAAAGTACAAAAATGTAGAAATGAGAAGTGCATTATTCAGCCACAGCATCATTTCTCCGTACTGCATCAGGCCACAGGACTTCATTTGTGTTCCCTCACATCATCAGCCACAAGTGTGATCCATTGTGAGTTGTTGTGTTCAACCGGTGAAACTTGTGCTTTAGTTGTGTTTGACTTTTGCCACCTGTGCTCAGCATTATGCAACACAGGTGCATCACAATGAAAATGTGTTGGTGAGTTGAGTCTAAACAGGTGAAAAGTGACTGGTTCAATCAGTGGATTCAGACAATAGGGTTTAGTGTTTTAGCAACTGAGAGAAACTGTAACATAACATACATGTGGTAGTGATAATGTGGAGACGAGGAGAGGACGGATTCTCAGGCTCCATCACTCAGACTGGAAGGAGCAAAAGGAAAACCCCGGCACATTAAACGATTCCTGCTCCTGATGCACCAAAACAATTTCTCGCCTGAGTGGTTGGAGTCGCTTGTTCTGCAATCTGATTAGAGCCACTGTTGGTCTCTCTCTGTCTTTCTCTTTATACCATCCTCTCTCTCTCTCTCTCTTTCTCGGCCTAATAACAGTCGTCTGTAACGATAATTGTAAGATTGATCTGGACATGCATGACATTAACAGCGTCCATTTGTGAGATTAGTGTTTGTTCTATGAATCGGCTCCTAAAGACGCAGAGAGAGAGAGAGAGAGAGAGAGAAGAAACAGTTTCCAAAACTGTGGAATACTGTAATAATTAAAGTGTGTGTGTGAATTTATAGATCTGACGTTCTTGTATGAGGACGTTACGGCCTGATGGCTGATCAGAGGCTTCAGCTTCAATAGATGTGATCACAATCTGGAGTTATTGTTTGAAGCGGTGGTGGCGATAAAACGATGTGAATGAATCAGAGCGCTGGCTTTAATAAGAGTCTGACAGGACAATTGAGGAAACGACAAAGAGCTAAATTAGAGATGTGGAGGGAAACCCTATAATTAGACTGTAATTGCTTCATTTAGGATAAAGATAACACATCTACACCACTTCTTGTTTTTTTTTAGTTTCCTGAGAAGCTGCTTCACACTTTTCTCTTCATCAGTGAAGAGTTTAGGAGCTCAGTGAAGTTTCCTCCTGGTCTCATCTCAGGGATTCACCTGACGTCCTGATATTAAACATTCATGGTCCATCATGTATCATGGTGGAGTCGTTTCCATCTGTTCCTTCTGTTTCCTTTCTGAGCTGCTGCAGGAAGTTTTTGTCTTTGCAGCTAAATCCATGATGCCAATAGATGGTCATTGAGTAGATATGAAGCTCCTCCAGATAAAACAGCTCAACTAGAATAGAATAGGTACTTCATTGTCATTCAAATACACAGTGTGCATAGAACGAAATTTCGTTTCTCAACTCAAGTGTCATTAACCCATAAATGATTGATTTCTTTACTGGTGGGCCACCGTGAGTTGTGAGGAGTTTTACACTTTTACCAGCGTTACAATGATGTCATTAAAAGACCAGTCAAACTAAAACAGCGGAAAACGGCGAGGAAACACTGATGAAACATGACGTATCTGTTCATCATCCAGCTGTTTTTATACAAATTAATGGAAATAACTATAACCTTTTTGCAAAATAATTACAGTCAATTGAAGTGACTGATTTTAAGCCAAAACTGAGCTAAAAGAACATTACATTTTTAGTCAATGTATAACTTCAAATTAGGGCCAATGGCGTGGATTTGTGGAAATATTGTTGAGAAATTTCTGGAAAAAAGAAAAAAAAAGGATTCTAGAAAAAAGTGGTAATATTTCTCAAAAAAAAGTTAAAAGTAAAATATAGAAAAAGTGGTTACATTTCTATAAAAAAAAGTAAAATATTTTCTAGAAAAAGTGGTAAAGCAGTACTAAAGAACTTTCAGTTTTGGTTGAGTTTGGCGGCGCCAGTGGCCCAAAGTGGTAGTGTTTTGCCTGAAGGAAGACTCTATTTCCCATGAGCATTAGCGCGTAGCGCCGTAAACATCCTGATCTCCTGGTGCATGGAAATTAACAGAAGACGTCCAAACTAAGTTTCTGTTTCCAGCGGATCATTTCTCAGTAAACACACATACACAATCCGACGGAAAGGTGCCGTATTGCTGCTCCCTCCTCGTCATGACTCGCTAAAGTGAAAGTGAAAGTAAAGTGAGAGCAGGGTTCCTACCATGCTCCTCAAAGCTGCTTAGTGCCAGTGAAGGCGATACAGACCATAATGATACAGACCCCCTCAGGCCATGACAGAGGTGTCATTCAACCTGTTGTAAGTTGATGTACCATCACAAAAGTTATGAAAATATTATATGAAGGTTGAAAAGTTCCTTAGTGTTGGTTTAAAGAAAAATCTAGAAATAGTGGCATTCCTAAAATAAAATAAAAAAGGAAAAAAAACTAATGGAATAAAAAAAGTGGTGAAATTTCAGGAATACGTTGGGGACCCCCTTGAACCCTCTGAAGGACCCCTGGGGGTCCCCCGACCTCACTTTGAGAACCATTGAAACCAGTGACTAGTAACTAGTTCCAGGGAGAATGGAGCGTCTCAGAGATCAGAGCCTCCGACCCGCTGTCCCAGCTCTCGTCTCCATGGCAACACCGCCACACAAATATTTGTTCTGAGACTGAAGAACATTACTTTTTTAGTCAATGTATAATGTTTAGTCTTTATGCGTTGACAACATAGTCTTTGTGACATTCATGCCAATAAAGTGAATTTAAATTGAATTGAATTGAATTGTATATGTTCAAATTAGGGCCAATGGTGTGAATTTGTGGAAATATTGTTGAGAAAATTCTGGAAAAAAGTCTTTTTTTAGATAAAAGTGATAAAAAATTCAAAAAAAAAAAAGTAAAAAAAAAAAACAAATTCTAGAAAAAAGTGGCAAATTTTTCAAACAAGTTTTTAAAAAATTCTAGAAGAAACTGGTAAAGTCTCTCAAAAAAGAGTTTAAAGAAAAATCTAGAAAAAGTGGTTACATTTCTGTCTATAAAGAAAATTAAAATATTTTCTGGTAAAATTGGATTGATTTCTCACCGGCTTCATTGTTGGAAACACATGCACATGGAGGAGAGGAGGGTTAGAGACACAGAGGAGGAGACACCAGAGGAGGAGAGGAGGGTTAGAGACACAGATTTCAGGTTTAAGAAGAGGATGAAGATCATCGTCAGCTGGTCTATGATCAGCTGAAATGGAGATGAAGCCGTGGAACCTGAGAATCGTGAACTATGGTCCTTTAATATCAGAGTGTTTAATGCAAAGAATCCGGTGACTGACGGTGAAACACAAACCTGTCTCTAAGGAGGAGGAGGTGAGCAGACTCATAGTTAAACTGAGCTCATCTCATCTGTATTCAGGCCAGGTTTTATTTATTTATGTCTAAATAATTCGCTGCAAATGTTTTTTCCCTTTAAAGTCGATAAAATGAATCCCATCTATTCTATGTTCTCAGCTGAATAATTGAACAGAGACATGGTTCACTTCAGGTCGGAGTGTGGACTTGAAGCAGCAGCAGCAGCGTTGATATGAGTCTGTTTCATCTGCTACTGTGTGAAAACCTTGTCTTTAGTCATTTTTATTGATTTATTTTGCACAAACAAAAAATCATAGAAACAGTTATTATGATTGGGACGTGTGAAGGAGAGGTATGAAACCTGAGAGGAGTTAAGATAAGAAACAATTAAATAATAAGAATGAATAGGAAACTGTGATTATACAGTGAATATAAGAAGGAAAAGAAAAACACAAACATGACTGAATAACGTGAAACAATGAAGATACAGTACATGCATAAATGAAAGAACAAGACAATAAATAAACAACACAACTATAGATGACTTATTATGTTTGATGGCAGATAGTTTAGCTGATGAAGTAGCTTTTGAGAGTTTTTTTTAAAGGTGTTCAGAAATGGCCGTTTGTCCTGTTTGTCGCGCCAAGTTTCAACACGCTGCTGCACGAGTTTACCCCAGTAAGGAAAACGAGTTTCATTGGTCGTTATCGAGTGGGCTCAAATTAGTTTTCCTTTCTGAATACCTTTAAATGATGTTAAATAGATTTTTTTCAGATAGTCAGCAGCTGATTCCAGAGACGTGGACCTTGATAACATATTGCAAAGCGGTTCTAAAGAAGGCCATGTGGAGATTAAAGGAGTTTTAGCTGTGGACTTTGTTGTTAGACACAAATATAGGACAGAAACTAAGGAAGGTAAAACATTCATTCTTTGCTGGAACACAAATAAGCAGATCTGATACACATTTATTGTATGTACGAGTATTTTCTAACAAATCGTTTCTGTAAAGTAACAAAGGTGTTTGAGGTTTGTTTTGTTGCCCATGCAAGACTGCAACCGGAAAGAAAAGGATCTATTCAAGTATTAGGGATGCACATGATTAACCGCTTAACCGTTAACCGATAACAAGAACTTTGACCGATTAATACTATCGGTTATTTTTTTAAATTATTATTAGGTCCTTATGTCGTCAACTCATGGGGGCGTGTCGACACGTGCAGAGTTCACGTGCCTTCAGTCATATTTCGCAGCAAAAAGTTACACAGGAGGACTGACAGTATGTGCAGCAGCCCCCATGAAGGAAGATCCGACAATAAATGTAGCTTACGTGGACATAGATGTGAATCACCTGTAACAACGGCGCTGGAAAAAAAAAAAAAAAAAAAGAGGACGAGGACGTCGCTGCTCTCCAGTCGTTCACCTGCAGCTCTCCTGCAGCTCCACAGAGGAGCTGTCAGAGGAGCTCTGCTGCTCCTTCAGTCTGGTGTTTGGCTGCACTTTATAAAAACAGTTCTACATTGGACGATCTAACCTCCATATGAGCGCCATCAGCTGAGACAGAGCACAGTGGATGTGGCGCTGCTCTGTCGCAGCGCACGTGTGTATTTAACGGCAAAAAAAAAAAAAAAAATTGGAGCGATATTTTTTTTTTTTTTTTGCCGTGCGCCGCAAGCATCTTAATGTTATCGGTTAACGGTTAATAATCGGTTAACGAGCGTCAGTTATCGGTCAGAAAAAAAATTCAAAATGTGCATCCCTATCAAGTATAATAGAGTGATATAAGAGTCTTTCCAGGTTAGACACTGCAAAAACTCTACATCTTTCTAAGAATATTTGTCTAATTTCTAGTCAAAACCAAACTTTTTCCACTTTAAGACTCATCACCTAAAAATCAACTTGTTTTTAGATCATTTTCACTTGTTTCAAACTAATTTTCACTTGAAATAAGTAGAAAAATCTGCCAGTGAAAGCAAGTTTTTTGTGCTTGTAATAAGAAAGAAAAACTTGCTCCACTATCAGATTTTTCTACTCATTTTAAGTAAAAATCTGCAAGTAAAAAGTGTCTAAAAACAAGCTGCTTTTATGTGATTTTAGGTATAATGACATTAGTTTTGACTAGAAATAAGACAAATGTTCTTGGTAAGACGTTGGTAAGGTTTCTGCAGCATCTCATCCTGCTGGTGACTGAGCCGCTCTGAGGTCAACGGTCGTTTCACTACGACACCGACACAACAACCAAACATCACGTTCACTTCTTCTCTTCAGCTCTCGGCTTCAGTCCAACGACAGGCGGTCGCACAAACACTGAACAACTCCCACACTCTCCCTCTCTCTCTCTCTATCCCTCACACACACACACACACACACACACACACACACACACACACACACACACACACACACACACACACACACACACACACACACACACACACACACACACACACACACACACACACACACACACACACACACACACTCAGAGCTCCAACCTGCTTCTATTCTGGTGCTGGTTGATCATAATTATTTGATGCCGGTCGGTCGGAGCTTCTAGTTTCTCCACCAACCAACCGTCCCGTTGTAAACTCGATCTGCCCGTGAATAATTCAGCACCTGCAGAGAGCACAGGGAGGGAAGAGAGGAAAAGGTGCAGTCCCCTCAAAACAGCAGGTGCAGGCGGACTGGTAGGAGCTCCACCATCCATCCATCCATCCATCCATCCGTCCATGTCCAGCTGATGTGAGGAAGCTCTCTGAAGCTCTGAGGCTCTCGCTCGGCTTCGTCTTCGTTTGTTCAGCCGCCGTCGTCGCCATGGAGGAGCTGCAGAGGAAACTGAACCAGCGCTATGAAGGCACCAAGCAAAGGAAGGTGAGTTATTTATAGGAGCACACACACACACACTGACACACACTCTCTCTCTGTCTCTGTTTGAAGTATTTTGAGTCAAAGACGTATCGAGGTCGTCTCTCCGTTACCAAGACTTCTGTTTAAATTGTGTTTAATGCGACTGTTTCAGTGACAGATGAGCTTCATAAGAGTAGTGTAAACAGAGACAGGATGTGTGTGTGTGTGTATCTGATCAAACAGCATTTATTTTACTCCTTCCTCTGTGCCAGGACTCTGTGCTAATGAGTCTTACAGTAATACTAATAATAACTTTATTTATATAGCACCTTTAAAAACACAAGTTTACCAGGCAAGGCAATTTTAATTGTAGCTATAGCCCGTTTTTACCACCAGTTTGTCTCAAAGGGCTTTACATCCCATCATAACAGCATCCTCTGCCCTTAGACCCTCACATCCACTGAGGAGAAACAAAGGTGCTTCACAAAACAACATAAAAGAGAAAAGTCACAAATGCCATAAAACCATAAAAGATGGACTGAAACACAGGGGACGAGGACATAACAACACACTGAGACTAAGACCAAGAGAGACTCAAATTAAAATGCAGGATGCAGTTAAAAATAATAATTAAAAAATAAAATAAATATATAATGAGATACAGTAAGATAAGAAGGTTTGGGATAAAAGAGTTAAAACAGAAGAAGGTGTGAAGTAAAACAAAGCATCTGAGTAAAACTGTGATAACATAGATGATGATGATGATGATGAAAGAAGAGGATGACATCACGTGAAAGTGGGTTTTGAGAAGTGATTTCAACTACTACTTTTAATGTTTTTGTTTTTAAAAACGATGAAACAACTATTCTACTGTCTGTTTTATTCATTTTATTGCCTTTAATTGTTTTATGTCTCTATGTTCAGCACTTTGTTTTCCAACTATGGTTGTTTTAAAAGGAATAGTTCAACATTTTGTCAAATTGGCCCATTGCCATAATCCCTATAGTCATAGCAGTAGGTTTGTTATCTTTAATTGTCGGTGCAAGCTGTTTTTACAACTCCACAACGCTCTGGTGGACAAGTTGTGAGCTGCACATTCACCACGCTATGAGATAATAACACAACGTTACCACACAGAGTTGTTTTAGAGGGAAATACAGAGACTGATGATGAAAAACTGTCCCTGAAGGCAACGTGCATCAGTGGTTTTGCATGAATTTCCCTCTAAAACAACTCTGTGTGGTAACGTTGTGTTATTATCTCATAGCGTGGTGAATGTGCAGCTCACAACTTGTCCACCAGAGCGTTGTGGAGTTGTTGGATTGTGTATTTGATGAGTTTGATGAGGGAAACCAAAGAAATCCCATAATGAGCCTCCGTAGCGTAGCTCTGAGCAGCTCACGGCTCTGCTCCGCCGTTCTAAAAACAGCTTGCACCGACAATTAAAGGTAACGAACCTACTGCTATGACTATAGGGATTATGGCAATGGGCCAATTTGACAAAATGTTGAACTATTCTTTTAAAGTGCTATATAAATAAAATTGAGTTGAGTTGAGAGTTGAGTACTTTTACTTTCTCCTGCAGTAGTGAACATGTCAGAGCTCCTCTTCCTCCTCCTCTTCTTCCTCCTCCTCCTCCTCCTCCTCCTCCTCCTCCTCCTCTTCCTCTCACCTGTCCTACATCAGGTGCGGTTCAAGCTGGCGTCGTCCTACAGCGGCCGGGTGCTGAAGCACGTGTACGAGGACGGCCAGGAGCTGGACAGTCCGGAGGAGAAGTATCCGCACAGCTTCGTCCACCGTAAGATCCCTCCCAGCCACCTGGAGGTGGAGCAGCTCTGTGGCTTCCAGGAAGCTCCACCCGGGGACCAGCAGGGTGCGTTTGTTCTTGGTTTTTACCTCCTCTTCTTCTCCACCACTGCAAAAACTCAAAATCTTTCCAAGAATATTTGTCTTATTTCTTGTCAAAATGTCTCATTTCTAGTTAAAACTAATCTCTTTCCACTTAAAATAAGACTCATCACCTAAAAATTTACTTGTTTTTAGAAAATGTTCACTTGTTTCAAACTAATTTTCACTTAAAGCAGAAGTAAGGTGAATGTTTGTGTTAAAGCAGAAGTGAGTGGTCCGGTCGTTTTCGCTAATGCTGCGTTCCAGGCAGGCTTTTGAAATCGTAAATTACAGCTTCAAGTCACAACTTACGACTTTGTAGCGTTCCAGGCAACCCACTCGTGTTTTTCCGACCTGTTTTACCGGTGAAAGTCACTATAACGGCCACTCGTAACTTCTGACCGGTGAACTCGTACCAGATCGAACTGGTACCACTTCACGGTCGGAAAAATACGAGTTTCCTTGAACGCACCATAACAGTCCTCGTCGCTACGTCACCACATTCACGGCTTTCCTTGACTGCACACACAGCCCTGCATGCCGTTCTCTCTCCTCATTGGATAAAGGTTGTAGGATACGAGAAAAGTTTTCTCCTGGGCTCAGAGCAGAGCAGAGGGACTGACAGACCCGTGTTTCAGACCAAACACTCTATAGAAGTGATTGCTGTCGGAAGGTATAACTATTTAAGACTTATATTAACACAAATATATCACTTACTTCTGCTTTAATATAAGTCTTAAATAGTTATACCTTCCGACAGCAATCACTTCTATAGAGTGTTTGGTCTGAAACACGGGTCTGTCAGTCACTCTGCTCTGCTCTGAGCCCAGGAGAAAACTTTTCTCGTATCCTACAACCTTTATCCAATGAGGAGAGAGAACGGCATAAAGGGGCAGTCCTCTCTGTGTGTGCAGCCAAGGGATGCGCCTGAATGTGGTGACGTAGGGACGAGGGCGGGGACTGCTAACTCCATCTGCTGACAGGAAGTTAGACAAAACCACCGGATCGCTGACTTCTGCTTTAAAATAAGTAAAATCTGCCAGTCGAAGCAATTTTTTTGTGTTTGTAATAAGGAAGAAAAACTTGCTCCACTATCAGATTTTTCTACTTATTTCAAGTGAAAATCTGCTTGAAAGAAGTAAAAAGTGTCTAAAAACAAGCTGCTTTTTAATGTGATGAGTCTTATTTTAAGTAGAATGAGATTTGTTTTGACTAGAAATAAGACAAATATTCTCTGTAAGATTGTGAGTTTTTGCAGTGTTCTCCTGCACGCTATCTTACTTTCTATGCACGATGCAGCGAGGTCTGAGTGGAATCTGAGAGCAGCACCGTGTGAATATTTCATCTGTGCGTGTGTGTGGTGCTCCGGTCTTCAGCGTGGAGTCACATCTGCATGAGATGAAATGAAATGATCGGTCCGTGTTTGCATGTTGCTGCTTTGATTGTAATGAGTCTGCACTAAGTGATGCTGCTGCTGCTGCTGCTGCTGCTGCTGCTGCTCAGTGGGAGTTTGTATTCACGTGTTCATCCACTGAGCTCTCAACATCTTCAGCACCAAGATGAATCAGTGGTCGACCGATCTGCACCATCACAGGCTAATCAGCTGTAATAGTGACGTTTTCTGTGAGTTCTGTCATTTCTAACTGATGAAGAAGATAAGATAAGATAATATAATATAAGATAAAACAAGATAAGATAAGATAAGATAAAGTAAGGTGAGGTAAGGTAAGGTAAGATAAGGTAAAATAAGATAAGATAAGATAAGATAAGATAAAACAAGATAAGATAAGATAAAGTAAGGTAAGGTAAGATAAGGTAAAATAAGATAAGATAAAACAAGATAAGATAAAACAAGATAAGATAAGATAAAACAAGATAAGATAAGATAAAGTAAGGTAAGGTAAGATAAGATAAAACAAGATAAGATAAGATAAAACAAGATAAGATAAGATAAAGTAAGGTAAGGTAAGATAAGGTAAAATAAGATAAGATAAAACAAGATAAGATAAGATAAGATAAAACAAGATAAGGTAAGATAAGATAAGATAAAATAAGATAAGGTAAGATATGATAAGATAAGGTGAGGTAAGATAAGATAAGATAAGATATAAGATAAGATAAGATATAAGATAAGGTAAGATAAGATTAGATAAGATAAGGTAATATAAGGTAACCCTAGGAAATAATAAAATAAAAAGACACAGCCTGAGATATAGGAATATAAGATACGTATATACTGTACTGTAGATATGAAATGAAAATAGCACATAGTGTTGCATAAATATAAGTAGCCAGCTATAATATATTTATATGTGAGAGTGTGCTGTAGGAGAAGTTCAACACTGAGTCACAACATGTCTGTGTGTTTGCAGCTCGACAGTAGAAACAGAGAGAACGAGCCTCTGAAAATAAACTGGGTCAAAGTGTGAGCTCAGATCTCTACAGTAGGAAAATAATAGACGTTGCACTCTATCGTACTCTAATGTTGTTGCTGCTGTGAGAATGCACTGCTTATTCAAAACATGATGTATTATATAATACTGTAGTTTGCACTTAAAGGGATAGTTCAATATTTAGGGGAGATACTGTATTTTCTTTTCTGCAGAGAATCAGACCCACATTAATGCTCCGCCTAATTTACCTTATCTTATCTTATCTTATCTTATCTTATCTTATCTTATCTTGATATAGTACATTTGAGCTCAGTTTAGCCTTAAAGACAGGAAATAAGAGGCAGCCAGGCTCTTTCCAAAGAAAAACTGTGTGAGCCACAAACTGTTTTATCTGGAGGAGTTTCATTTCTGATATAAGATGAGCATCTATTGACATTAGCATCATGGATTTAGCTGCAAAGACAATAAACGTCTCTTTTTCTTCTTCTTGTTCCAAGGCTGAAACTATAAAAGCGGCATCAAATGATCAGAAAAAGACAATTAAATCATTAATTGCAATTATCTGTTTGGTAATTAATCATCAACTGAAGCTCCATGATTGCATGCATCATCTCTAGTGACAAGTAGCTGTTTTTTTTTATTTCTTACTGCACTGCAAAAACTCAAAATCTTACCAAGAATATTTGTCTTGTTTCTAGTCAAAACAAATCAAACATTATACTTAAAATAAGGCTCATCACATAAAAAGTAGCTATATTTACTTGAAATAAGTAGAAAAATCTGATAGTGGGGCAAGTTTTTCTTTCTTATTACAAAAAACTTGCTTTCACTGGCTGATTTTCTTTTACTTATTTCAAGTAAAAATTAGTTTGAAACAAGTGAAAATGATCTAAAAACAAGTTTTTAGGTGATGAGTCTTATTTTAAGTGAAAAGAGTTTAGTTTTGACTAGAAATGAGACATTTTGACAAGAAATAAGACAAATATTCTTGATAGATTTTGAGTTTTTGCAGTGTGGGAGCTGTAACTTCACTGGTCTCTGTGGTTCATGTCCACTTGTCTCTGGTCTGAACACATGTTTTACTGTGTGTACTGTGTGTATTTCCAACACAGTCTCACCCCTTTGCGTCAAACGGTTGACGCTTGGTCAAGGCCCCTTACGTCAATATACTGACGTGGAGGGGGTACCCTCGAGGTCGTTTCTCGACGAATAGGGCCACTCATAGACTTGAATGCAAATCCCTCATCCTCGGATTTTGACGAAGGGGGGCGGGACCGTTCGCGTTGTTTCCAGACGCTCAAGGTACCCCTCAGCGTGGGACCTGAACGCACAGGGATTTCAATTGATTTTAATGCAATCCCCTCCGCGGCGATATGTGACGCTCAGAGCAAGTGCTCCAGCCATCCATTCACTCCTATTCTGATCCGGCCGCGGTGCTGAAAGACGCCGTGAGCTCCCCTCCCATTGGATAACTGATCCTTGTACCATTTGCAGCTGAATTCGTATATTTATACAGCAATTTGGCCGCAAAAATAACATTTCAACATATTTTTATGACATTTCTAACGAGAAATGTGTGTTTTACTTTCAAAATCTATGTTGAACGAATTCAAATTATATTTTGTTTGGCAAATTGAATCTGTTAAAATGTGTACAATATGTTCATTCAGCTTTCTGGCCATAAAAACAACATTTCGGGATATATCTGGCATTGTTTGAGGACATTTCTAGCGAGAAATGTATGTTTTACTCTCTAAATATATGTTGAATGAAAGCAGATTGTGTTTTATTTGTCCTGTAACGATATCACAGCTTGTGCTTGTGACTGTCGAGCCGCTTTGGGCGTCATGTTGCCATAACAACGGCCCGCAGACCTATTTCTCCAGCCGACAGGCGGACATGCAGCTTCCGCGTTGTTGCCGAGGATGTGACGTCATTGCAACGGCGCCACCGGTCGCGACCATAGCCTGCGACACTGCCATCTACGGTGTCTGGACGGAACTACAACACCTTAACAGTGTGGAAATTAAGCCATGTTGATTTAATTCAACAACATGTGAATAAACAGTGAGGAATCAGAACAGTTAGACAGCTCTTTTTCAACAAAGTCCAAATAATTCAAGTAACTCAAGTCATATAGGCCTTTTTTTTTTTAAATTCCAGAAAACAACATTTCTCCCCCCTTCTCCCTCCTCCCGCCCAGGAACCTTAGTTTATAATATAGTGTAGAATGAACCCGTCCACTGTAGTAATGTTTATGCACAACTGCACCACTTTAGCCAGCTCCTTTATTTCTGGTTTTACATTGGACAAACTGATTAAGGCTCCATTTTCAGGAGACACAGCTATTCTTTAATAACTTCCACATTCGTTGGGTTACGTTCAGAGGTTTATCAGGGCAGGGCCTAGGGTCATCCAGTGTTAGCAATTACAGACCCATCTGACCTTCACAGGGGTCACAGGTCAACTTTTCATGTGAAATTTGACGATTTTTGCTATCAATTCAGGCATAAAACACCAATACTTTGAGCCGAGAAGCTGAAATGTTAGCTTCTAGTCCAGACCTTTGAGCAGATTGAGCGTGCCAAATATCAGGGCTGTGTTCCACTCAGAAGTGTCCAAAATGGCCAAAAAGCAGTGTTCATTTCTAATCCTTCATTGTGTACAAGACTAAATTCAACAGATATTCTTTAATAACTTCCACATGCTTTGAGCTGGAAGCCTGAAAGTGTCGGGGTTTTATCAGGGGCCTAGGGCCATTCATCATCTGCAATTTCAGACCAATCCCACATTCAGAAGGGGTCAAAGGTCAAGGTTTAATGTGAAATTTGACGATTTTTGCTATTATTTCAGGCATAAAACACCAATACTTTGAGCTGGGAAGCTGAAATCTTTAGATTCTAGTCCAGACCTTGGAGCAGATTGATGGTGCCAAATATCAGAGCTGTGCTCCACTCAGAAGTGTCCAAAATGGCCATGGTAAGTGTCAAAGGTCGCAGGGGTCAAACATCAAAGTGAGTCCTAACAAAACACACACGCTTTAAGTAATCATCATGAAATTTAGATGAGTTGTATATCAGAGAGTCCTCTATCAAAATATTGCGTTCCCGTTGCGCTGGGGGCCCCTGGAGGCCCCTGGGGGCCACTTGGCTTTCCCATGCTCCCATAGAGTTGGGTGTCGGGGTGATGGATAAGGGCCTCACAATGAGTCCACAGGCCAAGTTTCAAGTGATTCGGTTGGTTTCTATGGAAACAGCGGCCTCCTGGAGACAGAGGAATGCGGCTGTTTGAAGCCCCGCCTCTCGAAAAGTAATGGCTCAATCAGGACCGAACGCACATCAACGCGTTCGTCTTGGGCCCCCGGAACCACTGATATCAAATTCAGAACTGTACGACTTTTAGAAATATATTTCATCCATTTCAGCTTTTCTGACTCAGAAGGTCTCTCAGGCATTAAGTCTGAGAGGCTCTCTGGCCTCCAGGGGCCCCCAGCGCAACGGGAACGCAATATTTTGATAGAGGACTCTCTGATATACAACTCATCTAAATTTCATGATGATTACTTAAAGCGTGTGTGTTTTGTTAGGACTCACTTTGATGTTTGACCCCTGCGACCTTTGACACTTACCATGGCCATTTTGGACACTTCTGAGTGGAGCACAGCTCTGATATTTGGCACCATCAATCTGCTCCAAGGTCTGGACTAGAATCTAAAGATTTCAGCTTCCCAGCTCAAAGTATTGGTGTTTTATGCCTGAAATAATAGCAAAAATCGTCAAATTTCACATTAAACCTTGACCTTTGACCCCTTCTGAATGTGGGATTGGTCTGAAATTGCAGATGATGAATGGCCCTAGGCCCCTGATAAAACCCCGAAACTTTCAGGCTTCCAGCTCAAAGCATGTGGAAGTTATTAAAGAATATCTGTTGAATTTAGTCTTGTACACAATGAAGGATTAGAAATGAACACTGCTTTTTGGCCATTTTGGACACTTCTGAGTGGAACACAGCCCTGATATTTGGCACGCTCAATCTGCTCAAAGGTCTGGACTAGAAGCTAACATTTCAGCTTCTCGGCTCAAAGTATTGGTGTTTTATGCCTGAATTGATAGCAAAAATCGTCAAATTTCACATGAAAAGTTGACCTGTGACCCCTGTGAAGGTCAGATGGGTCTGTAATTGCTAACACTGGATGACCCTAGGCCCTGCCCTGATAAACCTCTGAACGTAACCCAACGAATGTGGAAGTTATTAAAGAATAGCTGTGTCTCCTGAAAATGGAGCCTTAATCAGTTTGTCCAATGTAAAACCAGAAATAAAGGAGCTGGCTAAAGTGGTGCAGTTGTGCATAAACATTACTACAGTGGACGGGTTCATTCTACACTATATTATAAACTAAGGTTCCTGGGCGGGAGGAGGGAGAAGGGGGGAGAAATGTTGTTTTCTGGAATTTAAAAAAAAAAAGGCCTATATGACTTGAGTTACTTGAATTATTTGGACTTTGTTGAAAAAGAGCTGTCTAACTGTTCTGATTCCTCACTGTTTATTCACATGTTGTTGAATTAAATCAACATGGCTTAATTTCCACACTGTTAAGGTGTTGTAGTTCCGTCCAGACACCGTAGATGGCAGTGTCGCAGGCTATGGTCGCGACCGGTGGCGCCGTTGCAATGACGTCACATCCTCGGCAACAACGCGGAAGCTGCATGTCCGCCTGTCGGCTGGAGAAATAGGTCTGCGGGCCGTTGTTATGGCAACATGACGCCCAAAGCGGCTCGACAGTCACAAGCACAAGCTGTGATATCGTTACAGGACAAATAAAACACAATCTGCTTTCATTCAACATATATTTAGAGAGTAAAACATACATTTCTCGCTAGAAATGTCCTCAAACAATGCCAGATATATCCCGAAATGTTGTTTTTATGGCCAGAAAGCTGAATGAACATATTGTACACATTTTAACAGATTCAATTTGCCAAACAAAATATAATTTGAATTCGTTCAACATAGATTTTGAAAGTAAAACACACATTTCTCGTTAGAAATGTCATAAAAATATGTTGAAATGTTATTTTTGCGGCCAAATTGCTGTATAAATATACGAATTCAGCTGCAAATGGTACAAGGATCAGTTATCCAATGGGAGGGGAGCTCACGGCGTCTTTCAGCACCGCGGCCGGATCAGAATAGGAGTGAATGGATGGCTGGAGCACTTGCTCTGAGCGTCACATATCGCCGCGGAGGGGATTGCATTAAAATCAATTGAAATCCCTGTGCGTTCAGGTCCCACGCTGAGGGGTACCTTGAGCGTCTGGAAACAACGCGAACGGTCCCGCCCCCCTTCGTCAAAATCCGAGGATGAGGGATTCGCATTCAAGTCTATGAGTGGCCCTTTGCGTTCTGGAGCAACGTCGAGGGAGAAACGGTCCCGCCCCCCTGCGTCAAAATCCGAGGATGAGGGATTTGCATTCAAGTCTATGAGTGGCCCTATTCGTCGAGAAACGACCTCGAGGGTACCCCCTCCACGTCAGTATATTGACGTAAGGGGCCTTGACCAAGCGTCAACCGTTTGACGCAAAGGGGTGAGACTGTGTTGGTATTTCCAGATGTTTACCCTCCAGCGGGGCTGATTGCCCAGAGGATCAACGTGTACAGAGGGATTGGCAGCTACAAGCCGCCTGCAGGCCAGACCGGAGTCGCAGAGGGAGAGGCCGATGTGAGTGAAATCAGAGGTTCTCAAACTTTTTTACATCAAGGACCCTAAATTGACACAAATTAGACCACAGACCCCCACTAGACTAAAGTTTGAGGCAAACACCAGAAATACACAAATATTTGTTCTGAGACTGAAAAACATTACTATTATGTAGCTATACGTTCAAATTAGGGCCAATGGCTTGAATTTGAGGAAATATTGTTGAGAAAGAAGTGGATTAAAGAGTCTTTTAGAAAAAAGGGATAAATATTTTCAAAAAAAAAATTTTTTCAAAGAATTCTAGAAAAAAAGTGGTGAGATTTCTTTAAAAAAAAAGAAAAAAGTAAAATATTTTCTAGAAAAAAGTGGTAAATTTTCTCTACTCTGCAAAAACTCCAAATCTTACCAAGAATATTTGTCCTATTTCTAGGCAGAATGTCATTTCTGGTCAAAACAAATCTAATTATACCTAAAATGAGACTCATCACATTAAAAGCAGCTTGTTTTTAGACACTTTTTACTTCTTTCAAGCAGATTTTCACTTGAAATAAGTAGAAAAATCTGATAGTGGAGCAAGTTTTTCTTTCTTATTACAAACACAAAAAACCTGCTTTCACTGGCAGATTTTTCTACTTATTTCAAGTGAAATTTTGTTTAAAACAAGTGAAAATGATCTAAAAACAAGTTCATTTTTAGGTGATGAGTCTTATTTTAAGTGAAAAGAGTTTAGTTTTGACTAGAAATGAGACAAATATTCTTGGAAAGATTTTGAGTTTTTGCAGTGTGAGAGCTGATCCAGTTTAAACACGTCGTCTCTCCGGTCGTCTGCTCCTCTCATCATCACATCACGCTGATGCACGATCATCACCGTTGTCATGACACCCTGTTTACGAACGTCTTCAGATCTAAATGTCTCTGTTTCTCCGACCCCGACATGAACCGTCTTCTTTCACAGTCGCTCAGATCTCCTCCTTTTGCCACCTTGATATAAATCACAACCAGTTGAAGCTGCTCTGCATTTTTATTCAGACCACAGGAGCTCGATGGGACGTTCGGATGCTTTATTCTGAATCTGCATCTGTTATATTTCCCCTTTAATTCATCACAGTCCTCCTCCGTCCTTGTGTTTAGAGGACGGAGAGGCAGTTTGTCTGGTTTCCTCTGCACAGACTCAACACTCACACAAACATAGAATCACACAACATCAACATCACACTCAAAGTCAAACGCTTAGAGGAAACTTCCTGCAGCAGATTACTGACTGTTGAACAGAGGGAAACATCAGTGAGGGAGCGACAGCATCGACCCGATCTTTACCTTCATTGATTCTAAGTGGACATCACAGTTTAAAGGGATAGTTCACCCAAAATTCAAATTTCACTCATTATCTACTCACCCTCATGTGGACACTGCAAAAACTCAAACTCATCACATCAAAAGCAGCTTATTTTTAGACACTTTTTACTTCTTTCAAGCAGATTTTCACTTGAAATAAGTAGAAAAATCTGACAGTGGAGCAAGTTTTTCTTTCTTATTACAAGCACAAGAAACTTGCTTTCACTGGCAGATTTTTCTAATTATTTCAAGTGAAAATTAGTTTGAAACAAGTGAAAATGATCTAAAAACAAGTTAATTTTTAGGTGATGAGTCTTATTTTAAGTGGAAAGAGATTAGTTTTGACTAGAAATTAGACATTTTGACAAGAAATTAATCAAATATTCTTGGAAAGATTTGGGGTTTTTGCAGTGGACTAAGGGCTGGGAGAAGTTTCAGAGTCCTCCGTGGCTTCTCTGAGTTACAGCGGGGCTCCGTGCAGCACTGCATGTCCATATGACGGTTGAGAACGGAGCTCACTTTTCTTCGTCCAAAAAGACAAAGGAAAAAAATTAAATAAGTAAGTCTATGTTTTAGGCTTGTTTTGTAGCGGAATCTCCCAGTGTCTCAGTTCACTGCTCTTCCTGGTCCGTCCAAATCTCGCGCGATTTGCATTGACGCCCAGTTCACCGCTCCGCAAATCACGCGAGATTCCGGCAGAGCAACGCTGGGAGCTTCCACTACAAAACAAGCTTGAAATATAGACTTATTTAATTTTTTTCCGAACAATTTCTCATGTTGGGGCTTCAATACAAGAGGGACATTACATACGAGCAGCATGGAGGTATCTGGATGTTTTTTGGTGTGTCTTTTTGTTACGAAGACAGTTGGTATCCATTTGCAACCGTCATATGGACATGCAGTGCTGCGCGGAGAAATTAGAATTTTGGGTGAACTATCCCTTTAACTGAGGAAATATTGTGTAGCTATGTATTGATTGATGAGAATGTTTTTCTCCTATAGAGGAGAAACTCATGATTGGACTCCTCTGAGTGCTGAATGATGATGATGATGATGATAGTGTTGTCGTTGTCTTCTCTGTGGTTAAACTTCTATTCTATAGAAAGAACGAGCAGCAGCTCCTCAAAGACTAAAAGCAACAAGAAAAAGCCAAATAAACACAAAAACTATTATCCAGTCGTTTAATAACGACCTCATACATCTTTAGGAAACAGAACAAGCAGCTGAGGTTGGAAATAGAAAACAACAATCACGGGGTAATTAAAGTATCAGCTGTACTGTACCATAATTAAAGTGGAAGAAAAATACAGCAACAAACAGAGAGAAGGAGGTTTTAGTGAAACACAGAAACACTTCACCACAGAGACCGAGGGCCGGATTCATCTGGTTCATCAGTTTATCTTGTTACTGTCTTCACTGAGAGGAGAGAGTCTACTCTACATACTGGACATGGTCCTGTTAGACTCTGTTTTATAAAGACAGACTCCAGGAATTCAGATCATTTTAAAGAGATCAAGTGAATAAAACAACCAAAATAATCACAACAATACGGCTCTGCACATATACGGTATATAATAATACATAATAACAGTACATATTGTTTTAAAGTGCTTTTCAAGGAACTCAAAGACACTGAACAGGGAGCAATAAGAAAAACCAATGCAGAAGACTTAGACTTAGAAACAGTTAAACAGTGAATGTAAAAAAAAACACTAAAACAATTAAGCATTAAAATAGGCAATATTAAACATTATGATATAATGATATTAAATGTCATTATTTTTCCTGATTCATTCAATGCTAAATGACTCAAAGTGTGAGATGAGATGAGATGAGATGAGATATTTCCAGTATTAGCTACAGCAGAAAACAGAAATGAAAAACAAAACACTAAACTAATAAGATATGAAGCAATAAAAAACTAAATGACCTTGATCCTGTGTTTATTCTCATGTGTGACTGAGCAGCAGCAGCTGAGCCTCGAGGTCGTTGTTGTTGTTGTGTTGAGACTTTCATCATCATATAAGGATATAAACTATATTAAATATAATCAATGTTAAACACTTTAAAAACAGATGAGGAGGAACTCTCTGTGATAAATCCAGAGACTGAAACTCAGCATCATGTTTCTATTCAGTCCTCCTCTCACCCACATCAGACCTCAGCTTTCTTACTTACTTACTTCTGGATGTTAAAGGGATAGTTCAACATTTTGGCAAATTGGCCCATCACCATAATCCCTATAGTCATAGCAGTAGGGTCGTTACCTTTATTTGTCGGTGCAAGCTATTTTTAGAACGGCGGAGCAGAGCCGTGAGCTGCTCAGAGCTACGCTACGGAGGCTCATTATGGGATTTCTTGGTTTCCCTCATCAAACTCATCAAATACACAATCCAACAACTCCACAACGCTCTGGTGGACAAGTTGTGAGCTGCACATTCACCACGCTATGAGATAATAACACAACGTTACCACACAGAGTTGTTGTAGAGGGAAATTCATGTAAAACCACTGATGCACGTTGCCTTCAGGGACAGTTTTTCATCAAGAAGTCTCTGTATTTCCCTCTAAGGGAAACCAAGAAATCCCATAATGAGCCTCCGTAGCGTAGCTCTGAGCAGCTCACGGCTCTGCTCCACCGTTCTAAAAATAGCTTGCACCGACAATTAAAGGTAACGAACCTACTGCTATGACTATAGGGGTTATGGCAATGGGCCAATTTGCCTAAATGTTGAAATATCCCTTTATTAATGATGTTTATTCTATTCCCATCAGGCTCCAGTGTTGGACTTTGGGAAGATCATCATCTACACCAGTAACCTGCGCATCATCAGAGCTCCACCCAGGAAACCTGAGGCCGTGCGGCTGCACGCGGGGGCGTCGACCCTCGACCTCGACGGCTTCACGAAGAGCAGAGAGAGGGGGAGCAGGAGGAGGAGCAGACCCCCCCCACGGGGCGCAGAGGAGGAGAAGGAGAAGGAGAAGGAGAAGGAGGAGAAGCAGCAGCTGAACGACACAGAGACCAAGGTACCGGAGCAACGCCTCCTCCTGCAGAGTCACACTGCAAAAACACAACATCTTACCAAGAATATTTGTCTTATTTCTTGTCAAAATGTCTAATTTCTAGTCAAAACTAATCTCTTTCCACTTAAAATAAGACTCATCATCTAAAAATGAACTTGTTTTTAGATCATTTTCATTTGTTTCAAACTAATTTTCACTTGAAATAAGTAGAAAAATCTGCCAGTGAAAGCAGGTTTTTTGTGCTCGTAATAAGAAAGAAAAACTTGCTCCACTGTCAGATTTTTCTACTTATTTCAAGTGAAAATTAGTTTGAAACAAATGAAAATGATCTAAAAACAAGTTCATTTTTAGACGATGAGTCTTATTTTAAGTGGAAAGAGATTAGTTTTGACTAGAAATGAGACATTTTGACAAGAAATAAGACAAATATTCTTGGAAAGATTTAGAGTTTTTGCAGTGCAGACTTCATCTCTTCCTTCTCATCCCACCACCTCCTCCTCCTCCTGTGTAGTTGTGTAGCCTCCTCTTCTCTTCTCTTCTCCTGATTGGTTCCTGTGTTTTCTCCTCCGTGCTCCTGCAGCGATCCGTCAGCTGTGAACACAAACTGATGAGTCCACACTTTTACTCCATTTGCTTCTTATAACAGCTGGAGAGGAAACCTATCTCTCCCTCTTCCTCCTCCTCCTCTTCCTCCTCCTCCTCCTCCTCCTCGGGGGTGATTACTGCTGTCCTCTCCTCTCCTCTCCTCTCCTCTCCTCTCCTCTCCTCTCCTCTCCTCTCCTCTCCTCTCCTCTCCTCCTCTCCTCCCTCCCTTCATCCTTTTCTCACCTTTTTCTCGTTATTTTCTCATTTTCTCTGCCACTAGGAAAAAAAATAGAAGTTCAGCCTCAGCTTTTTTTTCATTATTTGGCAATTCCACTTTTTTTTTCATCATCTGTCCTTTTTTTTTTATTATTTGCTGCCCAAACTCTGAGGCACTTCATTTTTATTCCCTCACACACACACACACACACACACACACACACACACACACACACACACACACACACACACACACACACACACACACACACACACACACACACACACACACACACACACACACACTGTTAACACATGTTCTTTAACTACATGTTTCCCTATGAGTCACTTGCCAGGCCAACACTATGAATAAGAGTCTGTCTTTAATTTACAGGCCACCAATGTCTAGAAATAGCCTAGAAATAACAATTAATTGTCATAATGTAAAGAAATAGCCTAGAAATAACAATTAATTGTCATAATGTAAAGAAATAGCCTAGAAATAATGGTAGTTTCATAGTAAACTCATGTTTTTCATAAAGGCTAAAGATTACACATGCTTTTCATGCTTTGAATTTCTTAGGAAAGGTCAGAATTCTTCCCTATACCAAGTCTTTGCAACAGACCGATATTTCTTGGCTATTTCTTGACATTATCACCTAATTAACGGCCTGTAAATTACGTAAAGGGCTACCGCATTTTGTTTTTAATGTTTTGCCTGGTAAAATAAAGGTTAAATAACTAAAAATAAAATAAACTGACTGACGCTGCGTGTACTGAACCTACAGCTCTCACTCTTTTAGATTTTAGTTTTATTTTAAGCTCGGCCTCTTTACTCACTCAAACGTCATGAGATTTTGGTCCAAGTGTGTGAATGTTAACGAACTCATTAAAGAGATGATGAGATTCACTCATTTACTCCTCAGATATTAAAACTTGGTGTTGAATTACAGTCTTCACAGACAAAGTCCCGCTGCACCTCGAACTGACGTTGGATTAGAAACTGGTTCTAATCACAGGAACAACATGAACTTCAGATGAATTCATATTTTCTCTGGTTTCAGCTGTAAACATGTGACTCGTCTGCAGAGCGACGTCCACAACATCTGTTCTCCAAACTCAATAACATCTCACTTACTTTCAGTTTCACCTTTGGAAAAAGAAAAAAATTAAACCAGAACTAAAAAGTTTTTTTCCCCTCTACACCTCAGCTTTTATATTTATAGAGCTTCTTCTTCTGAAACTCAGCTGAGCATCAGTGGGACACCGACAGGGCCAGAGGTGTTCGCCCTTTGATTTGTGGCTCTTTAATATTTAAACACACATGAAACCTCCAAAAAAAAAAAAAAGGAAAAAAAAATCTATCCTGGCAGCTCAGAGAAAATTCAGAGATTTGAACAGATGGATGGACGGACGGACGGACGGACGGACGGACGGACAGATAGATAGATAGATAGATAGATAGATAGATAGATAGATAGATAGATAGATAGATAGATAGATAGATAGATAGATAGATAGATAGATAGAGGGTTACACTGCAAAAACTCAAAATCTTTATAGAATATGTGTCTTATTTCTTGTCAAAATGTCTCATTTCTAGTCAAAACTAATCTCTTTCCACTTAAAATAAGACTCATCACCTAAAAATGTACTTGTTTTTAGATCATTTTAACTTGTTTCGAACAAAATTTCACTTGAAATGAGTAGAAAAATCTGCCAGAAAGAAAAACTTGCCCCATTATCACATTATTTCTAGTGAAAATCTGCTTGAAAGAAGTAAAAAGTGTCTAAAAACAAGCTGCTTTTAATGTGATGAGTCTTATTTTAAGTAGAATGAGATTTGTTTTGACTAGAAATAAGACAAATGTTCTTGGTAAGATTTTGAGTTTTTGCAGTGTAGATAGATAGATAGATAGATAGATAGATAGATAGATAGATAGATAGATAGATAGATAGATAGATAGATAGATAGATAGATAGATAGATAGATAGATTTCTCAGTAAGGACCGTGTGCCGGCTGTGAAACTGACGAGCTTCGTTTCATTAGTGATAAAGAGACAGAATCCTCCATGTGGTTGTGTTGCTCAGTGTTTAGCAGCAGGTGGGACATTAAACTGCTTCACTGCTGTAATGTTGTAATGTTGTAATGTTCACTGTTTACAAACCTGCTAAATGTCACAAGTGAATCAGGTTTTGAACAGATGCAGTGGGGGGAAAAAAAGAAGTAAAAAACAACAACTTTAAAGGTTTAGTCTGGAGTTTTGTGCCTGAAAATAAATGTTAGACTTGTACAAATGAAGCAAGGCAGTTTGTAAATAATGTTTTGTTTACAAACTGCAACAAATAAAACTCCAGACTCTACTTTTAAAGGGGTAGTTCAACATTTTGGCAAATTGTTCCCATTGCCATAATCCCTATAGTCATAGCAGTAGGTTTGTTACCTTTAATTGTCGGTGCAAGCTATTTTTAGAACGGCGGAGCAGAGCCGTGAGCTGCTCAGAGCTACGCTACGGAGGCTCATTATGGGATTTCTTGGTTTCCCTCATCAAACTCATCAAATACACAATCCAACAACTCCACAACGCTCTGGTGGACAAGTTGTGAGCTGCACATTCACCACACTATGAGATAATAACACAACGTTACCACACAGAGTTGTTTTAGAGGGAAATACAGAGACTGTTGATGAAAAACTGTCCCTGAAGGCAACGCGCATCAGTGGTTTTGCATGAATTTCCCTCTAAAACAACTCTGTGTGGTAACGTTGTAGGGCTGAACAATTTATCGTTTTCTGATCGAAATCGCGATTTCAAACAGCACGATCACGTGATCGTCAAAGCTGCGATTTTTTTTTAGTGCCCCTGACTGACCTAGGATCTGTTTTCGACTATTTCACACATGCATGCCGTCTCCGTGCCATCCTGCCAAGCTCACCAATCAGAAGCGGCATGCTGCTCGTGGACAGGTCAGGCTAACCAATCAGTGAAACCTGTACCACCTGCTCGTTAATTTCAGAAATGGCTGCAGCCGGGGCAGACGCCGACCTCGGTCAGGGAAGCAAGTAGCATTGTTTTAGCACTTTGGAGATTTTATTTGTTATGCACCTCACCCTGACTTGTACCAGCCTACCAGAAGAGTTTCTGTGTTCACTATTTTTGCTTTGTTTGAATTTTTTGTTTAATGCTATAAAATGAAATATTTGTGTGCTGCTGAGCCACAAATGAAAGAGTAGTGTCTTTAACTTGTGCATGTTTCTTAATAAATAATTTTCTAATCAATGCTTAACTTTAGTTTTCATTCTTGCATTAGAGTAATGGCATTTATTTTGAATGGAATGATGTAATATCTGTTAATGTTACTGTACATTATGTATATTGCACTGAAACATGATTTGAAGAAAATCGTGAAACAAATCGAAATCGAAAAATCTGCCAGAAAAATCGCAATTAGATCTTTTCCTAAAATCGTTCAGCCCTATAACGTTGTGTTATTATCTCATAGCGTGGTGAATGTGCAGCTCACAACTTGTCCACCAGAGCATTGTGGAGTTGTTGGATTGTGTATTTGATGAGTTTGATGAGGGAAACTAACCAAGAAATCCCATAATGAGCCTCCGTAGCGTAGCTCTGAGCAGCTCACGGCTCTGCTCCGCCGTTCTAAAAATAGCTTGCACCGACAATTAAAGGTAACGAACCTACTGCTATGACTATAGGGGTTATGGCAATGGGCCAATGAACTATCCCTTTAAATGTAAAACAGTGGTTTATTATAATCATCATTTAGAATAAAAGCACGATCGATCACCTCAGTCTCAGGTTGTTTCCTCCTCTTCCTCCTCTCTTTACCCTCTGTCTAACCTCCCAGCTCCTCCTCCTCTTCCTCCTCCTCCTCCTCCTCTAATGTGTTTCTTTCTTTCTTCCTCCTCCAGCGGGCCGCCAGCTGCCAGCATTGTGGCGGTTCGGGCTGCGCTCCGTGCTCTCTGTGCCACGGCAGCAAGCTGTCCATGCTGGCCAACCGCTTCAACGAGTCCATCAGCGACCTGCGCTGCCCGGCCTGCTTCCCCCACGGCCGCGAGGCCTGCCAGAGCTGCAGCGCCGCCACCACCGGCAAATAGCAGCGCTCTGGCCCACACACACACACACACACACACACACACACACACACACACACACACACACACACACACACACACACACACACACACACACACACACACACACACACACATGAGCCTGTTTCCTGGCAGACAGCGACCGAATGCTGAATGTGATCGTGTGTCCGGTGTTTGTCAGGATTGTGTCTCAGTGGCTCAGTTTCTGTTCTGCTCTAATCTGGAGCTGTAGCCGAGCTGCTGCACTGCAAAAAATGTCTCATTTCTAAGTCAAAACTAAAGTCTTTCCACTTAAAATAAGACTCATCACCTAAAAATCAACTTGTTTTTAGGCAAGGCAAGGCAATTTTATTTGTATAGCCCGTTTTTACAACCGTTTTTTTTAGATCATTTTCACTTGTTTCAAACAAATTTTCACTTGAAATAAGTAGAAAAATCTGCCAGTGAAAGCAAGTTTTTTGTGCTTGTAATAAGAAAGAAAAACTTGCTCCACTATCAGATTTTTCTTCTTATTTCAAGTGAAAATATGCTAGAAAGAATTGAAAAGTGTCTAAAAACAAGCTGCTTTTAATGTGAGGAGTCTTATTTTTAGTATAAAGAGATTTGTTTGGACTAGAAATGACATTTTGACTAGAAATAAGACAAATATTCTTGGTAAGATATTTTTGCAGTGTGGTTGGTCGGTACCAGGAAACATGAGCCATGGATGGAGAGAGACAGAGAGAGAGAGAAAAGGAGGAAGTGGCGGTGGCACAGAAATCATAAAATACAATTACAGTGTGCAGTGAACATGGCTCGTGATAACACAAACACATAATCACTCTTTTGTTGTTGTCACGTTATGTTATTCTGCATCTGCAGCAGCTTCCCTCCTGATAAAACCCTGCTGCTTCCAGCTCAGAGTTTAGTTATCATTCTAATTAAAACCATCATGCAAACATTTAGCTTTTTATTTTTATCTGCAGCAGCGAAGGAAAAGGAAAAGGAAAAGGAAAAGGAAAAGGAAAAGGGAAGGCAGCGTCGCTCCTATCTCATCTCCCTCTCTCTTCCTCTATTCACTGCAGAGAATGAAACCTTTTTCATCCCAACATGATGTACTGCATGTCCATAATTGACACTTTCATTTTTTTTTTTTTTTCTGTTTCGGGAGGATAAAGAGTCTGAGATGGAAGAGAAGAGAAACACAGACAGAGAGACAGAGAGAGAGAGGAGATAGTTTCATTAATGCTAACGACATAAATCAGAGGTTTATGATTAAAGTGCCCTCCACTAAAAACATGGCCGCGCTGCAGAGAGATCTGGAGGTTACACACTCTCACACTCTACAAAAAATCAAAATCTTACCAAGAATATTTGTCTTATTTCTAGTCAAAATGTCATTTCTAGTCAAAACGAATCTCTTTCCACTTAAAACAAGACTCATCACATTTAAAAAGCAGCTTGTTTTTAGACACTTTTTACTTCTTTCAAGCAGATTTTCACTTGAAATAAGTAGAAAAATCTGATAGTGGAGCAAGTTTTTCTTTCTTATTACAAGCACAAAAAACTTGCTTTGACTGGCTGATTTTTCTACTTATTTCAATTGAAAATTAGTTTGAAACAAGTGAAAATGATCTTAAAACAAGTTCATTTTTAGGTGATGAGTCTTATTTTAAGTGGAAAGAGATTAGTTTTGACTAAAATTGAGACATTTTGACAAGAAAGAAGACTAATATTCTTGGAAAGATGTAGAGTTTTTGCAGTGCAACCAGCCGTTCAACACCAGAGGCTCTTTGTCTTTGATTTATCGACTTTGGACCGAGCGTCGTTTTAAGTTCCTTTTGTTGGGAAAGAGACAAAGACAGAAAGACAGAAAGACGGAGCAGCTCTATTGTTCAGGTGCTGAAGGTTTCTTTCTTTCTTTCTTGTTTTTTTTTAACAAACAGCCTCATTCTCAGGTTTTTAATCCACTCCAACTTGTTCCACAGCTTCATCCACAGTGTTCGTACATGATGAAATAAAACACCTGCTACATTTTACTGCTTCTCTCCTCTTTTCCTCTTCTTCCTCTGTGTCCAACAGCTGCTGCTTCAAACATCTGGCTCATTTTGTACTGAATGATTAAAGAGGAACTATGTGTACCTTAATGAAACTGCTTCAGAGTACTGGTTTAATGCTGGATAAAGAAATGCATAGTTGAACAGTTCATCGTTAAGTTCAGAGGCATCAATAGCAACATAACATCTACCAGTGTTCATCATCCTCATCAACAGCTGTTTGTTCATTACTCAGATTCAGCTTCAGACTAGTTTTAATGTGATTCATAAGACTTTGCATGATAAGAACAAGACAGTTTCCCGGGTCTCTGTGTGTTCCTACTAAAAAATAAGACAAAATAGATAAATATGATAATAAATAGGCAATAAATACTAAGATAAAAACGTGGGTTACACTGCAAAAACCCAAAATCTTTCCAAGTTAATTTGTCTTATTTCTTGTCAAAATGTCTAATTTCTAGTCAAAACTAATCTCTTTTCACTTAAAATAAGACTCATCACCTAAAAATGAACTTGTTTTTAGATCATTTTCACTTGTTTCAAACTAATTTTCCCTTGAAATAAGTAGAAAAATCTGCCAGTGAAAGCAGGTTTTTTGTGTTTGTAATAAGAAAGAAAAACTTGCTCCACTATCAGATTTTTCTACTTATTTCAAGTGAAAATCAGCTTGAAAGAAGTAAAAAGTGTCTAAAAACTGCTGCTTTTAATGTGATGAGTCTTATTTTAAGTAGAATGAGATTTGTTTTGACTAGAAATAAGACAAATATTCTTGGTAAGATTTTGAGTTTTTGCAGTGTATCATGATATTTTCATGTGAAAGTCTGTGATAAATGTGTGCTTCAAATGAAACGTAACTATAAGACAACACACTGCTGATGCTGCGTTGGAGAAAACTCGGAACGGGGGGTTTTTCCGACCTTGAATGCCACCTCATGTCGGAGCTCCTCCCACTCTGGGAAAGTCGGAGAAACAAATCTCCTCCCCGACTTCTCTGAGAATCAGTTGTCTGACGTCACACAACAACCACATCACCGTCAACGGTAAAACATTCATTTATAATGCATTTGAAAATGCCAAAATACACTAAAACGTTATGAAATACACAATGTTTACTTCAGGTTACAGATGATGTTGTGGAACAGGGTCAACACATGTTGGTATTTCTCTTTTGATTCAAAATCTTGAATTATCTGTTTCATTATTTGAAGCCTATCTCTGTAACACATTATAACCAGACTTATAATGAGTTATAATGCAGTTATAGCACTGTATAACTATAGTTATAAACACTCATATATGATCATAATGCTTTATAATCATAACACACTAGGCTACTGTATGAAGCATTTTATCATGACTTATAAGGTCAGGTATTATAATACATTATAACTGTTAGTAACTCACTGACAATGCCCACATCGATAATACATTATAAATATAGTTATAATGTGTTATAATTAAGCTTATAAACATGCATAACTATCATTATAAACACTCAGAAATTATCATAATGCTTTATAACAATAAGAATAACACATCATTGAGCATTTTATAATGGCTTATAAGGTCAAGTATTATAATAGAGTTATAATGCTCTATGATGTCTTATGATTATTGTTATAAAGCATTATGATCATTTATGAGTGTTTATAACTATAGTTATACAGTGCTATAACTGCATTATGACTCATTATATTATGGTTATAATGTGTTATAGAGATAGGCGTCAAATAAAGTGTTACCCATAATTTTTTTAATGCTTCTTTTTAAATAGTTTTTGTGTCCTGTGTCATGTTTTAATGTCTCATGTCTCGGTCCAACATCAAACGCAGCATAACTCCCTGTCATTACATCACCGTTATTACACCTGAAGTCAGCTGCTGCTACAGACCATAATATTCAGTGTGTTGTACCTGTAGCAGCAGCAGCAGCTCTGTGAAGGTGAAGTTAATGGTTTCCCTTTATAGAAACTAATATTCCAGCTGCTCCATAATCTGATCTGAACTCAGCCACACGACGGTTTTATATATTTTATTTCAGAGCTGCTGAAAAAGCAGTTTTTACCACCAGAGGCAGTGGAATCAGTCAGAGGGTTAGAGGGTAAGATCACCTCCTCTCCTCTCTGGTCCCTGCTGCTGCTCCCTTCTCCTCCTCGTCTTCCTCCTCCTCTTCTCTCTCTCTCTCTATGTCACATCCTGATGTAAAAACTGAGATTTTTAACTTCGCAATTTCTGCAAGAGAAAAGCTCGAGTGCCTTTAGACCCCCCATGGCAAATAAGGTTTCTTGATAGATAGATAGATAGATAGATAGATAGATAGATAGATAGATAGATAGATAGATAGATAGATAGATAGATAGATAGATAGATAGATAGATAGATAGATAGATCGATCGATCTATATACTAATACAGTATATAGATCCATTCCACACAGAATAAAACATTTCATGACTTTATTTATTTACGTAATTTATTTTAATTGTAATGATTATGGCTTACATTTAATGAAGACCTATACTTTAGTATCTCCACTAAAGACCAATTAAATTATAAAGAGTATTTTTACCCTCTTAGTGAGATGGGAAAAAAGAAAGAAAAAAAAAGAAAACCAATATGAACCACATGTTCCAATGAGAATATAAAGTGTTGGGTTGTGCTGCATAATGTCCATAATAAAGTGCTAGATATTGACTGAGAGAAAAAAACAAAACAAAAAAACATTTTTAATATGTAAATGTAGCCCTTCTGAAAAATATGTCCATCTATATTCACTCAATACCTGGTTGGGGCTTTTTGAGTTGAACTACTGGAAATGGACTTTTCCAAAATATTCTAATTTATTGAGTTATACACCTGTAGATAGATAGATAGATAGATAGATAGATAGATAGATAGATAGATAGATAGATAGATAGATAGATAGATAGATAGATAGATAGATAGGTAGATAGATAGATAGATAGATAGATAGATAGATAGATAGATAGATAGATAGATAGATAGATAGATAGATAGATAGATAGGTAGATAGATAGATAGATAGATAGATAGATAGATAGATAGATAGATAGATAGATAGATAGATAGATAGATAGATAGATAGATAGATAGATTACTTTATTTAATCCCCAAGGGGAAATTTGCTAAATGGATTGCACGTGCAGTTTTGCCCATTTGAGAGACGCAATCCTCGGTGCGTCTGGTTAGTAGATCAGCTTCAGCATGTGTTTGCGCGTGCAATCAAGTTTGCACACGTTTTTATACACACAAACCTTTAGTAGATCCGGTCCATAGTGTATAAAGACACAATAAATAAATAAATAAATATGTGGGTAAAAGGTGCCTGCAAAAAGTGCATGTTTGGGTTCAGGGTGCATATGTGAATGTATCAGACAGAGCTATAAATTATATTTTACAGTAATGCTCAATAATCATTTGATTCTTTGAAAACCGCTGCATTAGGCAACAACGTATGACACGGTATCAAACCAAACACAAACTAAACATTTGCACAATGAATGATGCAAAGAAAACACTGAGATACTGTATGAATGAATGAATGAATAGGTGCTGCATTAAAGGAAGAATCTGCACAGGAATGACGCAGAGCAGCAGATCACAACAATATTTTCTACAAACACCAACTAAAGTCCAGGAGATGAGCTCACACTGCAGTTGGAGAAAAAAAAAACAGAATTGGATTTAAAATCCCGTCTGACCTCGACTATGAGACGGAGCGATGAGGAAATAAATCAGTTCCACGTCGGCCTCCTCACCTCCGGTACAGCTCACACAGTCAACACCAACAACTCTCTGACCACGTGTTCCCCGGTCCTTCAGTCTCATCATCCAAAACTTTCTTCTACTTGTCTATAAAACACCTGAAATTATAAATAAATTAACTTCATCCACTGCAAAAACTCAACATCTTTCCAAGAATATTTGTCGTATTTCTTGTCAAAATGTCTCATTTCTAGTCAAAACTAAACTCTTTCCACTTAAAATAAGACTCATCACCTAAAAATCTACTTGTTTTTAGATCATTTTCACTTGTTTCAAACTAACTTTCACTTGAAATAAGTAGAAAAATCTGCCAGTGAAAGCAAGTTTTTTGTGCTTGTAATAAGAAAGAAAAACTTGCTCCACTATCAGATTTTTCTACTTATTTCAAGTGAAAATCTGCTTGAAAGAAGTAAAAAGTGTCTAAAAACAAGCTGCTTTTTATGTGATGAGTCTTATTTTAAGTAGAATGAGATTTGTTTTGACTAGAAATAAGACAAATATTCTTGGTAAGATGTTGAGTTTTTGCAGTGTCCATCTATTAGTAACTCTTACAGCTCTTCAAGGCATCGCAGCATTGATCTCTCTCTACTCATTAATGCACTGACTTGACTTGTGTTTCAGTGGCTGAGTTGGACGCAAATCCTCCTCCCACACACGTTATAAAGAATAAATATATATAAATACAAGTATAACAGTATGATAAACTGCATAAACATTACATCAAATAGTCATTTATTAGAGATTTCCTGTTGTCAAATAAAGTTGAAACACTTTCCTCAGCAGCAGCAGCAGCAGCAGCAGCAGCAGCAGCAGCAGCAGCAGCAGCATCATTTAGACTCTTTATAGATATAAGTCTAACAGCCCAGTCACAGTATATGACACAGACTGAGCACATTAATCATATGAGGAGGATGTTATTATTATTATTACACTGTGTAGAGAAGTGAGACGTGTTTCATCTGCAGTCGTTCTGTCTTCTTCCTTTTTACATCTCGACACAGATGAACTGTCTGTCTGTCATCGTGACAGATCAACCCTGTGTGTAAATCATCCACCTAAATGAGCTGGTAACTTAATACACCAGCCTGGTATGAATCACAGTTTTTAAAAGACCTCGCATTCTGTCGAGGAAAAACAAAACCCAGTGACAGAAACGTGCAGCATCGTCTCAACTATCGACTGTGTTCAGTCCCAGTCCTCATAATATAACCATATTTAATGTAAACACACTGCAAAACCTCAATATCTTACCAAGAATATTTGTCTTATTTCTAGTCAAAACAAATCTCATTCTACTTAAAATAAGACTCATCACATTAAAAAGCAGCTTGTTTTTAGACACTTTTTACTTCTTTCAAGCTGATTTTCACTTGAAATAAGTAGAAAAATCTGATAGTGGAAGTTTTTCTTTCTTACAGTATTACAAGCACAAAAAACCTGCTTTCACTGGCAGATTTTTCTACTTATTTCAAGTGAAAATGTGTTTGAAACAAGTGAAATAATCTTAACTCATTGAGTGCCAGCCCTTTTAAAAAATGGTCAGTGCCATGTGCCAGCGTTTCGGGGCATTTTGAGTAATATTTTAAGACCAAGAGAATATTTTGTATTATGACTCTGAAAACACAAAATAGCTCAAAGGAAAGAGGAGACTCTCTATTTAACTAGGGAAAAACCATTTGTTTGTACCTTGTTCCATTCTTAATTTATCTAAAGTTGAATAGAGCCTGGTTGCACCAAAAAGACCACTTTTGTTCTAGAAAGCTGAGAAAAATGCATTTTTGTGAAAGAGAGTCTCTCAAGACAAACAGTGATTTATCCGTTTTAATTTTGGCTTCAGAAACATGTAAGACATCTGAACATTTAATTTCACATGTTTTTTCATTGTACAAAAAAAAAACAAAACTAAAATACAACAAGTAGGAGTCCTACTATGCAGAGTGATGCCTGCTCTCCTACTCCTCCTGCAGTTGCTGCCCCCTCACCCTCTCCTAACCCCCTCCTCCCCCCTCCCCTCACCCCCTCTCTGCCCCTCCCCTCTCCTACTTCTCCTCCTGCTGCTTCCCCTCGTCTCTGAAGGAGGGAGGGAGACGTCATGGCGTCTTCAGCCTCTCTGCTGGACGCGGCCGCGGCAGCGACGCACCGCGCTGATCTCTCGGTTCGTCGTCACGACGTCGGTTTACAGCAACTGGTGAAACTGACTCCGCGATCCGCTTTCGCTTCGGCATTTCGGTGCTGATCATCTAGATGAGTTTACCTTTCCTGCCTCCTCCGATCACTTCATGCTGGAGCTATGCTAATAGCATCCGTGGCTAAGCTTTCCTCCAGCTCCACGTTACACTTGTTCCAGGCTCTGCCCGTCGTTTTTCTCTAGAAATAGAAACTTTTCCCAACTTTTTTATCTCTGTACCGATCGCACTCGTCTTCTCCTTCCTCTTCACTTCTTGCTCTGATCTACAGTCTTCTTCGTTCTACACATCCCAGAAGCCCCAAAATTACTCACAGTGTGCGCAACAGCGCCCCCATTTACCAGCCGCAGAAAACTGCATTTGACGTATATATACGTCAATGGCACTCAATGAGTTAAAAAATGGTTGTAAAAACGGGCTATACAAATAAAATTGCCTTGCCTTGCCTAAAAACAAGTTAATTTTTAGGTGATGAGTCTTATTTTAAGTGAAAAGAGTTCAGTTTTGACTAGAAATGAGACATTTTGACAAGAAATAAGACAAATATTCTTGGAAAGATTTTGAGTTTTTGCAGTGCAGAAACCAAAGTGAGACAGAGACACAGAGAAAAGATGTAACTGCAGCTGTGGACTGAGGACCGATCTCCAGTTCTACAACACGTCTCCTCCTCCGGCTGCAGCAGCTGCAGGAATGGACCAATCAGACGGAGCGTCCTTCACCGGACGGATCAGCTGCTTCAGCCTCCATCAGAGCCAGCGCTGACCCTGCTGATGCAGCAAAAACACTCAACTCCTCCTCCTCCTCCTCCTCTTCCTCCTCCTGCAGCTCCGTGACCTCGACCTCTGACCTCTGAGTGGAGGGAGGAGGAGGGGCCGCTCTGATTATTTTTCTTCTTCAAACAAGCCTCCATCCCCCAAAATGTAATTAACTCCTAAATTATTCATTCATTTATTCATTCGTTTAGCTTCATTTAACCAGGTGAGTCCCGGCAGTGAGGGGCGTCTCAGATACAACACAACATTACAAACATTATAAAAATATAACACAAAATATACAACAACACCAGTTCACAGAATCATAACAAATGATTAAAAACATCCTGTGCAACAGAGAAGATGAATATCTGGATGATTAATATGTTATGAAATATGAAAGATGGAGATTTCTCCAGTTCTGTGTCAGATTGTTGTGTTTTTATTGTGTTCATTATTATTATTTTGTTTCACATTTGTCTTATTGACAAAAACAAAACAGAACACTTTTTATTCTTCTGGTCTGGTCAGTATTATTCATGTGCATTATGTAACTGAGACCAAACATCTCTGTGTAGAATCAAAGATACTTTTCACCTGTTGTTGTTTTATTTTACCAAAACATATATATATATATATATATATATATATATATATATATATATATATATATATATATATATATATATATATATATATATATATATATATATATACAGAGCAATGCAAGAATGGAACTCGTTGCCAAGTTATATTAAACAACCAAATAGTATATATGCTTTTAAAAAAGCTCTAAAATAATATTATTTAAAAACGAACTTCCACTAATCGTGATTACGTAGTTGATATAAAATATGGGTATCATAAATATACGGGTTACTGTATTGCACTGGAAAAAACTCAAAAATCTTACCAAGAATATTTGTTTTATTTCTAGTCAAAACAAATCTCACATATGCTTAAAATAAGACTCATCACATTAAAAAGTTTTTAGACACTTTTTACTTCTTTCAAGCAGATTTTCACTTGAAATAAGTAGAAAAATCTGATAGTGGAGCAAGTTTTTCTTACAAGCACAAAAAAACTTGCTTTCACTGGCAGATTTTTCTACTTATTTCAAGTGAAAATTAGTTTCAAACAAGTGAGAATGATCTAAAAACAAGATGATTTTTAGGTGAAATTATTTTAAGTGAAAAGAGATTAGTTTTGACTAGAAATGAGACATTTTGACAAGAAATACGACAAATATTCTTGGAAAGATTTTCAGTTTTTGCAGTGTATATATTATTATTATTATTATAGTATTATATAGATAGTGGTTATAGTAGAGTCAGTTATTTGTGGAGGGTATTATTATATTATGGAAACCTGGTTGGAGCTGTCTTGTCTTGTTATTTGAACGTATGTCATGTTGTTAAGGTATACTGTACTGTATATTGTTTTATATTTGTCTATGTGGTCTATATTGTTTGTATTTATTTGTTTGTGTTGTTTTATGTCTATGTCTATATTGTTTAGTGTGAATGTGTATTCTTTTATTTTTTTTAAGTATTTTTTTGGCATTTTTACCTTTATTTGATAGTGCATAGTGAGATAGACAGGAAAGGGGGGGGAGGCAGAGAGAGGGGGAATGACATGCAGGAAAGGTCTGCCTGACGCGGGATTCAAACCGGGGACGCCTGCGTTGAGGACTATAGCCTCTACATGGGGCGGCCGCCTTAACCACTGCGCCACGCACCGCCCCGTGAATGTGTATTCTTTTATTGTCTCCATGTATATGTTTTGGACCCCTAGCGGATGCTGCAGATGCTAATGGAGATCTCAATAAACATAAACCTGTGATAAAACTCACGTGTAGTTTTCACATTTTATTTGTGAAAACATGAATTTCAGATGTGATGCCGACGATCATCCACAGAGGAAACAGTCTGGGTGTGAAGGGACACACAACCTCTTCTTCCTCCTCCTCCTCCTCGGGGGTGTTGGGTTTTCTACCTTGAGCTGTAATAATGCTTCATGTATTATGGATGCCGGGGTTAAACCTTGTACCAGTGGATGAGACAACAACACTATTGGATGTCACCGTGTTTGCACAACACTGATGCTCTAACACCGTGTGTACAGATGTAAGGTCATTAAAGGTGTACAGAAATGGCCGTTTGTCCTGTTTGTCGCGCCGAGTTGTCACGAGCTGCAACACGAGTTTACCCGAGTGAGGAAAACGAATTTGATTGGTCGTTATCGAGCGGGCGGGATATTCAAAGCTTGGGGCGAGCCCGAGCTCCGTGTGTGTGTGCGTGTCTCAGACGTTTGAATGACGGATGACGGATCCAATATCAGTGGCTGGTGAATCGTGTACAGGCTGACGTATAATCCGTGCGCCTGCATTATCCAATGCGAAAAAAAAAAATACACACTTTCATCCCGGATTTACTCAAAAATAGAATTTTGCACAAAGTTTGGCCTCCATCGTCTGAAAGATGAGTTATCACATTAATTTTATGACCCAAAGTGGGCTCAAATTCAATTTTCTTTTCTGTACACCTTTAAAGCTTAAAGCGTTTTTTTTTTTTCAGCTACTGAAAGGAGTTTATTACTGTAAAGGGACATTGTGTAACTTCTCCTGTTATCTCTTCAGGAAAATCGATTATTTGGTTCAAAAGTCTGTTTTTCTGATGCTGCATTCACCTGCAGTCGGGCAGACGGCCGTCGCTAACAAACCAGATGTCATTTTAGTCACAGAAGTCCAGAGAAAGACGGTAAAACAATACCACATCGCCATGACAACATATTGTCCACGGACCACTTGTTTACATAGAGGCTTGTTTATGCCGTTACGTGCAGTGGCTGTCGTCCGTCTGCCGTCTGCCCGATTTCACGTGAATGCAGCATGAAAAATACGGTTGAGTTTCTTGAGATATGCAACCACAACATTAGAAGGGAGGAATTCCTACACAATGTACCTTTAAATGACTGAAAGAATGAGCTGTTTATGCTGTTACGTGCAGCGGTTGTTGTCCGTCTGCCGTCTGCCCAATTTCGGTGAATGCAGCATGAAAAATACAATTGAGTTGCTTGAGATCTACAACCACAACGCTAGATGGAGGAATTCCTACACAATGTAGTACTGTGGCACTTTGAGATTGCTTAAATGTAAAGTGCATTATAATTAAAATGTATTATTATTAATGTACCTTTAAAAAATCACATAAAAACTAAAAACTAGTGTCACGTGAAACTAAAACTAAGTCAAACAGTCGGTGGTGTCACACAGACACTAAAACTGTGACGAATCTCTCAAATTACCTCCATGATCCTGGATCGCACCTCCGAGTTTGTAGAAACTTCTAATGAATCTCTTCATTCCCAGTCTGCACAGCTGCTCACGCTGAGAGAGAGAGATTCAGGAAGTTAAAGAACAAATTAAAGTCTGCTCATTGCTTCTTCTTTTTTCTTCCACCCAGACTCAAAGATAACTCCTTTTACTGCAGTGGATCCACAGGCTCGACTGCTCTAACGTCTGCTGAGTTCATTTGCATAGCAGAATTAAAAAAGAAAGAAAAAAAAATCCTATAAGACCACGAGACGCAGGAAATGTGATAATATTTCAATTTATGGAGATGATTCATAAACTATATCGACTGCACAACTGTGTGCAATTGTGTGACAGAAAAAGACATCGACATAAAAAAGAGGAGGAAGATTTTAACAGGATCAGTCAAAGGAACTGTTTGTTACGCCAAAGATGAAACAGATCAAATACTAAGTGGTTTTCTCACATTTTATGAAAATATCATCATCATCATCATCATCATCATCATCATCATCATCATCATCATCATCATCATCATTTAACCTCTTATTTCTCTGGATGTTGGTGCCACAGACGTGGACTGTGTGTTAAAGGGGTAGTTCAACATTTTGGCAAATTGGCCCATTGCCATAATCAATTAGTGAGCAGAGTTGTTTTAGAGGGAAATTCATGCAAAACCACTGATGCACGTTGCCTTCAGGGACAGTTTTTCATCAACAGTCTCTGTATAAAACAACTCTGTGTGGTAACGTTGTGTTATTATCTCATAGCGTGGTGAATGTGCAGCTCACAACTTGTCCACCAGAGCGTTGTGGAGTTGTTGGATTGTGTATTTGATGAGTTTGATGAGGGAAACCAAGAAATCCCATAATGAGCCTCCGTAGCGTAGCTCTGAGCAGCTCGCGGCTCTGCTCCGCCGTTCTAAAAATAGCTTGCACCGACAATTAAAGGTAACGAACCTACTGCTATGACTATAGGGATTATGGCAATGGACCAATTTGCCAAAATGTTGAACTGTCCCTTTAACAGGAGACCGGCCGAGGAGGTAACATGATCTTTGACTGTTTATATTCTGGTCTTCAGCCGCGTCTCTGTAGAGAAACACATAATAAATAAAGAGAATGAAAACAGAAACACAGCTCAGTTCAGCTCATCTGCATATCTTTTATCTCCTCTCTCTCTCTCTCTTTCTCTCTAAAGTGAATTTTCATTCCCACCTCGTTGTGAGTTCGGCTGCTTTTGCTGTTCTGTTTGTTTGTTTGTTGTGCTCACGTCCAAGTCAAGTTCATAAATTCGCAAAATATATCAAGTGGAAGCATGAAGCTGATCCCCCCGAGGCTGCAGCTCAGAACATCTACACAGTCCTACATTTGCATTTTCATATGTTACCAAGTAATTTCACAGCCATTATTTGATTAAGAAGAAAATGCGAGACAGCGTATGTATGTGTGTGTGTGTGCATGCATGTGTGTGTGTGTTTTATGGTGCAGGTGCAAAAAAAAGGGAAAAGAGCAACTTGAACATGCAGAGTGTCTTGACTCCAAAGGGCATGCAGGTTTAATCGTTTCAGTTTAAAGGCCAGATAGCAAAATGTCTCCCCTGAGCAAACACAGACTAATATAATCACAGTCTCAGACTCACAACCTGCTTCGCTGCTGTTGCGTGAAGCAAATGCAAAAAAATATTTCATCACACGCTGAATATTTATCAGTCAAAACAGGTGTCTAAGCAAAACCAATCTCCGAGCTGAGAAGGAAAACGGCTCCTGCAGTAGCCGGCTGCAAGAATTTGGAAGAAACAAGAGTTACACTGCAAAAACCCCAAATCTTCCCAAGAATATTTGTCTTATTTCTTATCAAAATGTCTCATTTCTACTCAATACTAACCTCTTTCCACTTAAAATAAGACTCATCACCTATAAAAATTAACTTGTTTTTAGATCATTTTCACTTGTTTCAAACTAATTTTCCCTTGAAATAAGTAGAAAAACTGTCACTGAAAGCAAGTTCTTTTGTGTTTGTAATAAGAAAGAAAAACTTGCTAAATATGCTTGAAAGAAGTAAAAAGTGTCTAAAAACAAGCTACTTTGGTAACACTTTACAATAAGGGTCCCTTAATTAACGTTACTTAGTACATTATTAAGCATTAATTAACTGTTTACAGATATATTAACAATCATTATTATGGGTTACTTAGGGTTAGGAAACACATTATGTATGCATTACTCAGCATTAATTAACACATTAGTTTATATATTAAAGCAGATATCAGCTTCACGGCCGTTTCGGCTAATGCTGCGTTCAAGGCAGGCTTTTGAAACCGTAAGTTACAGCTTCAAGTCACAACTACGACTTGGTAGCGTTCCAGGTAACCCGTAGCTCGTGTTTTTACCATCCTGTTGTCTGTGAAAGTTCCCTATAACGGCCACTCGTAACTTCCGACCCGTGAACTCGTACCAGATCGAACTGGTATGACTTCACAGGAAGGAAAAACACAAAGTACGAGTTTCTTTGAACGCACCATGAGTTAGCAGCCCCCGCCCTTGTCAGGCATCAATTGGTCCTCGTGCTACGTCACCACATTCACGCGCATCCCTTGGCTGCACACACAGCCCTTCATGCCGTTCTCTCTCCTCATTGGATAACACTTGTATCCCACAAGGAAAATTTTCTCCTCGGGTTACAGCAGAGCAGAGTGACGGAGAGACTCGTGTTTAGGCTGAAATACTTCATGTAAGTGATTGCTGACGGAAAATAGGACTATTTAGGACTTATATTAACAAAAACATTCCACTGATATCTGCTTTAATGCTTAATAATGTGCTAACCAACATTAATTAAGGGACCCTTATTGTAAAGTGTTACCGCTGCTTTTAATGTGATGAGTCTTATTTTAAGTAGAATGAGATTTCTTTCGACTATAAATAAGACAAAATGTTCTTGGTAGGAGTTTGAGTTTTTGCAGTGCAGGAGAAGAATTCCTCTGGATGCTGATAATGACTTGTAGATTGAAATCTGGTGAAACGTCTGTGTGTGTGTGTGTGTGTCCGTGCACTGCAGAGAGGAAAACAGTCTCCTATACCTGCATATTTATTTGCTCTCCTGTCGTGGCTGCAGATCAGAGGGGAAAAGGAGCTATTTATCTCCTAAACGGCTCCACACTTGTATTTGATGAAAGAGGCTGTGAACCCGGAGCTGCTCCCCAGTGAACCCGAGCTGCTGCTGCTGCTGCTGCTGCTGCTGCTGTTATGATGCAGCTCTGCACCGCACACAGCCACAAAAGACACATTACACTGAGGTATGAGATACACAAAATGCTCACAGTGAGATATTAGCAGTACGTGAGGTGGAAAGAGTCGGAGAGAGGGAGGGAGGGAGGGAGCAATGGGCTGTAGCAGCATCGAGGGAGGAAGTGAGAGCTGGTCAGATTACAGAGCCGAGCCCCGACTGCTGTTTTTTGCTTCATCTGAATCAGCTGGAGGTGTGTGTGTGTGTGTGTGTGTGTGTGTGTGTGTGTGTGTGTGTGTGTGTGTGTGTGTGTGTGTGTGTGTGTGTGTGTGTGTGTGTGTGACTGTAGATGAGCTCTTACACACTCGCTCCTTCATCCGTAGGTTTTTCTTGTCTTTTAAAAACTCTGCTGATAAATCATGAGCTCCCACTGCCATCTGTCTTACACAGTGTGTGTGGATATAAAGGCTGCAGTTCCTTCAGCCAATCTGATGATGGCGATGATGATGATGATGATGATGAAGGTTTTAATCATTCACCCCCGATCTTGTGTTATAGTCACTGTTTTCTGTTGGAGAGTAGAGAGAGAGAAAGAGAAAGAGAAAGCAGATCTGACTGGTATATTCTCTACCAGCTTTGAATAAAATCAATCAAAACAGATATAAAAGGTGCATTTAAATGTATTTATAAAACAGAAAGGTGAAATCCGGCAATCTGAATGAGCATATCCACAAGTTTCCGAACGTTTGGTGGAATTGTACGTTTACGTTTCCATGGTTTTCAGTCGTTGTCATAGTTGCGGTAAACGCATGGATCTTTTAACGATGGCTTTTATAACACGGATGTCAATTTGTGTGATATCCATTGTTAAAAGCTGCTGTGATGATCCATGTGTTTTATAGATTTTCATTGAAAAAAAAAAAGCTAACGTCTGGAGAGCTGGGACTAGTTTTTCACGATAGGGCTATTATTATAATATGTATTTCTGGTTGAATAAAACTACATGAAATTGATTGCATATTCTTCTTTCATATTATCATTATTGGTAACCGTTTTATAAAAGCAATATATCACTCCAGTCCGTGGTAGGCTATACGCTTCGTGTCGGGCCAAACAACGCCCCTTAGCCGTGGTATAATGAGCACACGGCCTGTCGTGATGTATTACTTAACTATATCACCATGATGTATAGCGACCTTACCCGAGACTGATCGAAGACCAAGACCGGTCTCAAAAACTACAGATAGGCTACTGTACAGTATGCCTACATGCCCAAATGTACAAGGTTTCTTAAATCCGTCTGTAACTGAGCACACCTGAAGTTGTTGCAGATGCAGCTTTAATTACTTCTTGGATTATATTTCATGATAATATTAACAGGTTTTGCAGGTAAACCCAGGCAGGTACTGTAATAGCTTCTAACTGTAGCTACTACAACAGACAGAATGAACCTCTGACCTCTAACCAGCAGCCACAGTTTAGGCTGAAAACCCACTCCCACTCCAGTAAATCATCTGATACTTCCTGCAGACAGCAGGCCCAGGGTCAGTGTACATAGGGCTCCGTGTCCTAATCAATTAAACCTGGCAGCGCTGCAATTAAAAACAGTGGTAGCGTAGTCAGACAAGGACCAGGATGAGGTCACTTATTTATTAGCTCCTGTTCTAGCCCATCTGAAATATATCTGAGACATAGAGTAGGCTATAGCAAGCATATAATTATGCTTTATTATAAGGATGCCAAAATTCAAAATTACAATATCAACTGCTTGCTTCCAATACTTCCAATATAATAGGTGCATTTAATACTGAAAAAATACTTTTAGAGTAAATATCAGATGCTTCTAAAAGGCGACTTTAACTTCTTCCAGAGTCATTCTCTGGTCAGATACCCTACTTTGTTTAAGTTGTTTTATTGTTCTATCTGTGTTTTTATTTTATTTTATTCATTTTTGTTTGTTTTGTTTTTGTTAAAGGTGTACAGAAAAGAAAATTGAATTTGAGCCCACTTTGGGTGATAAAATTAATGTGATAACTCATCTTTCAGACGTTGTAGGCCAAACTTTGTGCAAAATTCTATTTTTGAGTAAATCCGGGATGAAAGTGTGTATTTTTTTTTTCGCATTGGATAATGCAGGCGCACGGATTATACGTCAGCCTGTACACGATTCACCAGCCACTGATATTGGATCCGTCATCCGTCATTCAAACGTCTGAGACACACACACACACACGGAGCTCGGGCTCGCCCCAAGCTTTGAATATCCCGCCCGCTCGATAACGACCAATCAAATTCGTTTTCCTCACTCGGGTAAACTCGTGTTGCAGCTCGTGACAACTCGGCGCGACAAACAGGACAAACGGCCATTTCTGTACACCTTTAACTGTTAACTGTTTACCCCTGTGGGATGCTCTGAAAAGCACATTCTGCTTCCACCTGAAATGAAATGTGCTATAGCCTATAAATAAAGTTTTGCTTGCTTGCTGTTTCAAATATGCGTGAAAGAAAAATGACACAACTAGGCCTAGGTCTAGATAAATCAATCAAAAAACACACACACACACACACACACACACACACACACACACACACACACACACACACACACACACACACACACACACACAAAAAAGCACAAAGCAAAAAAATAAAATAAAATAAACAAATAAAATAAATAAAAATAATTGAATTGTAATAGTAACTTGTTTAAACACATTCAAAAGGGAGTGGGAAGATGAAAAACATATTTAATCCCAGAATCGAATTGTTTGTTAGCACCTAAACCAACTAAACCAAAGACGGTTTAGTATCTTTGACTGAACTGAACTCAGAAAATACGGAAGGCGCCTTTAGTTCGAAGCCTTTTTTCTGCTGGTCAAGAGACCATCATGGTTGTCAGGGAAACCAGAGAGGGCGGGGCGATAATGAGCTAACTAGCTACAGCTGCAAAGAAAAGGTGAAGGAAAGGAAACGACAACAACAACAAAAAACTTCGATGAGAGTCGGAATAAACAGAGGGAAAATGAAAACCGTCGTGTAAAACACCTCAGACTGTTTCCTCAGATAATTTCAGTGATTTATAAAGTTGTGGCTCGGTGGTGGCCGGTGAAGAGGATACAAAGCTGTTGTAGCCGCTAAGCTAGCGGGAGTAACGATGGTAACCTCTTAGCAACGGGCCGTTAACGTCTTTGTGACGTAACGTGACGTTAGCAACGGCTAATCTTGTGGCCTGATCAGCATGAAACAGAAAAAACACGGAGCTAAACTGCTACGGAGACAGGACGTCCATTACCTGCTGCTGCTGCTGCTGCTGAGTCCACACTGTAAGTTAAGATTTATTTGACTGACATTATTGTCACTATTATAAAACTGTTCTGGTTATTTTGTTCTTGTCTATGCGGTTTCAGCAAACAATGAGAGACAGATGTAGCCTACTTTTATTGAAACTAAAAATGGCATCCTTATGTAACTTGTTTTTAAAAGGTGAGACACTACAGGTGAATAATAGGGGTAAAAAAAGTTTAAACTAACAGGTATCACCATGAAACTAACCAAGTTTTTTATTTAAATAGCCTATGTAAATGAGGTAATAGGCCTATCTGTAGCCTACAATGGATAAAGCTACTTTCAAAATTCTGTAGCCTATTTGATTTTGTTGACATATTAGAGTCAGAAGTTTTTACAGAGAGGGATTTGGATGGACTATCTCTTTTTATCACTCTGTAAATGAGAAAATACTGTCACCAGCCCTAAAAAAAAGAGAAAAAAATCGAATTTGTCCATGTTTTTATGAATAAAATGTTGTTTAAATCAGGCTGTGAATGATATATCAACAATCCCCTCTGTAAAAACCTTCAGAATATAGAATGGGATCAAACTGGAAGGTTTGGTGTCTGTAAGTAGCTAGATATTTCTAGCTCAGAGTCTGAGGAAAAACTCATTCTGAGAAAATGACCTTTAAAGATTTGTATTGTAAAATTGCATAGATTGTTAATGTCAATCGTACTTTTATGATTTGTTGCTGATACAAAGGAAATGACAATTTTTGAAACCCACATCACTGCTCAAGAGAGAGACCTTTACAGTGATACAATGATATTTTCTACCATTTCTATACTGAAAGAAGACATGTTAGGGAAGAAGAATAGCCCAAAATCTCAATGATCAGTGCATGAAAAAATAATATTTTTGCCTGTAGTGTCTCGCTTTAATGTCCAAGCAAATCTTGTTCATTGTCGTGAATGATACAGAAAAGCAGCAAAATCACCCGCTCAGTGTTTTAATGTTTTTCATCTCATCTAAAGACTGTTTGAATAATTATTCATTTTTAAAATCGGTTGCCCATTAGCACTTTGTTGACTGACTAATTGTTAAATTGAGCCGTCCTCGCCCTCCATTGCTCCCTGAGTGAAGAGGAGGGTCATATAGCCTACATATAGATGGGTTTGGATGCATACGGGCAGAGAGGACAGAAAATGACTCGAGATGACTCAGAGCTTTATGAGAGGAGCGACATGAAAAGTTGATTATCCGTAAAATTAACGAGTGGGAAAATGTTCATTATCGCAGAAAAGGAGTCTTGCCTGTCGGGCCAGATTGCAGAATTAGCAGTTGGCTCCAGTGATCTGGTCAGAGCCGTGGGTTTTATGAAGGGAAGGGGGTGGATGGTTTTTATTATGAACAGGTGAGACACACTCACATTTTCAGTATGTGTTTGTGTGTGTGTAAAGCTGTGTGGTAATGGATGTAAGCAGTGATGAACAGGCTCTGTGTTTTCCATGTGTTGTGAGTCTCGGTGTGGGAGCGGCTGACACCTGATATGAGCAGACTGATGACTCTGGGAGGAAAACGTGTTTCTAATTTGCCACTGAAACGATGAAAAGAGCTGCTGCTGTAGTGGAGTCGGTCCTTCTCCTGATCCTGTGGCTGATCAGTAGTTGGATTGGCTCAGTTTGTCACGATGACTGAGGCTCTGTCTGTTTCCACTGTCATCTCTAATAGGAGGTTCTGTAATAATATAATTCAGCTATGATACAGAGTCTGGTATGTTTTAGGAATGGAGCAGGATATGTAATAATAATAATAAATTTTAATAATAATAATAATAAAAAAATGTATTTATAAAGTGCTTTACATCAAAGTGCTGTACAACACATCAAAACTGCAAGTAATTTACAAGCAGAGACATTACAAAAAACAAAAACAGAGTACAAAAACATATTTGAAACAGGGCAGGATTTAGGCTACTAATGAAAAACCTAGGACCCATATGCAACAGTAAATAAGTGGGTCTTAAGCTTTGTTTTAAAAACCCCAATTGAACAGGCCTGCCTGATGTCCGAAGGGAGATGAAAAAAAAGCACCTTAAAATCTGCTCTAAACTGAATAGGGAGCCAATGAAGAGAGGCCAGCTATCTATCTATCTATCTATCTATCTATCTATCTATCTATCTATCTATCTATCTATCTATCTATCTATCTATCTATCTATCTATCTATCTATCCATCTATCCATCTATCCATCCATCCATCCATCCATCCATCCATCCATCCATCCATCTATCTATCTACAGGTGTATCTCAATAAATTAGAATATTATGGAAAAGTCCATTCCCAGTAGTTCAACTCAAAAAGCCCCAACCAGGTATTGAGTGAATATAGATGGACATATTTTTCAGAAGGCCAACATTTACATATTAAAAATGTATTTTTTTTCCTTCTTTTTCTCAGTCAATATCTAGCACTTTATTATGGGCATTATGCAGTATAACCCAGCATTTTATATTCTCATTGGAACATGTGGTTCATATTGGTTTTCTTTTTTTTTCTTTCTTTTTTCCCATCTCACTAAGAGGGTAAAAATACTCTTTATAATTTAATTGGTCTTTAGTGGAGATACTAAAGTATAGGTCTTCATTAAATGTAAGCCATAATCATTACAATTAAAATAAATTAAATAAAGTCATGAAATGTTTTATTCTGTGTGTAATGGATCTATATACTGTAGTATATAGACCTATCTATCTATCTATCTATCTATCTATCTATCTATCTATCTATCTATCTATCTATCTATCTATCTATCTATCTATCTATCTATCTATCTATCTATCTATCTATCTATCTATCTATCTATCTATCTTTAATTGATTTACTGACATAAATAAACTTTTCCATGGTATTCTAATAATATATTGAGATGCACCTGTGTGTATATACATTTATAATCACCAGAGTAACTGTGGAACAGCAGTTAAACAGTGTGTAATGTTAATGACTATTTAATTCACATTGAAGTAGTTAGTGGTTTTATAATTTAGCCTCCTCCTCAGCCCACATTCATGGACACACCGGTGTACTTTACCTTCCCAGGCATATATTACTTTATAAGCGAAGAAATATTAATGTCAGCTCATGTTTTTATGTGTAAATAAATATGTTGTAGGTTTGACTCTAGGCTCTGTGTCTCATGGTCTCGAGCTTCTCAGAGTTTTCTCGTCGTCGTCTTCATCACAAATATTTCAAGTCTGGCCAGATGCTTCTTCGGCTCACTGTGGCGTTTCAAGTTTCTTTTTGCCCGTGTGGCTGACAGTCAGATTCCTCTCAGACCTAATGGACCCTATTTGCATAAAAATATTACTCTTTTTTTCACTGGAATCTGTGCTGATCTGTCCATTACAGTTCTACAAATGTGCATATAAACTGAATCACCAGCACTAGACACCAGATGTAAATCCTCAAGAGCTGAACAGACTTCTTCATTTCATTTCTGTGTCTGGAAAACAGTTTCTTTGGAGCCTCAGAGTGAACGATGCTCACATTCACATTAATCAGCTGAAAACTGATGCTTTCAGTTCAACATTCACCAAAACATAATAATATTCACTGTGTGTGTGTGTGGAGGATCTTTTTATGCCTAGTGAAGTGTTTTATGCCAGAGTTCAGGTACAACACTGATTTTAAAGGGACAATGAGGAGTTTGCTTTTGGTTATAAAAGAGTCTCATATTAATGTGGATGAATCTACATTACCACTTGTTAATGGGTCCATTTTCATTAAATATATTGTTTTGTCTTGTTATTATTATTATTTAGCGGTCGGCCAGCATTTCTTGGTTTCCCGGACGCTGCCCAACGGGTCATGAGAATAACGCCGCCGGATCGCTGTTTATGGTCAGAACTACGACGGTATCTGATCGTCTTCAAACCTCCGACTTTTGTTCTTGATTTGAAAACATTCTTTTTGCTTTCATCCGTCTTGCACCGGTCCAAGAATTTCACCGTGCACGCGGAGGCTCATGGGAAATGTAGTGTGAAAACGCTTTGCTTTCCAAAACTCCTCGTTGTCACTTTAAATACAGATATGTAAATCTTAGCTAAGAGATCACCATTAAAATTAATTCAGGGTTAAAAGTACCTTTTTTTTTCTGCATGTCCGACCGGGGGTTAGGTCCTTCTAACCCCCTCCCCAAATATACAATATTAGGTGAACAAAAATTTGAATGCAAACATGAATTGCAGACTGCTTGCTGCGCCACCTGAACGGCACTAAATTAGCCGTCCCACGCTCCCTTGTCTGTTTAGGGTTGTTTCGTTGGATACAACCGGGCCTGAAAAAGATTATAGGGGAAACACATTCAACAATACCGTGATAATAATGATAACCGTGATATGAAATTTTCGGTAACACTTTAGATTAGGGAACACATAGGCTATTCACCATTAACTAGGTGCTTATTAATTTGCATATAAGTAGTTTACTAGCTCCTTAAGCACGTATTAACACCTTATTCTACATAGCCTTATTCTACCTCTATTACACCATGAATTAAGATTTTTCCTGATATTAACTCCTAATTATCGCTTATTCATTGTAAATTAATGCATTAATGCTATACTAATTCATAGTGATAAAGGAAGAATTATTGTTCTTGTGCTACTGCCCCAGTAACCCACTGGTTATTCACATCATTATTCAGAAACAACAATGCATTAATTTACAATGAATATGCCATAATTAGGAGTTAATATCAGGAAACATCTTAATTCATGGTGTAGAATAAGGCTATGTAGAATAAGGTGTTAATACAAACTTAATAATTACTAATAAGGAACTAGTGAGCTACTTCATAAGCACCTAGTTAATGGTGAATATATGTTCCCTAATCTAAAGTGTTACCAAATTTTCATATCGTTACATCTCTAGTTCTCGCCCATCCATTCCCTAGTATTATATTTTTTATTTTGACGGTGACGATCTTCCAGAGTAACGTGTGGCCTGTTACAGCGTGGTGTCGGTCCGTGAGGCAGCAGCAGCTCCACCTGTATCCGCCGGCATCAGTCACCAGCCTGTGGCTCCGAGCCGGCATCATAATCCCAGCACAGCAGCTCCGGCCAAGCTGCTCACAAGGTGCTCATCTCTGAAGAGCTGCAGTCCAGTCAGCACAGGAGATGAGGGAGGGAGGGGGGAGGAGGGGAGGGAAGGAGGGAAGGGGGGGCGAGGCATCAATTTACACCCTGTTGGGCTGCTCTCCAACCTGTATTGGATTGAGACGGTGTGAGAGCGGCTGATGGAAACACAGAGAGATGCTGTGATGGCAGAGCAGCTGCAGCAGTAGATTACATTATGAGAGGCCGGCTGATTGATACAGAAAGCTGGTTATAGTTGGGATGACAATGGACCGTTATTATAAGAATATAGTGTTTGAGAGCTGTGGGGGCACGAGTGTGTGTGGTGTGAATGTGTGTGGGTCTGTGTTATTCAGAATGTGATATTTTCACAGCTTTGGGACGATTAAAATTGTTTTTTTTCTTCTCCTCCTCCTGTGGGTTTAACAATAATTTTCCTGTTGCTGTTAAATGGTGAAATGTGGTTGTGTAACCTCTCTAGCAGCATGTCACCTCCTAGACAAATTCAAATAGGAATTCAAGGAAGAAATATTTTTTTGATCTTGTTTTATTGCTCCTGGCGTTTTTATTATTATTATTATTATATTGGAGGCCCTGTGATGTTGCTGAGCGTTGACAAGCTGTGGTGTTATATCCATCAGTCCCAACAGCAAATATTTAACCCCTCCTGCAGCGTCTTGTGTTGTGTCTAAAACTAATCATCTGACTGTGAACAATTAGCCCGAGATGGAAAGTCCCTCGCCTGTCGCTGAGACAAAGACATAAACCAAACGACGGAGCTCCGTTTCACTTTAACTCCTTCCAGTCTTTCTCAAATCTAGGAAAAATTAATCTCGGCGTCACTTGCCAATTCAGTTTGATCCCTCGGTCTGCTTCTTCTTTTCTCCGCTGGCTCCTTCGGTGCCACCTCTAAGTGATTTATTTGCTGCTAATTTGTCGGCTTGTTAACGAGCAGATGGAGCCGATGAGTCTTTTGTTTTGGTCTTAGTTGCCTTCTGGTTCTGCCTCTGCCGATCCAAAACAATAGTGAGGAGGAGGCAGACGGATCACAATGGGTTCAAATAGACCTTCGACTCATTATACAGGGGGATTAATTATGGTTTTTGTTTTGTGTCTCAATTTACAACTTCTGACTTTTATCTGTGAGTAATAAATATCAAAATTAAAGCTGCTTCGCATCAGTGGTCGGAACAATTTTGGACAGATTTAAGCAAATCTGAGTAAAAAGAGACAAAAAATAGGAAGACAACACGAACATCAGCATTACAATGTCCATTCTGCTGCAGCTGGGGCTTTAACCCTTGAGAACCAACTCCTAACTCACTGAGCTAATTGCCTAGAAGTGAAACCTGGTGTGTGGCTTCTCAAATAGACTCAGGGAGTCACCGGCCGGGCAGCAGCTGTCGAAGCAGATTTCAAATATTGTCAAAATGTCAGAAATTCTGTTGTCAAGACAAAAATCGGATAATACATAAATTGCATCTAGACAGCATAGAAATGTTGGTGATTTGTTTTTAACGATAAGTGTTTTGCTTCATTAGAGAGAATCTGATGTTTAAAAATGCCACTCTCACATTGACTCCATTTGTTCCCATGAGAGCAGAATTCAAAATGTTCTCGAAAATTCAAGTTTTTGAGATAAAATTCTGACATTTGTCAAACTTCATCAACCACGACTCCAAAATATTGTCAGTATCTTTTTTTCAGGAAGATTGAAAATGTATCTATCAAGAATTGGCTGGTATATGTTTACGGTACAATTCAAAATCAAATATCAAATAGCCGGGTGGTAACTTTGTGGAGGACGGTCTGAAGATGCAGTCGCAGCAAATTTGGTGACAGTTGAGCAAAAATTGTGGGAGGAGATTAAGGTTTAATAAGTTTTAGTTTTTGAAAACAACAGAGTGATGGACTTTATGATTTGTAGTGAGTTCAAATGGACAGAGGTTTCTAAAGCATTGGGGCGACGTTTTGGTGGAAGTTGCAAAACTGTAGGTAGCACATACGGTTGGTTTGGTAGGAATATTCAAAGTTTTTAAATCTAAATGGTTATTGTGGCCCCCCCACGAGGAATATTGACACGTCCTTGGAGTTGAGTAAATCTGGCATGGGACTGGAGCTCTGTGCAAAGTTTGGTGATTTTTCATGTATGGGAAGTAGGATTTCCTAGGAAGAAGAAAACAATAGGTTCCTGCTGCCTGGCTCCAACAAATAGGTTGATATTCCTGCACAGCGCTCTGCCGGTAACCTTTTTCCTCTGCCCTATTCCCTAAAGGAGCTACTGTATACGTCGCTCTATATAAATATAACGTCACCTTTTTTTTTAAAATTATAACGTAGCGTTTAAGCCGTTCTTTGAAGACCTAATCTGATCTAGCAGCCGTGTGCCACTGCCAGATTAGATTAGATATCGAGGAAACACTTGATGTGACAGGAAGCCTGGTGGCGACCAACTGTGTGTGGAAGTTAATTTTTCCAATTTCACCTTGTGTGATGTTGGTTGCTGACTGTATATAGCCTCTCTGACAACACTAACATGGTTTGCCTTGGATAACAGCAGGAGGCGTTCAATATTGACTGTTCATTTCTTACAATAAACTCAAACTTTGAATGGATGCCAGATTTCTTTCTCTTTGTCTTTTCAAATACTCTTTGTGTTTCGTATGGCTGTTGGCCCTTTTCCCTTCTTTCTCCTGTCTATTGGTCCAATTGAATCGAACTAAAGTGAGTTTCAAGTTGTTGTAGCTCAGTAAGTTTATCGTAGCCCTCAGACTTTCTGTAGAGGACATCCTTTACAGAATTAAGTGAAATCTAAAGCAGAAGTGACAGTGACCTGTTTACACTGAAGAACCACTGGTTATCTGCAGGACTGCTGCCGACTTCATTATCTGGCTAACAACTCCTCTGGGAGGTAATGGAGTCGTGTGAGTGTGTGTTTGTGTGTGAGAGAGGTTGGGTAGGATATGGCCCGATGTCTGAAGGGACATAGGGCCATATTTCAAAGTAAAACGACATTTTAGGTTAAACTGATTTGAATGAAGTTAGCTGGCATTAGCTGCAACTGGTAACGTTGTGTGACGCCGTTGAATCTTCCCACCCTGAGTGATGACGTAAGCAAAGATGGCGACGCTGTGAATAGGCGGCAAATTCAATTCAATTCAAAGAACTTTATTTTTCCGTTAGGGACTTAATCTCAAACAAAACTAGAACATTTCCTCTGGGAAATTTTGATAGGACCATGGGGGGCTACTGCTATCTCTGTCAACATGGGAATCAAACCCACGATCTAAAGGTCAAAACAGAACTGATCACACACTGTCACATGATCATCTTTCACTGAGCTCTGATACTGAGGAGCTGTAATCATGTAATCACAGTCAGTCACCTGTGTGTGTCTGTGTGTTTATAAACATGTTAACGAGCTCCAGGTGGATTGTTTATGAACCTTAACGAGCTCTGGCCTGAGGCTCAGAGATTACCGCGGCAACTTGAGGTGGTTGCCAATGACGATAGGGGCCCCCCAGGCTGAGGCAGACAGAAACGTGGGGAAAAAGAGCGATTTTCTGCCTCTGCACCAGTCTCACATTTGGGCTTATTCTGACAAAACGGTAACTCCTATCAGAAAAAAACACAGACCATCAGCGCTGTAAGGACTTCCTGAACGATTTGGTGTGATTCTGGTGTTTCTACAGTAAATATTTTGGAGAAACGTGCGAGTTTAAAACAGGGGTCCGTTCTGCTTCTCTCGGAAAATCTTTGGATTGGAGTCAATGAGGAGCAGAGACAGACTTCTGAATTCTGTAAGTCTCTCCGCTTTGTTGAACACATTGTTAGAGAGATGACAAGTTTGCCTACAATTGTGGAAAAACTAATGATTAGATATTCTATAATGTAGTAACTCTGCTTTTTGGGGATAACAAGTAACTATAAGTGCTTTTTAAAAGTAACGTGCCCAACATTTATCGTAGAACAGGGCTAGGTAAACCTTCATGGATGGGTGTGAGGGGTGTCGTTGTTTCCTGAGTGGTGCAGCCATAGAGAGCCGAAGCGGAAGCAGGAAGTAACGGTCGCCATGGGACCTCAATTCGAAAAAAGTAAGTCAAAAGTTTTATTTCGTGATCCGATTGAATTGTGCCATGAGAAAAAAATATGACCTCTACCTGTTTAAAACATTGTGTTTCTTGCTGAGAAATCAGAAGTTTGTTGTAAAACTATTGTAAAATAAAATTCCGAAGAATCCGTAACCAGAAAGACTACAAGTTGCGTAGATGACGTCACACACCACATGGCGCCCTTTCCCGTGTCAGTTGGTGAGGTATTTTTTGTGGGACACCAGATCTGTAGTCCGTAGAGCGTCTTCACACTAAATACATTCTTCTGTTGACGTTTTACGATAAACTGCTGATTTCTCTTCATGAAACGTGATGTTTTAAACAGGTAGAGGACATATTTTTTTCTCATGGCACAATTCAATCGGATCATGAAATAAAACTTTGACTCCCATTCACTTACATGGAGACTTTTTCCGAGTTGAGGTCCCATGGCGACGTTACTTCCTGCTTCCGCTTCGGCTCTCTATAGTGTTATTAGATGTTAGCTGGTGAAATATCACCACATGCTGTTTCAGATTAAAACCTCTCTGCAGAGTCGTACATGCATCTTCTTCCACATTTATATGAGGGAAACTATCTATAACTGGCAGCAGAGTGTATACTGCTTTACGTAACTGTTTCAAACAAGCCTCATTGGCGTTAAAATAAAAAAGACATGGTTCCATTAAGATTAGTGGCTTATCGAGGACACTAATTCAATTATGAAGCTGTTCTGCTTTCTTTTCCATTTCACACACCTCTTGCTAACTAAGAGCTGTTTTGGTCAAACTCTGTGTGAGATTCATCTGGAGTTTTAAGTGTGAAATTGTGCATTATGAAAATTCTGCATAGCTCAAGGCTCGGTGTATGATACGATTGGGTGGGGGGGAATGAAGTTGCCAAGTTGGTAATCTGTTTTTATAAACTTCAAAGAGCAGAGACAGGGGAGGGACAGAGAGAGACTTCAGAAAGTTGGCTGGGATGTGTTGTCAGTGTTTGGGAGGTGAGAGCCGATCGGACTTCCCTTCTCTTCGTCTGGAGACGCTGTGAACATGAACACACTCTGTGATTTCTTCTTTTTTTAAACTCGGGCTACAGCAGTAGGAACTTGCAAGGTGAAGCTGCAGTGACAGCAGGAGAGACTTTAGAGATTCATCCAGAGGAGCCAGGTGGCGGTGGTGACAGTCTCTGCTACGTTTCCACATTTTTATCGTTAATGCACATATGCTGCGAGCTGGTGGCGAGCAAGCAAAGGCCTTTTTATGTCCTGCCGTCTTCCTTCCATTAGCTCCTGCAGAGTAAAACATGTGGTGTCCTTTGACATGCAGATATCATGAAACCTGTGTTAGTTTTTCTGTATTTTCTGTGTCTTTTTTTTATGGAAAAAGGGTGAAATAAAGAGCACATACCGTACGTACGCCCTTGAGATACAGCTTACCATATGAAATGAGGCGAGAGAGAGAGCAGAGAAAAATGAGAAAATTGCATTGCTTTTTTCCATTTGTGAAGGGGGCAGATCTGAGAAAAAACAACCTCGGTGTGCTTTCACAGACATAGTGAGAAAGAGAAATGTGCAGAGGAATAAAAAACAATCTTTTTTTCTTTTAAAGTGAGTCAACATTAATCTTCTTTCAGCGAGCGTGCTAAAAGGTGTCACCTGTAAACCAGCTGAAAGGCTGCAGGGGAGAGAGTCGAGTCAAACGGAGAACATCTGTTTCTCAAAGTGGTCGTTTGACTGTGAACAGGTATCGTTGTCAGGTTTTCACAGAGTTGTGTTCACCGTGGTGTGTGTGTGTATGTGTGTGTGTGTGTGTGTGTGTGTCGCCCTGCAGCCGGCCAACAAGGGGAAGCATGCGTCCATCCGACTGCCCAAAAGTCCGACCGCCCATTTCTCTGACGACAATTAATCCGGGTTAAAGGGATAGTTATTGCCATAATCCCTATAGTCATAGCAGTAGGTTCGTTACCTTTAATTGTCGGTGCAAGCTGTTTTTAGAACGGCGGAGCAGAGCTGTGAGCTGCTCAGAGCTACGCTACGGAGGCTCATTATGGGATTTCTTGGTTTCCCTCATCAAACTCATCAAATACACAATCCAACAACTCGACAACGCTCTGGTGGACAAGTTGTGACCTGCACATTCACCACGTTATGAGATAATAACACAACGTTACCACACAGAGTTGTTTTAGAGGGAAATTCATGCAAAACCACTGATGCACGTTGCCTTCAGGCACAGTTTTTCATCAACAGTCTCTGTATTTCCCTCCGTAGCGTTAGTGTTCATATAGAAATGTGTGGTCGAGAAATGGGAAGTCGGACAGACGGCATGCGCCGGCCAACAAGGACCTGGATGGATGGATCATTGTGCGTGTGTGTGGATTCACTTGCAGCAAAGCTTGTAATCAGGGAATTGGGGCTATGAAGGTGTGTGTGTGTGTGTGTGTGTGTGTGTGTGTGTGTGTGTGTGTGTGGTTCCATGTGCTGATGGTGCAGCCCTCACACCAGTTGGCGTGGATGCAGCTGGCAGCTCTGAGCTCTGCTGATGCTCTCACTGGGAATGAAATGGAGAGTTTCAGACAGCTGCACATATCCTTCACTTTCACTTTAACCCTCTCAGACATTGTGTAGGAATTCCTCCCATCTAGCGTTGTGGTTGTAGATCTCAAGCAACTCCATCGTATTTTTCATGCTGCATTCACCTGAAATTGGGTAGAGGGCAGACGGACGACAGCCGCTGCACGTAACAGCATAAACAAGCCTCTATGTAAACAAGTGGTCCGTCAGCACGAGGCAAAACAATACACGTGACGATATGTCGTCATGGCGATGTGGTATTATTTTACCGTCTTTCTCTGGACTTCTGTGACTAAAATGACATCTGGTTTGTTAGCGACGGCCGTCTGCCCGACTGCAGGTGAATGCAGCATCAGTGTAACGCTCCATTCCTCCTCACTGCACCGAACAAAATAATCGATTTTCCTGAATAGAGAACAGGAGAAGTTACACAATGTCCCTTTAAAGATTTTGTATCAGATGAAGACATTGGGCCTCATTCACAACAGGTTCTTAGGAACAAATGTTTTCGTATTTTAGATTTATTCACAGCTAAGAACGAAATCATTTCAAACATTTAAGTAGAAAAGTAAGGAATCATGAAGAGATAAATCTTTTTCACGTCCCTGTACTGCATGAGTCTCTGCAGTCAGTCAGCTCCTGTGAGTCCAGACTGTGTCTCTCCTCTTCCTCTGAGCCTTTTGTTTCCCTTTAAGATCGAAGCAGGGCCTCGTTGAAACTAGGCTTCCTAAAATTAGAGCTTTTTGTGGTGATGAAAGGATCGTCTGTTTGTCGGCTGGAACATGCTGCTCCTACTTTGTGATTTGTCATCTTACAACCAGCTGTCTCTGATGGATAACTAGTACAGATAGAAGAACAACAGCTATTGTGATATGTGATGGGCTGATGGTGCGTTGTGTTTTAGGTTAAAGGGATAGTTCAACATTTTGTCAAATTGGCCCATCACCATAATCCCTATAGTCATAGCAGTAGGTTCGTTACCTTTAATTGTCGGTGCAAGCTATTTTTAGAACGGCGGAGCAGAGCCGTGAGCTGCTCAGAGCTACGCTACGGAGGCTCATTATGGGATTTCTTGGTTTCCCTCATCAAACTCATCAAATACACAATCCAACAACTCCACAACGCTCTGGTGGACAAGTTGTGAGCTGCACATTCACCACGCTATGAGATAATAACACAACGTTACCAGACAGAGTTGTTTTAGAGGGAAATTCATGCAAAACCACTGATGCACGTTGCCTTCAGGGACAGTTTTTCATCAAGCAGTCTCTGTATTTACCCTGTATTTACCTCAAAAATGGCTCTGTTTCGTATTGTTCCATTATTATCTCATAGCGTGGTGAATGTGCAGCTCACAACTTGTCCACCAGAGCGTTGTGGAGTTGTTGGATTGTGTATTTGATGAGTTTGATGAGGGAAACCAATAAATCCCATAATGAGTCTCCGTAGCGTAGCTCTGAGCAGCTCTCCGCCGTTCTAAAAATAGCTTGCACCGACAATTAAAGGTAACAAACCTACTGCTATGACTATAGGGATTATGGCAATGGGGCCAATTTGCCAAACTGTTGAACTATCCCTTTACAGGTGTGGCTGGGAGCTGGTCACCTGACCGACACCAGGACAGCCGGTGTGTGTTTAGAGTGAAATGTCCCAACAGGAGATGAGTTGCTGGAGATGTGAAGGGGTTTTTATTTCCTCTCTGAGTGCGTGTGCATGTTGGGCAACGTTTCCCCGTCTTGAACTGATGCAATCTCTATTCCATCAGCGGCGAGGGCTCTTAAGTCCCCGGTTATCACAGTGTTATGGGCCCAGAGCAACAGGACGACACCAATATGTAATGATGTCACCCCTGTGCCCTGCTGCTCGCGGCTCTGGGAGGGGAAACCTCTTGAAGGAATACTCATCTTCACTTTGTAGCCGGATGGGAAATGATACATCTCTTCTATCGCTGCTGCTGCTGCTTGTATCGCTTCCAGTTTAATGACCTCATAAAACCAGAGTTTCCCTCGGACAAGTGTTGTCGTGCATGGAGCCTGTTTGTCTTTTTGCTTTAATGATTTTATTTCTTTTAGATGAAACAATCAAAAAAAGGTTCAAGATTGACAAAGATGAGGATTGGTTGTGTTGTTTCTGAGTGATGAAAGGACATAAAGGTGTGAACATTATTAAGAGGAAACTGGGAATCTTAAGATGCTACAGAAATGAATGTAACTCAGAGAATGTTTTTAAGTGAGTTCACCTCGTTCTGGTTTTTTCAAACATTTCTTATCTGGAATCAAACCATTTCGGGAACTAAATAAATAAAACAGACCTGATATCATGGTATTTTATTGTAGTTTCTCTGTGTCTTGGACTCAGCTGCCTCGTTACCGGTTTCCCTGTTGTCAGGACCAGAGCTGCTGCATCGTCTGCTGAGCCAACTGCTGCTGGATCAGCTGTGTTTAAAACGTCTGAATGTGGATGTTTGGATGTTTGAGGTGACGTCTGTCTCTGGGTTTAGGCGAGTACAACACTGGGTTGAAAGCTCTCGTTGCCCACACACTGAAACAAAACTCAGGGAGACTCTGACACAGGAGAGCATCCAGGCCTGGGGAGCAACTGGTTACATGTAGCAGTGTGTTAACGTTATTACAGTAGGATGCAGATAAAAGGTAACTGTAATCTGTTATAGTACGGAAGATTGTGCAGCAGACATATGTGGACAGTGTTGGGAAAGTTCACTTTCTAGATGAACTAGTTCAAAGTTCAGTTCACAAATTTTGAAATGAACAAGTTCAGTTCATAGTTTATAATTCAAAATGTTCAACTAAGTTCACGGTTCCAAAACTGAACTAGTTCGTAGTTCTTTTTTCTTTTCTTTTTCACAGACAGCAATTATTTTAGCAGTTTTAACTAGGGATGGGACTTTTTGTCGACAAATCGACAAAAAATCAACACATGCTCCCCTCGACAAAAAAAATAGTGTGTCGACATGTCGAGGGGGCGGGGTTTGTGGGATTTCCATGTGTAAATTGCCTTTTGTCTTTCAATATTTCCTATTCAAATAAACAGCAGAAAGTGCCACTTTTCCCCTAATGAAATAAAATATTTTAAATAAAACAAATCCACTTTTTCTAAATGGGATAGCTACTTGACCCTCATTCTGCTTCACATGTGACGGGAGCGTGCGCACATGCTGACAGGCCACAGAGTCAAGAGATCTGCTGTCCGGGCTCCCTGCAGTCTAGGTGATGGTGCTGTTGATGACGAGTCCGCCTGTTGCATGTTTGGTATTGAAGAAATCCAAGGTACTTTAATTGTGTGATACTTAGAGTATCTAAAGTAAGTAAGTAAGTAAAGTTACTGATTACATTTTTAAAGTCACCCTCCCAAAAGGGTTTCTATGGAGTTTTTCCTCAGTGGATGTGAGGGTCTAAGGACAGAGGATGTTGTTATGATGCCATGTGAAGCCCTTTAAAAACAAATAATAAAATACTAATAAAACTGCCTTGCCTCTCCAACCCTGAGTGCATCAGTTAGGTAAATAACATAAATATTGCATCTTGTACAACACATTTCTTGTTTCTCTCTCTGTGTTGTTGGTGTGGAGCAGAGACTCTGCTGTGACACGGACCGGTGTGTGCAAATATGCACCAGACCATAATCTGCCATCGGCCTGAGATGATCAGGGCCCGTATTCCTAAAGATTCTAAGAATCCTCTCAGAGAGCTCCTAACTTAACCTAAAAATTCCTAGCAAGGAGTCTTAGCTTAGGAGTGATTCCAGAACACTCTCAGAGAACTCTGAGCAAGGAGTGGACAGAAACTCCTATCTTAGTGAGGAGGTGTGGTTGACCCCCGTTGCTAGGTATGAGCAGAGCGATGTTATATCTATCGCTCTGGGTATGAGTCATCATTTCAAACGCTGTGATTGGTTGATCCATAAAGTTAGATAAAGGGGCGGTGTTAAGCTCAGTTGGTAGAGCAGCCGCCCCATGTGTTGAGGCTATAGTCCTCGCTGCAGGTGACCCGGTTTGAATCCTGTGTCGAGCAGTCCTATCATGTCATTCCCCCTCTTTCTGCTTCCTCTCTCTCTCTCTCAATTTTTCTGTCAATTAAAGACCAAAAAGCCCAAAAAACCTACTTTAAAAAAAGCTAGATTAAAAAATATACTTTTGGTGATAATGTGCAAAGGATGGACCCTCAAATCGATAAATTTAACCATAGAATCCAATGTTATGAAGACTGTGTAATTGTAAAAAATATTTCACATAAAAGAAAATATCTGTTAAATGAATTGTAAGCTATACTTTAAAATTATCCCACAAAATGTGTGAAAACTTGCACAGTATTGACATAGTGAAATTTATATTTATTTGCTTATATTAATTACCATGCTAGTAATTTTTGCACTTTCAACTTTCAACATTTCAACTCAATTTGGTATTAACAAGGGTAAAATGGCTCAGCTTTCATCAGTGTCTGTGATTGCTGACCGGCCTATAAGAAGCAGTGTTGGTTGGCTTTGAAATCTACCACAAACCAGTGAACAGCTATGGAGAAGAAAAGAACAAGGAAACCCAACTGGAACAGGAACAATCTGTAGCGTTTCATTAATTCACTGTCATCCAGTGTTTGGAGAATATCTCTCCTGCCTCTTCTGTCCACCATGTTGTCCTCTGCTTAGGGAACTCCTAAGCCACTTAAAAGTCCTCTTCCCCACTCTTAACAGATCCCACCTTAGGAGCTCTCTTAAGAGCTAGGATTCTTTAGGAATAGGCTTTTATCTTTACTAGGATCTACTCTTAACTTTTAGGAGAAATTCTAAGAAAACATCATGATTCTAAGAATTTTCTTAGAATTTGGCCACTAGGAGCAACTCTTTGCACTAAGAATCTTTAGGAATACGGCCCCGGATCCTCATGTCCTGTCTCTTCTTTCTGCAGATGAGTCGTCCAGATGAAGCGAGCGCCGTCGGAGGATCAGAGCGTCGCTGCAGCTGATGAACGGCTGTTTGTGGAGTCGTGCTGAGAATACAGGGTGTGTGTTCCTGTGTGTGTGTGTGTGTGTTCCTGTGTATCTGCACACATACTGTAGTGTTAATGTGTTTCTATTATACTATCAGCTGTGTGTTTTGAACTAATCCATAAGTCCCAGCGACTGAAAGCTGTTTACAGTAGAGGAGGATGATGTATCACTTTGATCAGAGAGGAGATTAAGGCCGAGGCGACGACCAACACAGACTCAACTCAGTCGCTCTGTGCATTAGATTGAATCTTTAATGAAATCATTCACTGTTAATTATGGCTTTATTGTCAGGAGATAATGAAGAATGACATGAAGTCAACACAGATCCGGTCTGTGATTAGAAATGTGCAGAAGCTGAGACTGAGAAGTGAAGATTTCACCTTTTCTGACCCTTTTGTGTTTGAAATTTGGTATTGTTAATTGATGTTCACCATCATCAACATGGTTGTGTTGGTCTCTCTACACCAAACTGTGGAGACTCAGCTAGAGGAGGTACAGTAACTCCTACTGGTCTGTATGGGACAGACACACAAGATATGTGTTCTTCTGTTCAATCCAAACTTTATTTACATTAAATATGGTTTAGATTTGACATCAACTCATCTTTTCTTTGTAGCTGAGGAGGAATAATGTAAATATCAAGACACGTGGTTATTATGAGGACTGGGACTGGAGACAGTATTTAAGCTATATTGCGTACAACTATCGCCCCCTAGAGGATTTCTGCGTTATTACAACGATACGGCGGCACCTCAACATGGCGTCTGGCCCGGTGTAACCCCCCCTCCCCTCCCCACCGCTACCGCTTGTCTCTCTCTGTCTTCGCCAACAGACCTTCTGCCGAACAGGAAGGCTTTTTCTTTTAGTATATTTATTTATTTAGTAACATACCAAACCTCTAACACTACTACAATATACACTACCATGCATTTTAGCCAAGTCAGACGTAACATGAACCTCTAATTTAGCAGAATATTAGGATTCTGGGACTGATATATGGTACAAGGAAGCCAGTGAGTAAGTCCATGGGTCCGAATGTGGATTCTACATAGTGAAAAATGTATTATTTGACACCAAGATCATTCAAATAGGACAAGTCTTTGCGATTGTATTCCGAAATGCAATATTAGCTACTGTATATTCAATGGCGGCCATCTTGAAAAATGGCCGCCATCTTTAATTTTTACGTGGCTAATGGGTTTTATCAAAAGAGCAACCCCCAAGGAGTTATGTGTGCCAATTTTGGTGCTTGTTTCCGGAAGTGAACAATCATCCTGAAAACTTCCTGTGCGCCAGCGCGGGAATGTCGCCAACGTCACCAAATACAAAAATAACAAATACTGAAAAATACGGCGAGGTGTTAGAGGAGCCCAACGGCTTCATCAGCGTCGTATCATCTCCTCTTGTTGTGGCTCGGATGAAACAGATATTTACAGACACGGAGAAGTTATACGCACTATAGCTTTAACTCTTTGAGTGCCAGCCCTTTTATAAAATGGTCAGTGCCATGTGCCAGCGTTTCGGGGCATTTTGAGTAATATTTTAAGACCAAGAGAATATTTTGTACTATGACTCTGAAAACACAAAATAGCTCAAAGGAAAGAGGAGACCCTCTATTTAACTAGGGAAAAAAACATTTGTTTGTACCTTGTTCCATTCTTAATTTATCTTAAGTTGAATAGAGCCTGGTTGCACCAAAAAGACCACTCTTTTTCTAGAAAGCTGAGAAAAATGCATTTTTGTGAAAGAGAGTCTCTCAAGAAAAACAGTGATTTATCCGTTTTAATTTTGGCTTCAAAAACATGTAAGACATCTGAAAATTTCATTTCACATGTTTTTTCATTGTACAAAAAAAAAAAAAACTAAAATACAAGTAGGAGTCTTACTCTGCAGAGTGATGCCTGCTCTCCTACTCCTCCTGCAGTTGCTGCCCCCTCACCCTCTCCTAACCCCCTCCTCTCCACCTCCCCTCACCCCCTCTCTGCCCCTCCCCTCTCCTACTTCTCCTCCTGCTGCTTCCCCTCGTCTCTGAAGGAGGGAGGGAGACTCTCAGCCTCTCTGCTGGACGCGGCCGCGGCAGCGACGCACCGCGCTGATCTCTCGGTTCGTCGTCACAACGTCGGTTTACAGCAACTGGTGAAACTGACTCCGCGATCCGCTTTCACTTCGGCATTTCGATGCTGATCATCCAGATGTTTACCTTTCCTGCCTCCTCCGATCACTTCATGCTGGAGCTGCTAATAGCATCAGTGGCTAAGCTTCCTCCAGCTCCACGTTACACTTGTTCCAGGCTCTGCCCGTCGTTTTTCTCTAGAAATAGAAACTTTCCCCAACTTTTTTATCTCTGTACCGATCACACTCGTCTTCTCCTTCCTCTTCACTTCTTGCTCTGATCTACAGTCTTCTTCGTTCTATGCATCCCAGAAGCCCCAAAATTACTCACAGTATGCGCAACAGCGTCCCCATTTACCAGCCGCAGAAAACTGCATTTGACGTGTATATATACGTCAATGGCACTCAAGCGTTGGATTTTGATTGACGTATATATACGTCAATGGCACTCAATGAGTTAATATGGTCTCTGGTTCTTGGTCTTGACTAGTTGACTTGACACTAAGTTTCTATCTGTGAAGGTAACTTGATAAATCATTCATTTTTAATGATATTTGGTTTGTCCCTATAGGAAGACAGATTTTACCTCCGTGTTCATGTTGCTGAAAGTACACAGAGTCTGAGAACTTTATCTTTTTTAAAGTTACACGCTGTTCATGGAGTTTCTATAGTTTGTATGGTGAAACTGCTTGAAAAGGAAAATGTCAGTGCTTCAGCTCTGTTCCTCCACTCTGTGTGTGTGTGTGTGTGTGTGTGTGCTGCCTACGTCAGTAAAAAAAAGAAAAAAAGAAAGAAGATTTCTTATGAGGCCAGAGAGTTCAGGGCACATTGACTTTGATCAAGTCCAGAGCTCTGTGTGTGTGGAAGGAGGTGTATTAGAGGATAAGAGTCTGTGGTCAGCACACTCCTCTTTTCCTCTGTTAACTCTGCAGCAGATGAGGCCGTAATCGATCAACTACCATCCTGTAGTGTTCACATTACACTGGAGACTCGTCTCTCCCAAACTCCCAGCATGCATCCCTCCCTCCACCCCCGTCTCTCTCTTTGTTTTTATTCCCCACAAACTCTTTAATGATTAATTTATTCCATTAGTCACCAGACAGAAGAGCAGAGCAGAGCAGAGCTGCTGCTGCTGGTGGTTGTTGTAGTGAGACGAGGCAGATCAGAGATCAGCTCAGAGCGCAGCACCGTGTTCTCTAATGCTTCCAGACTCACATCAAGCAGAGCAGATTACACCACTAAGATTTACTCAATAACAGAGGCGTTCACATCCCAGCTGTGTGACTGGGAGAATACAAATAAACAGACCAATACACTGACTGACTTTGACTGACAGCTGAGCTCACATTCATCCTCCACTTTTACATCGACAAGGATTCACTTACACTTTAAAGGGACAACGAGGAGTTAATCCATCGGCAGAACGAAAAATTCCGCGACAATAAAAAAGTCTCATATTAAAGGGACAACGAGGAGTGAAATTCTTTGACAGGTGCAAGACAGACTCATGTTTTCATTCATCAAGAATTAAAGTCAGAGGTTGGAAGACGATCACATACCGTCGTAGTTCCCACCATAAACGGAGATTCGGCGGCGTTATTCTCATGACTCGCCACGAAACCGAAAGTAAAGAAACGCTGGTTGGCTCGCCCAGCATTTCCACCACCACTAATAATAACAAAATAACCATAGAGACAAAACCATAGATTTATCTAAAATGGACCATTAACAAGTGGTAACGGAGATTCATCCACATTAATATCAGACTTTTTATAACCAAATAGAAACTCCTCGTTGTCCCTTTAATGTGGATGAATCTACGTTACCACTTGTTAATGGTCCATTTTCTATAAATCTATGGTTTTGTCTCTATGGTTATTTTGTTATTATTAGTGGTGGTGGAAATGCTGGGCGAGCCGACCAGCGTTTCTTTACTTTCGGTTTCATGGCGAGTCATGAGAATAACACCGCCTGTTGAAGCTTGTGACTCCCTCAGGTTGCACTGAGGTTTCATCGTTGCATCGTTGTCTTGGCTCGTTTGCAGCTCTGCACCTCCACAAACTGCTGCTGCTCATCTATTTACTCTAATTGTGACTTAATTCCTTGAAGTGGCTGAGTTGTTTCTTCTGCTTCTTTTGGTTGGTCAGAGTGTAAATTAGATGCAGTGGTGTGTTGATTGAAACCGGCTGTGAAATGGAGTTTATCAGCAGCATCATGAGCGTTATGGGCTGAATTAAATAACTCTCTGGGGACGGCCGTCCTTCATGTATATATCTAATTTTCTGCCACTTCATCTCGGAGCACGCTTAATTAGTTTTTCTCAAGACTGGAGACTTGAACCCTAATCAGTTTTAATTTCTTAATAACTCTCTGCAGTTGACAGATTTCTATACCAAAATGGTAATGCGCTGATAATTTTTCGCCGTCTGACAGTATTTTACTTATTATAATAAAAAGCTGGAAGAAGCAGAATGCTGATATTCCAGACGATGATTAGTGAAGCTGCTCTTCATCATACGGTTAAATTATTAAAGGCTCTTTCCTGTATGAAAAGCTGCTTTTTCTTTAACTTAGTTTTTATTTCAGTTTCATTCTTAATCATGCATACAGAATCACATTCATCACATTATCTGCCGTTTCCTCATATTTTCAATATAGTGTAGTGCTTAGGGACATGATAACAGTTATTACACAACAAAGGAAACAGAGACTGTAATAAAATATAAAAATAAAACAAACTAAGATAAAACAAAATAGAATAAAAGAGAAAAAAGGATAGGAAGGATTCAAAATGTATATAGAGGCTTCTCACTGTAATAGCATACCCATGGCAGGGCTCCACCTGTTAATGAATGTCTTTTTAAAGTCTCAGGGAGTGTGTTATTTGTTCCTTTTGATATATTTCCTTTATTTTTCAGTCCACATATTGTTTGTCAGAGGGTCAGGCTTTAACCACCTTGTTGTAATACATTTAATTACTGTTGCTGGTCGTATTTGTAGAAGGTATTTCTAACTCTTCCTTCTTCTGATGCCGTTTAATGACAGACAAAGTGGAGCCACCGTTTGGTCCATTTTAATATTTCTACTAGGGCTGGGGCGATATGCTTTTCTCCCGATTCGATTCTTCTGATTCGATTTAAATTGTGATTCTACAATATTGCAGATTTTCTTGATTTTTAGTCTGCATTTTTAACACCTTTTCAAAACCTGGACTATCTGTATGTAGAAAAGGCAAACAAATGCACATTGCACAATAATTAAAAAATAAAAATTCTAAAAAAAAAAAAAAAAAAAGATTTTTGAAGATAAAAATCGATTTAAAAATCGTCCAAAAAAATATTGCGATACTTATGTGAATCGATTTTTTCTCCCACACCTAATTTCTACCAAATACTTCAGTAAGTGTTTCCACCACTTCTTCCAAAAATGTTTTTCCAGTTTCATGCAATACCAAAACTATGTGAAAAGCTGTTTTTTTTTAACAACTTTCAGCAAATCTCAAGCATGTGATGAACCTGAGATCCTAAAATATTCTCCCTCCATCACATTTTTCTGTCAGAAGTATTTTCACTTTCTTTCTGTCAAAGTTGTGTCCCAGCAAGTTTCAGTTGGCTGGAGACATTAATACAGTTCTTAAGAGTCAGGTTGAGACTTTGAGGCTTTTATTAGAGGAATTACAGGACATTGTTTGCATTAGATTCAAGTGAGCTTCTCTCTCTCCTCTGATACATGAGCACAGTTTCACAATTTCAGACCTCGTTCTTTGTTTGACTGTGAGGATGTTTGTCAGTATTTATTCACACTTTGACATCACGTCCTTGAACACCTTGTGCTGTCAGGAAATAAAGACTTGCTTCTGTTCCCTGCTACAATATTAGTCTAAGATCTTAATGTGCTTGTTCAGACCTTGTGGAAGTGCAAAGAGGAAACAGAGTAAAGTAAACATCTCTCTCGGTCTCAGCTCACCTTTCGGTCTCTCTCTAATCGGTCTGGTCTTGTAATAAGCTGCTCCTCCATTGTTTACCCAATTATAACAGGGAGCGCACAGTGATTGAACGTCTGATATAAAAGGTTCCATCATGTCAGAGGGGATTGATCTGCGTTTAATCAATAAATGATTAATAATGAGACAGGTGTTAAATGATTTAGCTTCCCTGGCTTTGTGAGGATTGTATGTTGATTTCAGAACCTGCTTCTTTTCTTTTTCTTTTCTTTTTGGCTGGCCCTAATACTACAATAAATAATACAATAAACTGAATATCTCTTGGTTTGTGGACAAAACAAGACATTTGAGGACGTCATCTTGTGGTTTGGGAAACACTGATTGACATTTTTCAACATTTTTTAACATTTTATTGACCAAACAACTAATCGATTAATCGTTTAAATAATAAGATTAAGTTAGTTGCAGCCCTACCTTGGTGCACATCCAAATCTATCTCAGAAAGATTGATAGTTCACTCAGAGGGGGGCGGGTAAAAAGTCTCTGTTTTATGTATTTTTTTGTTCCTTGCAGACTGAATTGCACTCTGTATGACCGATGACCTTCTTTGCAAATAATAAAACCCTTAAAAGACAAAAAAAAAGGAAAAAAAGAAGCTGCTTCTTGGAAACAAAATGATTTATTTGTAGGATAAAGAAGAAGAAAAAGAAGAAGAGCAGCAGCTGACTCTGGCCGTCAGTGAGAGAATAGGTCGGGTTCACCTCGACTTGTGTGCGACTACACATCGGTTGTTGTCAGCCTGTGTGTGTCAGTATAGCTGTCAGTGGCTGCAGGCAGCTGGATGCTGAGACTGAGGCTGCTGTTTTACTGCTGCATGAAGGAATTGATTTCTGTGAAAACCTGCTGTTTGTGTCTCTGCCTCTGAAACCATAAAATTGCATCAATATGTTATCGTGGCGTCAGATTGGATTCATGTTGTGAGTTTAACCAAGTCCCAGTCCAGTACTTCAGTCAGTACAGAGGGTTTTTTTTTTTGATAATGATGAACAGAATATTAACAACTTGAGGGTCAGCGATGAGGAGAAGGACACTCACAGTTATCTGACTAAATATCTCAGTCTGGATGATAAACAGACAGTTTTATGAACTCACACTGACGATGTTCTGTCATGTTAAAGCAGATATCAGTGGAATGTTTTTGTTAATATAAGTCCTAAATAGTCCTATTTTCCGTCAGCAATCACTTACATGAAGTATTTCAGCCTAAACACGAGTCTCTCCGTCACTCTGCTCTGCTGTAACCCGAGGAGAAAATTTTCCTTGTGGGATACAAGTGTTATCCAATGAGGAGAGAGAACGGCATGAAGGGCTGTGTGTGCAGCCAAGGGATGCGCGTGAATGTGGTGACGTAGCACGAGGACCAATTGATGCCTGACAAGGGCGGGGGCTGCTAACTCATGGTGCGTTCAAAGAAACTCGTACTTTGTGTTTTTCCTTCCTGTGAAGTCATACCAGTTCGATCTGGTACGAGTTCACGGGTCGGAAGTTACGAGTGGCCGTTATAGGGAACTTTCACAGACAACAGGATGGTAAAAACACGAGCTACGGGTTACCTGGAACGCTACCAAGTCGTAGTTGTGACTTGAAGCTGTAACTTACGGTTTCAAAAGCCTGCCTTGAACGCAGCATTAGCCGAAACGGCCGTGAAGCTGATATCTGCTTTAAAGAGGAACTCAGCTCCATGTGTCCCTTGTCTCTAGTTCTGGTTAAACCAGTGACTAGTAACTAGTTCCAGGGAGAATGGAACGTCTCTTGGCTGAAAACCAACCTTGTAAGATCAGAGCCTCCGACCCGGTGTCCCAGCTCTCGTCTCCATGGCGACACCGCCACACAAATATTTGTTCTGAGACTGAAGAAAATTACTTTTTTAGTCAATGTTTATGTTCAAATTAGGGCCAGTGGTGTGAATTTGTGGAAATGTTGTTAAGAAAATTCTGGAAAAAATACTTTTTTCGAAAAAAGTGATAAAAATTTTCCACAAAAAAATAGTTTTTTTTTAAATGCAAAAAAAGTAAAAGATTTTCTCAAAAATTTCTCAAAAAGTTTAAAAAGATTCTAGAAAAAACTGGTAACATTTCTCAAAAAAAGTTTAAAGAAGATTTTTAGAAAAAGTGGTTAAATTTCTATTAAAAAAAAGTAAAATATTTTCTAGAAAAACGTGGTAAAATTTCTCCAAAAAAAGAAAGTTGAAAGAAAAATCTAGAATGGTGGTTACATTTTTTTTTTTCTAAAAGTAAAGAAACTAAAAAAATAAAAAAAGTGGTAAAAATTTCTCAAAAACTGGGGACCCCCTTGAACCCTCTCAAGGACCCCTGGGGGTCCCCGGACCTCACTTTGAGAACCATTGAAACCAATGACAAGTAACTAGTTCCAGGGAGAATGGAGCGTCTCTTGGCTGAAAACCTCCGACCCGGTGTCCCAGCTCTCGTCTCCATGGCGACACCGCCACACAAACGTAACGCGCTAACCGGTAACCACGTAATCTCTAGTTGATGACAGATAAGACTACACAGATATACACATGGTAACATGGTAGATGATAAATAACCTTATCCACCGCTCCATGGATTGATTTCTCACCAGCTTCGTTGTTGGAAACAGATGATGCACATGGAGGAGAGGAGGGTTAGAGACACAGAGGAGGAGAGGAGGGTTAGAGACACAGAGGAGGAGACTCCAGAGGAGGAGAGGAGGGTTAGAGACACAGAGGAGGAGACTCCAGAGGAGGAGAGGAGGGTTAGAGACACAGAGGAGGAGAGGAGGGTTAGAGACACAGAGGAGGAGAGGAGGGTTAGAGACACAGAGGAGGAGACTCCAGAGGAGGAGAGGAGGGTTAGAGACACAGAGGAGGAGAGGAGGGTTAGAGACACAGAGGAGGAGACTCCAGAGGAGGAGAGGAGGGTTAGAGACACAGAGGAGGAGACTCCAGAGGAGGAGAGGAGGGTTAGAGACACAGAGGAGGAGACTCCAGAGGAGGAGAGGAGGGTTAGAGACACAGAGGAGGAGAGGAGGGTTAGAGACACAGAGGAGGAGAGGAGGGTTAGAGACACAGAGGAGGAGACTCCAGAGGAGGAGAGGAGGGTTAGAGACACAGAGGAGGAGAGGAGGGTTAGAGACACAGAGGAGGAGACTCCAGAGGAGGAGAGGAGGGTTAGAGACACAGAGGAGGAGACTCCAGAGGAGGAGAGGAGGGTTAGAGACACAGAGGAGGAGAGACCAGAGGAGGAGAGACCAGAGGAGGAGAGGAGGGTTAGAGACACAGAGGAGGAGAGACCAGAGGAGGAGAGGAGGGTTAGAGACACAGAGGAGGAGAGACCAGAGGAGGAGAGGGTTAAACCAGGATCAGATGACACAAATTCAGGCTGATTTTCACACGATTAGGGTTAGGTCTAAACCCTAACCCCCAAGATATTTTAGAGTTGAGACAATGGCCTTGGATCCTTTGGAAGAAAGGTAAATGTGTTCATGACAAATGTTAAAGTAAATGAGTATAATCCTGTTTTTAAAGGCGGGGCAGATTGGTGGTATTAATAGAAGAATGGATTTGCTGAGTGATTTTATGGGAAATGGATTTTGCTCCATATTTGCTTTGTAGTGGATTGTGTTGTCTGTAGTTTCAAATCAATGGATCTTGTGATGGATGCTGTTATAGTAGATGATGAACAAGCAAACAACTTACTCAGCAGTGTGTGAGTTGGAAACTTCTCCAAATCTTTTAATCTCCAATGTCTACTTTATTGCACATTTATGTTTATCTTCTTGTTTTTCGATAACAGAATTGAACTGGATGTAAAGGATTCAAATCCAACGGACAGTGATTTTGTGTCACGTATCTGTGTATGGTATGTATCTCTCTGTAGTAAATCCTACCATAATCTGTTTCCTCAAGCTTTGGGGGGTTGAATCAGTCCTGTTGGTAAGGAGTTTCATCTGTAACACATATAGATGTCAATCAATATATATTATCGAATTATCATCCAGGTCTAATGTAGGCTATAGGCTACTATACCGCATTTTCTTCTTCCTGTCTGAGCTAAAGACTGCTAGCATCACACACAGAGCTACAGGAGCCATGATTGAGCTAAACAGCAGAAAAGTGACTTGCATCGTTCCCCTTCAAGGGACAAAATGCTGCTTTTATATTCAAGACTCGAAATTTACATCTGTACTGCTAGAAAAAGAAAGAAAAACAAATCTGTCAGTGGACAAGTGTTGAGTCCTACTGAAGGTCAGACTTTGTGTATGATGAGTAAGTTGTTTCTTTGTGATGCTACTTGGTATTCAACCAGCCTAAAGTCTAAAGTCTCATCAACTTCCTGTGATGCATAATGAACACAAGGAGGGGAGAGAAAAAGCAAAAAAGCTGTGAGCTCATCTGAAATTGGACTGTAGTGGTACAGCTGGGTGAAATGGTAAATTCATTAGATGAGAAACTGTGGAGCAGAGCTGAGTTCCAAGTCAAAGAGCGATCAAAGCCAAAACTTTTTTAATCTGACGTGTTAGTGCAGCAGTTTTTAAGTGAGGGACAGTGTGGATGGAGGAAGGGAGGGAGGGAAGGAAGGAGGGAGGAAGTGAAGGAGAAGAACAAGTGGATCAAATATGCAGCAGAGCAAAGAAGCACATTAGCTCATGAAAGACATGGATCAATAGAATTTCATGCTCTTGTGCTTCAAATGCCAAAGTTGTATTTACCTAAATGTCTCAGAGCAACATCACCAACATTTCCACACCAGTAGAAAGGTAGAAAGTGGTTTTTCTTTTGTGAGAAAACCCACATTTATTTGCTCTCTCATCATGTGTTTTACTTTACTTCTTTTACTCTCCACACTCGGGGCGTCCTAGTCAAATCTGGCATCAATCGCACTCGGATGCGCTCTAAATCAACCTCTGGTGAGAACGCAAACCTGGATCAAATCAGGTCTAAACAAACTATTCAAAATGCGTCACGGGTAGGGGTGTGACGATACACTCATCTCACGAGAACGGGACGAGACAAGATTTTAAGAAAACTACAATGACAAAATATATGACTGGACCAACAGACGTTTCTTTAACCGAGTTGCACATGCATTTTGAAATGTTTTATTATAACTCTTTACATGTATGATGTAAGCATGAGCTTTTAACTTCTTAAGTTAAAATAAAGTAAATAAAATAAAATATTCGTTTCTGTTTTTTTCAAGTGCAAACAATATTATGTGCAGTGTTTCCACTATGAAGAACTCAGCTATGATTGAAAAGAAAAGCATCTAAACCAAGTCGAGTAGAGTTATAACTGTGTAGTGGAAAGGGGTGCAAAGTAATGGTAACTGGAAAACCTGTTTTACATTTATTTTACATACAAAATGAAAAAAAATCTCACGAGACAGATTTTTAACGTAGAGTTTAATCTCACGAGATCTTGTGGCACGAGATCTCATCACACCCCTAGTCACGGGTATTTCCTGTTTGTGGTAGACTAAAGGTAGGCAAGTGAACATGCCACGAACGCCAACCGTGGGCTAACCAAGAAGTCCAAGCCCTCATTGGCATCTGGTCAGAAGATGAATACATTAATGACCAATTGTCATCAACCCACAAGAATAGGGAAATATATGCTATATTTAGCAAACAGTTGTGACCGGTCTCCTGAGCAATGCTGGATTAAGGTAGAAAAGCTTCTCAGAAGTAGGCTATATCCAAGTCCGCGATCGACGCACTTCTCAAAATGGGAAGTGGCGTGAAAGAAAAGGACAAATTCATCTGGTTTGACCAAGTCAAGTCAATTTTGGTTCATTTGCATGCGTGAACGTCGTTCAGACCGCAGTCTGGAGCTACAATGTAACAACTGACCTCTGGCTAAGCCCCGCCCCCTCCACTCCACACTGACAACAGTCAACATTCGGTGACAGTTGCTATGGCAACAGCTGTCACAGTAGAGACATTTCACAGGAGGCAACTGGTGATTTTTGGAGACAGAAAGATTAAATATCATCTCGAAGTAACCAAAACTTCACTTAACTTTACTGCTATGGCTGTCGGTTGCCGCGAAACGCCGATAGTGACGGGCTAATTTCTGTTAGCCTGTCTATGGAGTTTTACATTATACGTTAGCATTAAGCTAGCGGGCTTTATGCTTAGTTGTGATGCTGGCTAACATCTAAACATCTCTGACAATATGTTGCTTCAAATACGTTGTTGACTTAACTTAGAACAGATGTAGACATCCTTGTTAAGTTTATCCACGTTTAGTTGGTGTTGTGGTCTACCGCATAACTTTATCCAGAGCAGACACTTCTCTGGGTTGAGATGTGGCTTGGGAAAAGGTAAAAAAAATCCCCCTCGTCGCCCAGCCTCTCGGGATACCTAGTGTCAGAGTTGCATGTACCCCATGAACACCGTTTGACCATTTTAAACTTAAAATGTCAAGAAAAAACATATAAAACGAATGAAAACTGAGTAACTGCAATGCATTTCAATGGACGTGGAAGCAGAGAATGTCCAAGTGTATGGGCTAGCTATGCGCACTGTAATTGGCTCATCGTGTTTGGGGGCGTGGCTTAGCCAGAGGTCAATTTTACTGCCTGGTGTGGAACAAATAATCAAACTAGCGGTGTGAAAGTGTAACGGAAGGTCTGCGGTGCACTTACTCACCCATTAAGGACGTGCAAACCAGACTGCCAAGCGGTCATTGACCTCTTGGCAAACCGGTTTGGGAGAGCAGGGTTCGAACCCCACCTGGGGCCGTCCGTCGTCCGTAGCGAACACAACGCAGAGGGCCAGATGACATCATGACAAACGCGCCCTAAGATAACGTCTGAGTCCTGAGAAACACCTTTTGATTCAAAAACCATGAGACAAGTTGCACTGACTTTTCCTTTGGATGCAGCTGTGAAGGTTTTTTTAAAAACACATTATCTAGTTTAAAATGCTGAGGTTTTTGCTTTAAATTTGCGTGTGTGTGTGTGTGTGTGTGTGTGTGTGTGTGTGTGTGTGTGTGTGTGTGTGTGTGTGTGCTGCACTGTGGGCTGTGCTGCTATGTGCTGCTATGTGCCAGCCATAGATTAGCTCCAGCGTCGGCAGTTCATTACAGAACACCTAAAGTGAAAGTCCCAGATAACCATCCCTCAGCGAGGCTAATTTGCAGGAGATGAGTCTCCCATTCTCCGTGTCAACAGGAAGCTAATTGTTGTTTGTTTGCCTTCCCTTTCCACGGATGTGAATACTTCCCTCCAGCAGGGCAGTAGCGGTGGGGTGGGGGTATTTGGGTCCACGAGCAGCGAGACAGAGAGAGAGAAAGAGAAAGAGAGGGAGGGAGGGAGGGGAAGTAAGATTGGAAGATAGTCATTATTGCCTACACTAATGAGAAATTAATTACACCACAGCTGCCTGAGCAGACTGTGTTACTGGGGGCTGGACGTAGGGGGCAGTAGCAGTACGGCTTGGAGGCTTGGAGGCATTAGGGGGGCGGTTTGGACCAAAGTTACTGTGGATAAAGAATCAACAGCTGACGGCAAAACAGATTTTATCCTTTTAGAGCCAGAAACAGGAAACTGGAATATTTAAAACTGATTAACCTCAACTGAGAAGCCATCAACATTAACACAAGCTTCTTTTTTATTTATATTTATATTTATACCACCGTGCTCTCACTGACTAATAGCAGCCACTTTGTCATTACAGTGGGCTAAAGTGCACTAATGCATATTGATGAGAATGTTTGACATTTAATACGTATGGACATCCAGAGATTTATTGAGACAATAATGTGTGAAGCTAAAACAACCTGTCAGTGAATGTCTTTAACATCAGTGGGACATTTGTTTGTTTGGTCGGTGGGACTGGATTAGGACAGTGAGGTCACTAGATAATCACATTAAAGGGGCATTTCCAGTGGTAATCAATGTTTGCCTCAGATATCAGGTCACCTATGATCAGTTCGTTTCATACCATCCATACTCCAACTGCAGCGTCTTTTTGACCATAGTTTAAATTTTAAAATTCGCTTTACAATTTAATTAAATCAAAATACAGACTTACCGCAGCTTCTGCATTGTTCCTTTCCAAGTCAGAGAACACAAGAGTATAGAATAGATTATTGAACAAAAACAACTATAAACGTTTTGTTGTGATCTTTATAATGATAATGATGTGTTATTGTTGTTATTTTTGTTAGTTGAGTTAAACGGAACTCAGCTGAATGTCTCTGTCTGTTTGGACCACGAGCTGCGTTTCCATCACAGCTTTTTTGCAAAATAAAAGTGATATTTCTGAATGAGCCGTAACTCTCGTAAAGTCTAGTCGAGATCGCGATATCCCATAATTCTCTTAAATTATCATCCTGCGAGACTTCCCTTTGCGTCTTGCAGCGATTTCACAGGCGAACTATGGATACAACATCTCAGGACGACCCGGGATACGTTCAATCAGCTGTGTGATGTTGTCAAACTGAAATAATAATTGCGATAAACTTTTATATTGAAACTTCTGAAGAAAAAACAACTCAGTTTTTTAGTGCGATATTTAGGTTGTGCACTCACTGCAAAAACTCTAAATCTTCCCAAGAATATTTGTCTTTTTTCTTGTCAAAATGTCTAATTTCTACTCAAAACTAATCTCTTTCCACTTAAAATAAGACTCATCACCTAAAAATGATCTTGTTTTTAGATCATTTTCACTTGTTTCAAACAAATTTTCACTTGAAATAAGTAGAAAAATCTGCCAGTGAAAGCAAGTTTTTTGAGCTTGTAATAAGAAAGAAAAACTTGCTCCACTAGCAGATGTTTCTTCTTATTTCAAATCTGCTTGAAAGAAGTAAAACGTGTCTAAAAATAAGCTGCTATTTATGTGAGGAGTCTTATTTTAAGTAGAATGAGATTAGTTTTGACTAGAAATAAGACAAATATTCTTGGTAAGAGTTTGAGTTTTTTCAGTGTATTTCTAGGGGAAATGGAAACATACCTACTGTGCTTGTTTGGATGCAGCGTGCAGCGGCGGCCATGACGCCTCTCGGCTACAAACACCTCCCTCCCCCTTCTGATGTTGGCGTCCGACCTGGTAGCAGCCATATGCGTCGCCCTCGGCAACGCACTACACGCTGTTCGCTGTTCGCCACCGCAGATCAGAGCATCAGGCAGCTGCAGACGACCACACACTGCATCGATGTCAGATTTCAGATTTATTTTAAATGAGAACAGTAGGCTACATATTGATGGACATTGACATGTAAATATGTGGGATTGTAGCCAAGTGGCTCATTTCCATCCCCAGTCCCATTGGCAGGTTGATGTTAGACATAAAAAACAATGAGGATAAAAAGTACAAAAAGTAAAAAGTACAAGAGGCAGGACTAGGACAACAACACACCTTGACATCTTACACAAAACATATATGAAGGACACACATAAACCACCAGTTAACTGACCATAGACGGTTAAAAGAGTGGGTAAGGGGACCAACAGATTACTGAGAAGTTATAAAGTGCTACAGTGCTAGTTAAAGTGCTATGTGCTAAAGTGCTGTTTGCTAAAGTGACGAGTGCATAAGTGCAAGATTGAATTGAATTTAATTGCACGATGCCCCAATAAAGTGCAGGATCAACTTAAACTGCACTATCCCATAGCACACGACTGCACATGCAGATGTGTGTCCAATATTGCACAAAGTTTGTATACATAAATGTATTATGTACACACCATTGTATGAAATTGAGATACATATGTACGTATGTATACACAATACAGAAAAGGAAGGGAAAAAAGAAAAAAAGAATACAGAGTAGGGATGTCACCGTTACTTGTTTTCACAATTAATCGTGGTATTAAACGCCACAATTAATTCTTTTCTTTTTCTTTCTTTTCTTTAACCTTTATTTAGATCTGGAAAGGCATGGAGGGTAAACCCTCATTTCTAATGACATCGAGAGCACATCAAATCAAAACAACAATCACATAAAAAATACAGTAATCATAAAAATACAGCAAACAGCAATACGATCACACATTATCAACAATTTTTTAGGATTTTTTTAAACAGTTGCATTCAAAAGTGTGCATATTTATGATCATGTTTTTAACTGGCCTGGGGTAACAAATGAATTCATTTTCAGAGATCGTTGAAGAGAGTTCCAGGTATGAGCAGCAGAAAAACTGAATGCAGTTCTACCGAAAGCTGAATCTGTCCGAGGAACCTGGAGTGTTAGATAATCATTTGAGCGAGTTGGATAAATTTGAGATGGCCAGTTCAATAAATTACTAAGATATGTTGGTGTGAAGCCAGTTAAGGCTTTATAGATAAAAAGGTAGTAATGTATTTAATTAATCGTAAAGATTCCTAAATACCGTCACTTTCTGAAAAAGATGATGTTGGAACCATATCTGCAGATGTGACGCCAAAGTAAAGGTGTATGCACAGATACTGATCCATTTATCTAAAGTAACACTGAATTAGAAGGAATTTAAATGTTAGCGTGTAATTTGTATTGTGAAAAAAAAAAATTAAAATCAACTTAAACATTTGATATATAGATGACAATTAATGATTTAAATATTTCAAACACTTCCCCCAGTGGATTAATAACTGGTCCTATATTAAGATTAGTAATGTGATTATATTTTGACTATATTTGATTTTACACATTCATAGTGTTGTGAAATTAATTCATGCATAATAATCGTGATAATCGTGATACCGTGATTATTTCTCTGACAATAATTGTACCAAGAAAATCTATAATCGTGACATCACTAATACAGAGTGGTGCTCCATACAATCAACCAATCAGGCGTACATACACTTCTAGACTTCATGATCACAGGTCTGATTTTGTGCTAGCCATGCCTTAAGAGCTTTGGTAAAAGAGGTAAGAGTTGGAAGAACTGAAGAGATGTGTTGTGTATGTTTGCACAGATGCATCTACGTGTGCAGTTATGTGTGTGTCTGCAGGGGGGGGGGGGGTCGGTCAGTTATGAAGATGCCCTCGCCCCTCGGGAGAGTTGATATTCAATTACATGATGGAGTATTTGTGAGGCGAGACCGATGGCGCTGTAAAACGGCTGCATGCTCTGAAGCTACGCGCCATGGTTCATTTAGCTGTGGTAATGAGACGGCCGAGAGGAGAAGGAGACTATGAAGCACTGCAGATGAATTGAGACGAAGGAAATGACTTTGATTTTTGATTTTGAAGCCAGTTGCAGCAAAATTAAACATCTTAAACAAACTTTTGAGGAAATGTAATTCCAGAGAACTGATTTGAAAAATATGCAGAGAAGTGGGAAAAGAAAAAGAAGCAGGATGGAAGAGAAGAGGTGAGGGTGAGGTCAGCTTTAATAGATGAGGAGAGGAAGAAGCTGCTGCTGCTGCTGCTGTTAGAGAAACAGATCAGTCCCTCAGGAATTTACCCATTTGTAGAATAAATGAACACATGCACGTCGGCCACACTGCAGCTGTGAAGCAGCTGTATTGATCTCAGTAAGCCACTCCTACTCCCTCCCCATTGAATAAGTGTCTTTTGTGTGGACTCATTGGTCTCTGAGGCTACTTACACTGGTTCTGATTGATCACATGAGAAATACAAACCAGCCAAACAGCTTAATAATGCCAAAGACAATGGATCCATAATTAGGCTCTTAGCTGGAGAGAGACACAGAGTCCCTGAACCTTTATTAGCATAAAGTTAATCCCTCCTTTCTATACTGCCATCCCTCAACAATCATTACCCCACTCTTTGTTTTTACAGTGTTTGTTTCCTCTGAACATAAATGAGCAAAATCTCACCAGAATATTATTTTGTCTTGACTTTATATTTCAAGTTTTTTTTGTACAAAACATGGGCAGCATCAATGCAATGAATACAAGAAGTTATGGTTACAGTATGATGTGACAAAATAATACAAACCATGTAGTGTCTTTATTAATACAAAAGAAACAACAACTAAAAGGAAAGAAGAAAGAAAGTTGATTAAAGGGATAGTTCAACATTTTGTCAAAGTGGCCCATTGCCATAATCCCTATAGTCATAGCAGTAGGTTCGTTACCTTTAATTGTCGGTGCAAGCTATTTTTAGAACGGCGGAGCAGAGCTGTGAGCTGCTCAGAGCTACGCTACGGAGGCTCATTATGGGATTTCTTGGTTTCCCTCATCAAACTCATCAAATACACAATCCAACAACTCCACAACGCTCTGGAGGACAAGTTGTGAGCTGCACATTCACCACGCTATGAGATAATAACACAACGTTACCACACAGAGTTGTTTTAGAGGGAAATACAGAGACTGCTTGATGAAAAACTGTCCCTGAAGGCAACGTGCATCAGCGGTTTTGCATGAATTTCCCTCTAAAACAACTCTGTGTGGTAACGTTGTGTTATTATCTCATAGCGTGGTGAATGTGCAGCTCACAACTTGTCCACCAGAGCGTTGTGGAGTTGTTGGATTGTGTATTTGATGAGTTTGATGATGAGGGAAACCAAGAAATCCCATGAGCCTCCGTAGTGTAGCTCTGAGCAGCTCACGGCTCTGCTCCGCCGTTCTAAAAACAGCTTGCACCGACAATTAAAGGTAACAAACCTACTGCTATGACTATAGGGATTATGGCAATGGGCCAATTTGCCAAAATGTTGAACAATCCCTTTAATTGGGACTTCTTCCCTAAGTTCCTTTAATGTATCTTGGGGAAACTGGCTCAAGTCTGTAGTTTTTATTCTCTACCTTGGAGCTATGAGCAGACTAAACCGTGCAGACAGAGCCGGAGCGGCCGGTGGACTTCTCCCTCTGAATGTCACACAGGATTTGGAGAAGAGCCACGTTTGATTTCTCTCTGCCAGAACGAGAGCTGCCGTCTCTAAGAGAGATAGAGAAACAAAGTCGTGTTGTTCCCGACGGCGCTCATCAATCTGAATATAACGGTGACTTGTTTCATACGGGTGATTCTCTCCCACTATCACTCTCTCTCTGTCTGTCACTACAGCGCTGCTGCTTCCTTCAGGGCAGCAGCAGCTCTACCTATCTACATAACAACTATGTGCCAATTACCTGAGAGACACACACACACTATGCAAACATGCACACTCTAATGGATCCATGTGCAAACAGATGTTCTGTAAACTTGCTCACACACGTACATTTAAACACATTTACAGTCAGATGCACACACCTCACACACCTTTTTCTATGGGATGTTTACTGAATCGTGCAGACGTCGTCGACCGTATGTGAATTTCCATGACAGGGTCTCAGATTAGTCTCTGTCCCAGATCTTTTTACACAAAGCATTGCACAAATACACAAATAAAGATGAATCTCTTCACTTCATTAATACAGTTTATTAATAATCACAAACATGTTGAATGTTTCCTGCTGTAGGAAACTTTAAAGATATTATCAGAAAAGAAAATTGAATTTGATCCCACTAGCCTATGCGTCTTAACATTAGCATCTCTACTGGACCTGGTTATTTGACAAGTAGACAAATAACTAAGTCCAGTTGCTTTTGACTTAAATTCCTTTGAGATACTATGACCTGGACAAATGAGAATATTCACAGACGTCTTAACATTAGTGTAATCACACCATGTAGCCCAAACTTTGTGCAAAAGTCTATTTTAGAGTAAATCCGGGGTGAAAGTGAGGTAGTTTTTTTTCACATTGGATAATGCAGGCGCACAAAATATGCATCACGTTGCTCACGATTCATCAGGATATTGGATCGGTCATCCGTCAATCAAATATGTGAGACAAGCGAGGAGACTCGTCCACCACCGCCGACACAAACTCTCCTCCGTCCCGACTCCTCTCTCCTCCTCCAGATCCCGGCGCTCCATCACTTCAAGCCTCGCTAGCTAAGTTAGCAAGCTATAACGTAGCAAGCCTACTAGCTAACAGTTAGCTACGTTAGCTAAACACACTTACATACACACATACACACATCAAGCTCAGTCTCGCCCCAAACATTGAATATCCCCCTGCTTGATAACGACCAATCAAATGAGTTTTCCTTACTCGGGTAAACTCGTGCGGAAACTCGTGGAAACTCGTAGAAGGAGGCGCGACGAACAGGACAAACGGCCATTTCTGAACACCTTTAATTTGACCAAGTAGACTATTAACTACGGGTGGTTAATCGATGAGATTTCATTGTGATTATGAAGGTATCGATTTGATTACAAACCGTTTTTTGATTATAAACAATTATCGATTCGATTTTCAATTATTGCAGTTTATTGATTTTCCATTTCACAGTAACAGTAACTCAAATACACCACAAACTTTTTGCACCATTACAGCAACAGTCAGCTGCTGAATTACTCAGTTTCGTTTTTTGTTTTGAATGTAATCTTTGACAATAACCCCCCCCCCAAAAAAAAAAAAAATGTAATGTCCACACTTGAGAATAAATCCCCATAGTTTTTGAATCCCTTTACTTTATTCATATAAAATAGTTTATTAATAAGCACAAACAACAATTCAAAGTGAGTCTGCATGTTTCCTGCTGTTGTAGGAAACTTTAATTTGACTGAACAGACTATTAACAGTTATTATAAACACTGTCTTATCTCACCCATGAATGTTAGACGATCCTCTAAACCGAAGTAGTTCATTTCTCTTTAATTCAAATCATTTAAAAAAAAAAATAGTTTTATATTATAGTCTTTTTTTAATTTTTTTTTTGTCTGTTCTCCTCGGGGAAGTCCAACTGGAGCTTTTTACGCTGTTGGACCAACTAATAATAATTGATGCTGCTGTTCCCTTTTTGCTGATCTTGAGAGAATAATTGTTTGTGTGATCAAAAGAGAGATTTGAGGATACGTCTCCGTCTCCCACAGCAACAGCAACAACGATGATGATGATGATGATGATGATGATGCAGACCAGGCTGGTGGATGGACAGACTCAGACTCAGCTATCTGAGCCCGGTGTGTGTAATCAATGAGTCTAATTAGGAGGTTGTTTACCAAACGGCTGATACGCTCCGGCCTTTTCACATTGTTTTTCTGGGGCAGGGCAGACCCATATGGGGATACACGCTGCATAATCTCACCTCGGAAAAAAGGAAGGGAAAGCATGCAGAACCAGCCAGCATCAAGAACTACACACACACATACACACACATTTTCATTAACACCTAGCAACACCAATCAGACATAAATCAGATCTCTTTGAAGTCAGAATGCGGCCGCAAAACTGAAATTTTTGTTCCATCTCGCCGAGCTCTGTAAGAGACGAAAGGTTGAATAATCTGTCCCGGGGGTGATGATGAATGTGGCCACAACTTCAAACACACACACACACACTCACACAGTCCATTTCTCAGAATGATCTCATTTTGAGAAATACACTGAATTTTTAACATTTTGAAGGTCTCGCTGCAGATCACACAGCCAGAGAGACGAAGCTCTGACTGGAGCTCTGACCTGGGACTTGAAAGGACGGATTTGCATCAGCACCCTGTTAAATTTCTACAATACATTCTCCTAGATATGAACAAGCTGTGTAACGGATGAGAAGGAACTATATTGATGCTTTCTCACTAAAATTAGCAGGTTGATGTGGGCTTTTTAAAGGGATATTAACATTAACATTTTTTTGACCAGCAGATAGACATCATCCTTTCCACTGTGCGTGCAGTAACAAGGGAGATAGAGCCGTATCGCCGTAATTAGCTTAGCTCAAACACTGGAAGTGTATGGGTAGTGTTAGCCTGCCTCCACCTAAAGTCGCTAATTAGCTTAGCTCAAACACTGGAAGTGTATCAGTGTTAGCCTGCCTCCACCTAAAGTCGCTAATTAGCTTAGCTCAAACACTGGAAGTGTATGGGTAGTGTTAGCCTGCCTCCACCTAAAGTCGCTAATTAGCTTAGCTCAAACACTGGAAGTGTATCAGTGTTAGCCTGCCTCCACCTAAAGTCGCTAATTAGCTTAGCTCAAACACTGGAAGTGTATGGGTAGTGTTAGCCTGCCTCCACCTAAAGTCGCTAATTAGCTTAGCTCAAACGCTGGAAGTGTATGGGTAGTGTTAGCCTGCCTCCACCTAAAGTCGCTAATTAGCTTAGCTCAAACACTGGAAGTGTATGGGTAGTGTTAGCCTGCCTCCACCTAAAGTCGCTAATTAGTTTAGCTCAAACACTGGAAGTGTATCCGTGTTAGCCTGCCTCCACCTAAAGTCATCAGAGAAACTCTTCAGCAACTCTAAACGGAAACCGGCGGGCCGATCTTCGTCTCAGAGCTGACAAAACTCTCCGGTAAGGCATCTTGAGCGGTCAAATGCCGCTAACGGGACGAGATCGGTCAAAACGGAGGGTTCAAGCAAAGACGCTTTATTTTAGTTCAAGCTAGCTACATCGAGGGTAGGTTAGCTTCCTATTTCAAAGTAAAAGCACAAATTCTATCGTCATCGTCTGTTAAGTCTGAATTTTGTCTGCATTCTGGTGCTGGTCTTCTAGCGGATCCGGAAATGACCAAATTCACCAAAGTAAAAGTGTTCACCAACATAAATCTTATAAAATAGACATTAACTTGTAATAGCCTACAACTAAAGCAAAAGGTTACCTTAATGGCTCGGGGGCTTTCTTGTAAATTATACTCCGTAAATTAAAAAGTTTCACCACATTTTATCAGCTTGGTGCTTTGGAAAGGCCTGTCTCTCTCGCCCTGGATGCGGTTGCTTACCAAAACAGCGAGTCAACGGCCCCAGACTGGGTCGGAGATCCTTTCTCGCTGCTGTCAGAGGCCAGTTGCTAGCTGGTTTAAACTAGAGCAGTGTAAAAGAGAGTAAGGACAGCATTGGTCCAATGGCAGCGCCTCCTGGTGGAGGAATATGGGTTTTGCAAAAGCGCCCAAGAACTGACATCTCTGCATTGTTGGTGAATGAGCAAATGTGGTGTTTTCAATAATTTAAGGACATTAATAGATCACCCACGTTAATAGCATCATTGAGGATCCTTTACAGATAAACATTAACACATAGGAGAGTAAAAAAACAAACAAAAAACAGTTGTCTACATTAATGTTTCAATCTACATTTTGTAATAAACAAATTGTAAGTATAATTTGATATGACCAAGACACCTAAAAACAAAAACACGGCCGTTTTCATCAATTTACAAGCGAGTGGACAACACACATACATTGGAGTGAATGGGTTTTCTGGGCGCTTTTGCAACACCCATATCCTGCCACTAGGGGGCAAAACCCTTAAACCCTTAAACCCTTATTACCACGGGAGTCAATGGTGGTGTCCTTACTCTCTTTTCCAGTGCTGTAGTTTAAACAGGTTTTTTTTGTCCAGTGGAAAAGGAACAACACGTGACCTCCATGGAGAAGCAGCAGGTTTTGTATTTCTGGTTCAATCATGACCCGGCTCTCTGAGCTTCATGTGGCTTCATGTAGCTCTGGAGTTCATTTATTCATGCACTAGCTACTCCCTCTGAAAATCACTCCTCTGGGTCCAAGTTCGGCTGAATGATGTGATGATGGGATGGTGTCGGTGTCAGTGTTGGTGTGTTCAGTCGGTTCAGTCGAGTCTTTATTGTCTTTATGTGAACACGGCTTCAAGATCTGTCTTCAAGCTTCAGTTAGAAAAGAAAATGATTGGCATGTGATGGTGCAGAGACACGGGGATGAATCAGAGAGGAGGGATGGAGCGGTCTGGACTTCACGCTCTAAATGTGGGTTCGTTTAAAGGGATAGTTCACCCAAAATTGAAATTTCTCACTCATGATCTCCTCCCCCTCATGTGGACTAAGGGCTGGGAGAAGTTTCAGAGTCCTCCGTGGCTTCTCTGAGTTACAGGGGGTCTCGGCGTAGCAGTGCATGTCCATATGACGGTTGCAAATGGATACCAACTGTCTTCGTAACAAAAAGACACACCAAAAAACATCCAAATACCTCCATGCTGCTCGTATTTGATGTCCGTCTATTGAAGTATTGAAGCCCCGACATGCAAAATTGTCCAAATTCGACGAACCGGGAAGAGGAGCTTCGAGAAGCTTCCGCTACAAAACAAGCTTGAAATATAGACTTATTTAATTTTTTTCGGGAGAATTTTGCATTTCGGGGCTTCAATACAAGACAGACATCACATACAAGCAGCATGGAGGTATTTGGATGTTTTTTGGTGTGTCTTTTTGTTACGAAGACAGTTGGTATCCATTTGTAACCGTTATATGGACATGCACTGCTACGCCGAGACCCCCTGTAACTCAGAGATTTCAATTTTGGGTGAACTATCCCTTTAACACAACTAGGGAACAGAGAGAGAGGAGGGTGAAGGAGGCAAACTCGTCAATTCCTCTGGGTTTGAACAAAAGCCTGCAGACGTTCTCATCATGGAGGAAGCTGGAGATAACGGAGGGAAGTGTGTGTGTGTTCGTGTGTGTGTGTGTGTGTGTGTGTGTGTGTGTGTGTGTGTGTGTGTGTGTGTGTGTGCGTGTGTGTGTGTGTCCAGAGGAAAGTGTTCTGGTTGACCACACAGACAGACAGACATTGTGTGGGTCCAGAGCTGCTCTTGTCTCAACCTGCTGCTGCTGCTCAGCTCTGAAGGAACCAACCTCTGATTCTCTCTGTAGCTCTTCTCCACTTCTCTCTCAGTTCCTCTCTGTAGATTTTATTTCACTGGGTTTGTTTTGATCTCACGTCACACACACACACACACACACACACACACACACACACACACACACACACACACACACACACACACACACACACACACACACACACACACACACACACACACCTCGTCCTTCCTCTCCCCCGTTCCCCTCCCTCTGTCCTCTTTACTCAGTCTCTCTCATGCTCAGGCTTTGAATCCATCTCAATCCGTCTTTTTCTGCCCTTTCTCTTTAATTAAATCCACTTTGGTGCAAAAAAAAAAGTTTGTTTCCTTCACCCAGATTCAGTTACTGTAAGCAGCCGGTGATCTCTGATAAAGACTTAAAGGGATAGTTCACCCGGAATTCAAATTTCACTCATTATCTACTCCCCCTCATGTCGACTAAGGGCTGGGAGAATTTTGGTTGTGAATGGATACCAACTGTCTTTGTAACAAAAAGACACACCAAAAAACATCCAAATACCTCCATAGTGCTCGTCTGTAATGTCCCTCTTGTATTGAAGCCCCGACATGAGAAATTGTTCCACCGGTCAGGTGAAAAGTGACCACCATTCACAACCATTATATGGGAAAATATAACTCTGTAACTCAGAGAAGCTACGGAGGACTCTGAAACTTCTCCCAGCCCTTAGTCCACATGAGGGGGAGGAGATTTGAATTTTGGGTGAACTATCCCTTTCATACAAACAACTGATCCTGTGATATTTAACTGGAAGAAGATTAAAGTGTGTGACTCTAGCATTATTATTATAGATTGAATGTGGACATGTGGAAAATGTTCACATTATTTGATAAAAAAAACTAACTATGCATCACTTTGGACTTCTCTAGCTAGTAGTTATTTTATAGGCTGCACATAATCATATCAAAATGACCCACAATTATATAAAGTAGACTCAAGACTTTTTATTTTTATAGACCCATTAGATATGAAAGGAGGCTCCCACATACTTGAGCTTCACACCACTGACCATCAGAACAGAAATGTCCTGTGGTTTTCAGCCTTCTATGTTTATATTTAGCCAACCTTTTAATTAAATACCGATTAAATAAGGTGCAGTGAAAAAGTATTTGCCCCCTTCTGGATTTCTTATTTTCTTGCAGATTTGTCACACTTACATATTTATTTTATTATTATTTTTGTTTATAGTATTTTGGTAGGGCAGCCATCTTGGGAAGGTTTTCACCACTGTTCCAAACTTTCTCCATTAGTGGATAAAGAATCTCACCGTGGTTCACTGAGTCCCAAAGCTTTTAGAAATGTCTTTGTAACACTTTCCAGACTGGTAGATGTCAATTATTTTTGTCAAAGGACCAGGTAGGTTTGGATAGCTCCCCCCCCCCCCCCCCCCCCCCCCCCTCCTAGTAAATGAAATCATTATTTAAAAACTGCATTGGAATATACACTGCAAAAACTCCAAATCTTACCAAGAATATTTGTCTTATTTCTAGTCAAAACAAATCTCATTCTACTTAAAATAAGACTCATCACATTAAAAAGCAGCTTGTTTTTAGACAGTTTTTACTTCTTTCAAGCAGATTTTCACTTGAAATAAGTAGAAAAATCTGATAGTGGAGCAAGTTTTTCTTTCTTATTACAAGCACAAAAAACTTGCTTTCACTGGCAGATTTTTCTACTTATTTCAAGTGAAAATTTGTTTGAAACAAATGAAAATTATTGAAAAAAATCATTTTAGGTGATGAGTCTCATTTTAAGTGAAAAGAGTTTAGTTTTGACTAGAAATGAAACATTTTGACAAGAAATAACACAAATGTATATATATATTTATTTATTTATTTATTTTACATATATTTTGAGTTTTTTCAGTGTATTTACTTGGGTCATCAACATTAAAAGTTGTTTGATGATCTTAAAAGTTTAAAGTTCGTTTTAGATGTAGGCCTAGTCTTTCACAGTCAAAAAACAAACAAACACATGTCCAGACTTGAGAATAAATGTCCATAGATTGAGTTTTTTTTCCTACAGCACAAAGAAGAAACTCCTGTTTGAAAAGAATCATCACACGTCATTGGTCCTAAAGTTATGGACGAAGAAAAAATAATAGTGGAGGTGGAAAGCTGCAACATTTTATGATTCAACACGTCTGTTTAACAAGAGAACAAACAGAAAATAAAATAAAAAAATCACAGAGTAATGTTGAACAGCACAACCTCAGAAAGGCAAAGTGACCTGTTTGTTAAGTTTACGTCTCACTTCATACTCAGCTGTTGTCACGATAGTTTGTAGTTCCCCATAATCTTAACAGGAAGTCACTGCTGTGTATTCCCTGGTTTGTATTACAATTAATAAAACACAAAAATAATACATTTTTGACTCGTAGTCGTCCATAATGTAATATAATTGTGATTCATCAATTATCATTCTGTTCACCGCCCTTATCAGACCGGCCTCATGGACTTCAGGAATGTGTCTGGGTTTCCTCAGTTCACGATGACATTTCAGACAGAGGAGATTCAAAGCAGTCTGATGTCTCTTTCAAAGCTTCACATCTGCTTTGTTGGCAGCAATTAGCTTCATTCTCTGATCCACAGACGGCCGCTTTGAGGAGCTCATGGTCGTACTGAAGTCTGAGAAGTCGGACAATGTAGCGGCTCTGTAAATGTCATCAGCTGTCGGCTCTTTAATGACCGGTCTTCACCTGCTTTACAAGGTCTGGTAGCTTCATCACAGCCCAATATCACAGTATTCCCAGTGTTTCACATCAGGAGAGTACGTGAGAATGAAATATCACCATGAATATGTTTTATTTATCAAATAACTTCATATAATCTACAGAAAAAACACTTGAAGGAAGCAAATACTTGGTGTTACCACTGTTATTTTGAAGAATAATTTCCACCAGTCTGTGCACTTCTGCTCAACTTCAACTTCAACTTCGACTTTATTGTCCCCAGAGGGAAATTTGCTTTGCAGGCAGGTAAAAACATAAAACATAGGAAGCACATTCACAAACGTTTCAATACAACACTGAAATGGGTAAGTAGTTACACAGTTGTAAGGTTGTTCATACGTAGGAGATCTGTTCGTTTGGTCGTATGTGAACACAACAATCGCCCTCTGATGCGGGAACAAAACAAGTGGCAGAAAAAAAAAAAAAAAATCCCAAAATTTTGCCCGAATTCTTTCTTTTTTGCCTGACTTTTTTCTTTTTCTTTTGCCGTATTTTTTTTTTTTTGGGGGTGGGGGGGGGGGGGGGGGGGGCTGGTCCTAATAGTCTACTTGCCAGCCCATAGGGCCCCATTGTGAACCCGGAAATGTTGAGTACCCCAAAGTTTTATGTTAGAAATATATAGTATGGGTCCCCAGTATTCAGAAACTGCCGGATGCTAACTAATATATATTGGACAATTAGCATAACTGACATAATTAGCATAAATTAGCATAATTGCCTATATGGGCAATATTTCAACAAAATTGTTCTGGGCAATATTGGAGTGGTTTTAGGGGTTATTGATGATGCTGAATCCATTTCTGACATTTTCAAAATTCAAAATGGCTGTCTAAGCCGGAAGTGACCAGATTTTAACCGCCAGTGGGCAGATTTTGATGGATTTCACTTGGTCACTTCCGGTTTAGACAGCCATTTTGAATATAGGCAATTATGCTAATGTATGCTAATTATGTCAATTATGCTAATTGCCCAATATATACAAGTTAGCATCCGGCAGTTTCTGAATACTGGGGACCCATACTATATATTTCTAACATAAAACTTTGGGGTACTCAACATTTCCGGGTACTCATTGTTGGCAAGTAGACTATAATACTCCTTTGTATCAATCGCTGTTCGGACCGGGTCGGATTTTAATTCTCAGCCTTGTTGAGACCTCTCCTCTATGGACTTAAAAAAAAAATTCTGACCAATAAGAGAAGAGTTTGTTAGCGGAGGTGAGACATGTAGTGTAAATAGAATACAAAGAGGAAATATATGATAAAATATATCCTACAATGTCTAAAACAATAAAATATACACGACAGGTGCAACGGGAGCAACCAGACATAGTTAAAATACCGTGCTACATAATTTGAGTGAAATACATAATTTAAAACAATATAAAACTGGTGCAGAAGGGCCACAGTCTGTCTCATGTAACACACTGAGGCTGTGATGTGTTTGCAGTCAGAGGATGAAGGAGCCTCAGACACGGAGGAGAAGCTGTGGATGTCGAGCTGCAGCTGAGCAAACAGAATTAGTGTAGACATAATTGAATAATCACCTACTTACTATTAGTGGCAGCAGAAGTGGTCACAGAGGGGGGATGGGATGGCGGGGCTGAGGGGGGGGGGGCAGAGCTACAGGTACTTGGAGCTCCAGCTGAGAGTCTCTCTGCTCTGTGACACTAATTAAACTGCTGAGTCACATTTGGTGGCTTCATTAGTTCTGGATATAGAAACACAGCCGTATCTCAATAAATAGAACTTGTGTAGCCTAGATATTATTATTATTATTATTATTATTATTATTATTATTATTAGACGTACCAGTTTATTTTCTCTTCACATGTTCACTGCTACTGGAACTGTAGGTTTTTACAGTAGGGGAGCGCCGGGTCGGTTGATACACTTTTCATTTAAACGTCTTTTTCAAAGATGAAGTTATGTACACAAACATTTTTATCATGTGATCAACAACTCACATGTGTATTCTCTTAGTTACAAGTGTAATTTAACACATATGTTGGATGATCGCGCTGTTTTATAACTTTGAACGTAAGTTGACATGTGTCTCAAACGCCCCACCTATGCGGGTCGTTGGGACGGTTGAAACAGCAAACAGTCGTTTTAAACAGAAACTACTGAACTTACTCTCGTTTTTATGCAGCATATCAGACAACATACTAGTGAACTCGTCATTGCCAAAATGTCACATAATTTCTCACAATATAAATAGGTCAAACAAATATTTTTGTCCCGTGTGTAATTGTCAAGATCTGCATTTCAATTAAACTCACCTTTCTTCTTTTGTACGAGTTGTTGGACGACTGCATTTTCATTTAATTTACTTATTTCCCTGCCCTAAGACATGTTTATGGATACACAGTTGAACATATTGTCATTTTACCCTCGGCATTTTCCCCCTCACTTTGCTGAATATCTGTTGATTCACGTCATAAACACGAACATTAAAAATATGTGGTGTTTATTAAAAATACATGTTGTTCATTCAAATCGGTTGTTGTTCATTGCAAAACAGTTAGGCTATTAATTCGGTGATTTATATAGGAGATATTGATCGCGCAAATGTGACCACAGTCACTACGCACGGTGGCGTGAGGGACAGTTGAAACATCTGTATCAATCGTCCCTGCAGCGACTACTGACACTTCAACCTGTTTTGCCTCTAAAATTCAAAACTATGACATTGCATACATTAGGACCTGTTTATGTACGAATTCATCTGTTGTTAGGTCATATTATTATTGCATGAAACACACAATACAACTTTTGATCACAATAAAACTGCCGCACGTAACATTTTACTTTTCGTAGTCGAAAACCGGTTCGCGCTAATAACTTTTGAATGGCGTCACTTAAAGCAGATATCAGCTTCACGGCCGTTTCGGCTAATGCTGCGTTCAAGGCAGGCTTTTGAAACCGTAAGTTACAGCTTCAAGTCACAACTACGACTTGGTAGCGTTCCAGGTAACCCGTAGCTCGTGTTTTTACCATCCTGTTGTCTGTGAAAGTTCCCTATAACGGCCACTCGTAACTTCCGACCCGTGAACTCGTACCAGATCGAACTGGTATGACTTCACAGGAAGGAAAAACACAAAGTACGAGTTTCTTTGAACGCACCATGAGTTAGCAGCCCCCGCCCTTGTCAGGCATCAATTGGTCCTCGTGCTACGTCACCACATTCACGCGCATCCCTTGGCTGCACACACAGCCCTTCATGCCGTTCTCTCTCCTCATTGGATAACACTTGTATCCCACAAGGAAAATTTTCTCCTCGGGTTACAGCAGAGCAGAGTGACGGAGAGACTCGTGTTTAGGCTGAAATACTTCATGTAAGTGATTGCTGACGGAAAATAGGACTATTTAGGACTTATATTAACAAAAACATTCCACTGATATCTGCTTTAAAGCAGAAGTGAGTGATCCGGTCGTTTTGGCTAATGCTGCGTTCCAGGCAGGCTTTTGAAATCGTAAATTACAGCTTCAAGTCACAACTTACGACTTTGTAGCGTTCCAGGCAACCCACTCGTGTTTTTCCGACCTGTTTTACCGGTGAAAGTCACTATAACGGCCACTCGTAACTTCTGACCCGTGAACTCGTACCAGATCGAACTGGTACCACTTCACGGTCGGAAAAATACGAGTTTCCTTGAACGCACCATAACAGTCCTCGTCGCTACGTCACCACATTCACGGCGTTCCTTGGCTGCACACACAGCCCTGCATGCTGTTCTCTCTCCTCATTGGATAAAAACTGTAGGATACGATAAATGTTTTCTCTTCGGCTCAGAGCAGAGCAGAGTGACTGACAGACCCGTGTTTCAGTCCAAACACTCTATAGAAGTGATTGCTGTCGGAAGATATAACTATTTAAGACTTATATTAACACAAATATATCACTCACTTCTGCTTTAATTTCACGAGCTTTCCCAGGATTGGTCGGTGTTGAGTGCTGAAGGTAGTGACGAGATCTGACGGCCCAAGCTTGTGTGGTTTTCGAGGAAATCGCTGTGTATCAATCGTCCCGTGTATCAATCGACCCGGCGCTCCCCTATCTATGCAAACCTGCAGCTTAGAGGAAAACACAATGATAACAACAGTAAAACAACAGACTGAGACAAAGCAACACCACACAGTTAACTTTAATGTAGCCTATGCATTTCCCACATTAACGTTCCCAAATGTGAAATCAAAGTAGATTAATTTGCATTTTAATGCACATGACACACACACAGACACACACACTGGATCTTCTCTTCCTCTCCGGTGCCGTATGGTTTCATCTGGGTAAAGGTAAATGATGCTGAGCTCCAGCTTCTGTTATCGGTCTGTAGCTGTTTCTGTTGTTTCCGTCCTGATGCTCTTTGGCTACGGGAGGAAAATGCTAATGAACAATTGAGCGTAGCAGCGAGTGCTCCTCCTCCTCCTCCTCCTCCTCCTCCTCCTCCTCCTCCTCCTGCTCCTCTGTCTTCGCACAAATGATGTGATGTTATTTACCGCCAGAAGAGTGGATAATGGAATTTCTCTTTTCCCTCTCCCTCCTCCCGTTTGTCCTGTTCTTGTGCCGTGGTTTTGAGGATGTTTATTAGCTATCAAGTTCAAATTCATACATATTTCCTGCTTCATAACAGGCCCAGTGGACAATTAATTTGAGAAAAGAGCATGAATATGTGAGGATATGAAGATGAGGCAGAGAGAATGGGCTCAGCCTGTCTGTCAGAGGGAGATGTTGAATTCCTCTTGTTGCTGCGTTGTTGAGAGAAACATTTGCAAGTAATTTCCATCACAGTTGATGGTGGGTTACAGATTCAGAACAGACTTAAATTAAAGAGCGTGAATGGCATTTTATATGCTGCTGCTGTGTGTGTGTGTGTGTGTGTGTGTGTGTGTGTGTGTGTGTGTGTGTGTGTATTTGTTTGGTAAAGCAGAGTGTGTGTGTGTGTGCAAGAAGAGGTTTTCTTTTATTCTGTAAAATCTGTTCCTCCTGCACAAGAGTTTAACTGATCAATTGTTCTGCAAAGTTTAGCCCCGACATAAGGTGCAGATTTTAACACATGAAACTGGTTTCTAACTAAGAATACAGATTAAAGTATTAAAGCAGAAGTAAGCGCAATATTTGTGTTAATATAAGTCTTAAATAGTGCTCCTCCCTGGACGACAATGTTGAGATCTTTCTAAACTCAGCCAGCGTCACTGCCATTATCACAAACTGAATATGAAGTCATGCAGTTAGCTTGATGCTAACATATAATGGAAAACATCATAGACGGGCTAACTGAGATTAGCATCGCTATCACTGTAAGTTTAAACCAACAAACAGCTGTTGTTATTTTAACATAAAACATGTAAACATGGCATCAGTAACACATCCAATAATACTCACAGGCAGATATTTTCTCTGCTCTGTGGAAATAATTTCACTTTTTGGTCTTTTTCTTGTTTTAAATGAAAATAAATACTAAAGTATCCTGAAGCTTGTGTTTACTGTATGGGCCGATGACGGGGAGACGATTCATTCAGTATTTGGTTTCAGATTCGGTCAAATCTTAAACAGTGGATTCTAGGGCTGTCGATCTTCCCCCCAAAGCAGATTCAATTCTTATACCAACTTATTATTATGTCCCACGTCCGCTAAAGGGCATTCCAACCAAATCTGTTGTTTAACATTTGCAACACACCCAAAACTAGTGGAACTGGTATTCTGCAGAACCCCTTAAATCTGTACTCGGTACATCCCTACAGTAATGAATATGTCATACAGCCACCAGCTGAAATGAAAACCTTCTTAGGTGTTCACATATTTACAGGACATACACAGTACAGAAGAGAAATTAGAACTAGATTTCTGGGGGTTCAGCAGCGTTGATCCTGAACTACTGAGTCCAGAAGCTCTTTGAGAACCTGCAGTGACTCGTCCACAGATCATCATCATCATCTGTTGTGAAGAATGGATGAACTAACTCTGAAATGTGCTGCAGGACCTCGCTGAGGGAGAGAAGTGGAGAAGCCGTCATGTAATTAGTCCATTTGTAGAGAGTGATAATGAATGGGATTGTCATGTAGGCTGCTCATTCCAGCCAATAATGGATCATATAATTAGCAGAGGAGTAGAAACGCTGCTTTTCCCCTCCTGTAATTAATCTGTGTGGATCAAAAGACCTTAAACCTCATGGACCGGTGCTCAGCCTGACAGAAACAATAAGGACTGTGGAACAGGAGCTAATGGATGTTAGGACTTATTATTATTATTTTATTACATCATTTTCTTTTAGTTTGGTTTTATATAAAACTTGTTTTCACATGCAGAGTAATCCCAGATCCAGAATGGAAAGTTTAAAAAAAAAAAAGAGGAGCTTGAGGAATTGAGAAGTGAATCAGTTATAACAGAGGATTTCTCTTAAAGCTTTCTCTCTCTCTCTCTCTCTCTCTCTCTCTCTCTCTCTCTCTCTCTCTCTCTCTCTCTCTCTCTCTCTCTCTCTCTCTCTCTCTCTCTCTCTCGGCTCAGATTTGATATGAAATATCTGGGTGGGCATTAGAACATGACCTCTGCCGTTCTGACAACACCACCGTATCCCTGGATACGTGTCCAGTAGCTGGGATGATGTACAGACTGAATATTAAACACCAGCCTGCTCTTTGAGAATACAGATATATACAGTATTTATTTATATATATATATACATATATATACAGAGGGGAACTCAGCAGTTCACTTCAACACTGTTAAGGTCAATACACAGAATACAGACGTATATCGTATTAGGAAAACTAAGGTATTGATTTCTAGAATGTGGATCCATATTTTAATGTTTAACAGCCATGCAGACAGGGTTGGGGGGGGGGGGATTATGAGGCTGTGGCATCTCGAGTCATTAGAGTCAGACGGGCCGACGGCTGCAGGTTCAGACTATCTGGAGAGTGGTGATGTCACGATTAGAGATAGTCTTGGTACCAGTATTGTCACAGAAATGATCACTGTATTATCATTATTATGCATTAATTTCACAACACTATGAATGTGTGAAATTAAATATAGTCAAAATCTAATTAATCTAGTATCTATTAATATAGGACCAATTATGAATCCCCCCAGGGGAAATGTTTGAAATATTTAACATTAATTGTCATCTATACCTTAAAGTTTAATCTTTTTTTTTTATTACAAATGAAACGCCTACATTTAAATTCCTACAAATTCATTGTTACGTTAAAGCAGAAGTGAGTGATATATTTGTGTTAATATAAGTCTTAAATAGTTATATCTTCCGACAGCAATCACTTACATAGAGTGTTTGGACTGAAACACGGGTCTGTCAGTCACTCTGCTCTGCTCTGAGCCGAAGAGAAAACATTTATCGTATCCTACAGTTTTTATCCAATGAGGAGAGAGAACGGCATGCAGGGCTGTGTGTGCAGCCAAGGAACGCCGTGAATGTGGCGACGTAGGGACGAGGACTGTTATGGTGCGTTCAAGGAAACTCGTATTTTTCCGACCGTGAAGTCGTACCAGTTCGATCTGGTACGAGTTCACCAGTCGGAAGTTACGAGTGGCCGTTATAGTGACTTTCACCGGTAAAACAGGTCGGAGAAACACGAGTGGGTTGCCTGGAACGCTACAAAGTCGTAAGTTGTGACTTGAAGCTGTAATTTACGATTTCAAAAGCCTGCCTGGAACGCAGCATTAGCGAAAACGACCGGATCACTCACTTCTGCTTTAAGTGAATTATATTAACGTATTTTAATAAAGTTACTGTGCACTTTTTTATGAAGAAAATGTAATAATTTAGTGAATCATGTAACAACTTATAAGATGCCGTTAAGTTTATCACACGTTTTGTCAAGAATTTTATCACAAAATGTGTCATTATTACATCATGAGGTGAAAATGTATTAGGCTACAGTATTGCATAATGCAACGTTATTACATCATGTGGCGCTACACTTTGCTGAATGTTTTTCAGAGAGCCTCCGTTCTCACTCGTAACAAGTTAAAAATCATCACAATTACTCCGGAGCTTTTTAATTAAATTAAAATGTAGCATAGCCACGGGAGAAATACTGCTTAGTTCCTCTTTAAACTCTGATTAAGGTGAATGCATGCTGGAGAAAGTCCAATTCCAATCGCATCATCTGGGTGTTTTAGTCGGAGTTGGAGAACTCTGATATTAGTCGGACTAACGTGTTTACATGCATCAGTTGTCCAGATCCAGTCAGATTAAGGCCAGAATTCAGTTTTCTCAAGTGTCATGTAAACGTACTGACTGTTTCCTCTGTGGCCACCGGCCTCACTGCAGGATGAAGGAAACAGGATTCAGACTTTGTAATTTACATGATTTAACACACACACACACACACACACACACACACACACACACACACACACACACACACACACACACACACACACACACACACACACACACACAGAGGCGTCGCACATCCAGCCATAACACACCGTCATTACAGGTTCAACAAACAGGAATGACAGGGAGAGACGGATGTGAAATCTTTAATCTGTTTGAGGATTGAAAAGTGAGTTTGATGACATTCACACACACAGACACACACAGAGACACACACACACACTCTGCTGATTCTGTGGCAGCACAAGCAGTTAAAACAAATGGACTAAGCTTTGCATACAGATGGGGATCATTTACATATCTAACATGTGTGTTTATACACTGAAGTGGAGAGAGACAGAGAGAGGGAGGGGGGGTGTGCTTTCCTTCCTGCTGCTCTCTCTCAGCGTCTCCATCCTGCTCCGTTTACAGCGCCGTCTTTCTTATTGCAGAGCTGCAGTGACTGAAGACTTATGGTGGTAATAACTGCACTGAATGAATGAAGCCAAATAACAAGCTGCAGCTCTCAGGTTTCTGTTGACAGTGTAAAAGGGTTTAATCAGCATTTACTCCCGGGTCAGATGACGTGGGAGTTCATCTCTCTGCTTCTCCGCCTGCAGAGCGGCTGGACTCACTGACACACCGGGGACGTGACCATGAAAAGACACCACATTGGGAAATATTCAACGGTTAATATTTTGGATCAAAACTGTTCATACCGGCCCAAAATAGAAATTTCCCTCATTATCTCCTCCCCCTCATGTGGACTAAGGGCTGGGAGAAGTTTCAGAGTCCTCCGTGGCTTCTCTGAGTTACAGGGGGTCTCGGCGTAGCAGTGCATGTCCATATGACGGTTGCAAATGGATACCAACTGTCTTAAAAGACACACCAAAAAACATCCAGATACCTCCATGCTGCTCGTATGTAATGTCCCTCTTGTATTGAAGCCCCAAAATGTGAAATAGTCCCGAAAAAATTAAATAAGTCTATATTTCAAGCTTGTTTTGTAGAGGAAGCTTCTCGAAGCTCCTCTTCCTGGTCTGTCAAATTTGGACGAACTGGGAAGAGAAGCTTCCGCTACAAAACAAGCTTGAAATATAGACTTATTTAATTTTTTTCGGAACAATTTCTCATTTCGGGGCTTCAATACAAGATGGACATTACATACGAGCAGCATGGAGGTATTTGGATGTTTTTTGGTGTGTCTTTTTGTTACAAAGACAGTTGGTATCCATTTGCAACCGTCATATGGACATGCACTGCTACGCCGAGACCCCCTGTAACTCAGAGAAGCCACGGAGGACTCTGAAACTTCTCCCAGCCCTTAGTCCACATGAGGGGGAGGAGATAATGAGGGTGAACTATCCCTTTAACAGAGCTGTGGTGGTTTGGATATCTGATGAGGATTAGGATCTTCTAGGTGACTTGGTTTACCTGCGTTTCAAAGACCTGCAGTAGGAAACAACAGTGTGACTGTAGAAGAACCTTAGAGCTTCTCTGTTCACTGCTTTTAGACTGGAATACAAACCCAACTTTGCTTCACGTAGTTTTATTAGCTGCACTCACTGTCTTTGATGTGCACTTTAAAAATCCTAATAATCATAATTACAGCCTCTTGTTCAAAGGAACCAGTGATTAGGATGTTACACATGAATTCTAGTTGAAGTATAGAGTCATTTTGTATTTTCACTGACGTGTAAAGTCTTTTTTCCCCCCCTGTATCAAACCTAAATTCTTTCTGTTCTCGACTCTTTTTAGCTGAGTAAATGACCTGTAGACAATGACTTAAATACTCTGTAGAGCAGCGGAGGTAATACACTGTAAATGAGTCCATTTAGTTTCCTGTGGAAGAAACACAGTGAATAAAAAGCCGATAATTAGCGTAATGTAAATTAAAGAACTACATCAAACCAGCTAAATAAATAAACATGAAATAATGTTGTTTTTGGCAGTTAACAGGGAAACTGACAAACTTAATAAAGAACTTGGACTCGGACCAAAAAAACAAAGCTTGTGTCAGTTAGAGCTTCATTTGTTGCTGTGATGTTTTGACTTTAATTAATCGAACGTGCAGTAGAAACCTCCTTCCCTGGTCTCTGTACGGAGGAGGAGGAAGGAGGGAACTGGCTTCACATCAATACGACACATGCACGTTGTTGTTGTTCTTTTGATATTGATCGTATCGGATCAATCAATGTTTCTATGGAGCACACACACACACACACACACACACACACACACACACACACACACACACACACACACACACACACACACACACACACACACACACACACACACACACACACACACCACAACACAACACACACTGAATGTGAATGAAGCTCTGTAATGTGACAGAGACAGACAGATGAACACTGAAAGGCAAAGAGAAGTATCCCATGTAATTAGGTCATTGTGAGTAATTGGCGGCTGGAAGCTGGAAGCTCCTCGTTAGGAGCCGTCTCCAGTCTGAGGCCTCTGATTGGCCGACGGAGCGGATGATGGGAACAGTTGAGTGAACATCCAGGAGGCCGGGGGAAGTGGAGTTCATCTCCGTCTCTGCTTCATGGACCTGAGCTGCGTCGTCGTTATTACTGACTAAACGTTTGGCCCCGTGGTCGAGGACACTGATCTCTGTGCAGCGTTTCCTACACGGCACGGAAAGGTCACGGTTTCACAACCAATGAAATTTTTCCATCCTACCGTTCCTGTGGGAGGGGGCAACCGCCATTCCGACGTCCCACCAGTCCAACATAGGCCTCTAATTGTCTAAATGGCAACACTTAATTTTCTATCAAACGTCCCGTCATTCTGACAATTCTTGCCTCCTATGGTCGGAATGATGGTATTCTTTTCTTTTTTTAAACATCCTGCCTTTCCGACAATTCCTTTAAAGGGACAACGAGGAGTTTTGGAAAAGCGAAGTGTTTTCACACTACATTTATGAGCCTCCGCACCGTGAAATTCTTTGACCGGCGCAAGACAGACTCATGTTTTCATTCATCAAGAATTAAAGTCAGAGGTTGGAAGACGATCACATACCGTCGTAGTTCCCACCATAAACGGAGATTCGGCGGCGTTATTCTCATGACTCGCCACGAAACCGAAAGAAAAGAAACGCTGGTCGGCTCGCCCAGCATTTCCACCACCACTAATAATAACAAAATAACCATAGAGACAAAACCATAGATTTATCTAAAATGGACCATTAACAAGTGGTAACGGAGATTCATCCACATTAATATGAGACTTTTTTATTGTCGCAGAATTGTTTGTTCTGCCGCTGGAGAAACTCCTCGTTGTCCCTTTAAACATCCTGCCTTTCCGACAATTCCTTTAATAACGTATTGTTTTTCCCCAAAAGATTTTGCACTGGTTTGGTTAAGGCAATGATGAAAGGAGTTGGTTAAGTTTAGTATAAAGAGCAGGTAGAGGCTGGACAGGCAGACTAGTCCCTGTCTGCTCTCTGCTGCGTAATTACACACAACCATGAGGGTATTCCTCTATCAGCATGTCTTAGAGAAGGGAGGAGCCTGTTGAGTAACGCACATTTCCTTCTATTGAAAGCCTTGTCGGAATGGTGGGACGTTTGCATGTAGGAATGGTGGGATGTCTAAATGGTGGGATGTCGGAATGACAGCATGTAACCATTCCTGTGGTGGAAGTAAGGGATGCCGTCTGCTGCCTCAGGAGTCCCATGGGCCAACCAGGCTCGACAGGACTCCTTCTTCCTCCTTCAGCTTGACGGCATCCCTTTACGGCCACAGCTCCAAACAGCTGCGTCAACAATGGGAGTGGAGAACATGGTCCACTCTGACTCAATGTCTCCAGCCTCCCTCGGTAGTTAGTCGAAGCTCTACCGGAGACGGGAGTTGAAGACCTCCCTGACAGAAGGTCACACCAGACGCTCCCAACAGACCATCACAATATGTTTGGGTCTTCCAAGTCAAGTCTGTCCAGCTTCCTCCTCCAAGGAGTTGGTTCCAGAGCCCAGACTGTGTGTGGAAGTGAGCCTGACTATCTCTAGTCGGTACTAACTCAGGCTCTTTCCCCCCAGCGAGGTGACATCCCATGTCGCCATGTCTCCATGGCCAGAGTCCTTGTCTAGGGATTGGCTTGTCGTGGCCCCAGATCACCCAGCACCGGCCCCTTGTGAACCTCCCTGTGGGTGATGGACCTACAGGAAGACGGTCCCACATCGTTCATTCTCCTCCAGGATGGGGCCCCAGTGACGCCAATACGGGCGACGTGAACTGTCTTGCTGTTTTCCTCGTCACCTAGGACCTTTTGGTTTGGAGTACAGTGGGAAGCTCCCGTTTGTGTCATAAACACAGGAATATCAACTCTTGACTTGCTTCAAGTAAAAAAAACTTCTCGGCGCATGTTTGAGTCACCAGACTCGCCACCTGACGCTGTCTGTGGAAAAAAATGTACACTTCAAGCAAGTCCAGAGTTGATATTCCTGTGTTTATGACACAAACGGGAGCTTCCCACTGCACCTGAACACACCGAGCGTCAACTTGGGTCTCGACTCCGCCAGACTTTGAATTAGATCTAGTTTTACAAACATGTCGGCTTGTTGAAGTAAATAAACTTCTGGCTGCATGTTTGAGTCTCCATCTGACGCTGTCTGTGGCTTTGAGGGATGGAAACAGCCTAAGCAGCAGAACTTCAATCCGCTCCCATTCATCGCTGCCGTGGCGACGCGGGGACAGACACAACTACCGCAAAACAGCAGCGATTAAACTGAAAATCTTCAGATTCCCTCTTTTAGACCTAAAATGTTAGGAACATACACCCCCGAGTTGAATTTGCCCGGAATTGTCCTTTAAGCCAACACAACATCGCTCCTAGGATCATTCGGGTGCTCAAACCCCTCCACCACGATAAAGTGACACTTTCTTTTTGTGTTACTTTATTAGTCTATTTATATATCTCATTTATTTATTATTCATTTTTCCTGTCGGCCAGTCCAGTCTTGTTGTGTAGCCTATGTCATTTTGTGTATATTTGTTTATGACACGAAAGCCACTGTCAATTTCATTGTATTCCTTTGTTTTACAATGACAATAAAGCTTCTTAATCAAGGGGGGGGGGGGGGTATCAACATGTTTTAGAGTTGTAATTGCAACACTGTGATATTTTAGCTTCAGGTTTTCATACCGTCAGTCAGAATCTGTGTCTAGTGCAGCGTTGAGACTCGTCCTCCTCTGTGGCTGCGGCTGCTTCTTCCTGTCTGACTCTCAGTGATGGACAGTGGCTGCAGCAGGTCTGTAGCCTCTATACTCTCTGACATGTGATGATAAAAGAGCTGCAGTATAATCCATTGGCTCTGGAAAATACAGTTGTCAAGTGCAGTAGCAGCAAAGCCCCCCCACCCCCCTCATCCCCCCAGGCTGAGAGAGGAAAACAAACCTGATGTGAGCCGGTGTCCTCTACACTGACATCATCACAAACCCTGCTGACACAGATACACACACAAAGGACTCTGGGAAATATGAGAGACTGCTGCAGCCCGGCAACTATAGGAAATACTCCCTTTTAAGATGATATGAAGAAGTCTGAACACAACTCTGAACTTTCCTTAAAGGGATAGTTCACCCAAAATTGAACTCATTGGGCCCTAGTCTCGTAGACCGCGCGAAGTCTAACCTCAGCGCAGCTTCGCCACGCCAATGGGGTGTGGTCCAGGAACATTTCGCAAGATTGGTGGGCCGCGCAGTCAGACTTAGACCAGCGTAAACCCTCCCCTCGTCCCTCCCACCGGCGCAAACGGCGAAGAGGGAGGAGAGAGGGCGGGAGGGAGACAGGAGGAGGAGAGAAAGGCGTGGAGTGGGTTTGACACAGCCGAGTCAGATCTTCACCAATCAAATGAGCTCCTCTCCTCACCTTTAACTGCGCGGAGGGCGATGCGCGCTGCAAGTTTGTCATTTTATACTTGGACATGGACGGAGGAAACAGCGACGCCAGAGGCCGAACCTCTCCCAGGAGGAAACAGCTGTTTCCCCGGAGGTCCGAGCTCAGAGTGACCAATAATGAGTTTACTAATAATAATACAAATATCCTTAATCAGGTTTGATCTGATACACTGAGAACCCCTGCCCAATAGTATAAGAAACAACAACTAATAAACTAATAAAGAAACTCACATTTATTCAAACCCTGTGCAAGATGATGAGACAAAGATAAACAAACACCATGCGTAACGGATGAAATCCGCGTAAAGGACGCTCTCTCTCTCTCTCTCTCTCTCTCTCTCTGTCCGTCTCTTTTTTTCTCTTTTTTTTCTGTGATAGAGAGTATACTGTAGTAGGCTATATACTGACTATCTGATACCGAGGCAGTGGTGGTGGACTAAGAGAGATGATGATTTGTGTTTTGTTTTTCATTACGGCTGCCTGATCTGGTCGCTGGCGTTAATGAATTAATAAGTAAATAAATAAATAAATAAAGCGATCATCACAAGGGCAGAGTGGTATCTCAACACGGCAGCGACATGCAGTCATCCACCCTCAGTCCTGCTTGGGACATCCACAGCTGCTTATCAGTGCCAGTTCGTCCCTGCTGTGTTAATTCAGGTGGAGTTTCCTTTACGCGCTGACAGCCTTTGATCTCTGCTTTGATCTGACGTCAGATGTGACGGGACAATCTATATAGATATAAATTCACGTGTTGATTCCATTAGTTGCATTAAATAGTGGTTATTGTGGATATTTATTGCATTGAAATGTGTCTGGAACTGTGGAGATCTGCCTGTGAGGTCGTGGTGACGTGTGTGCACTGCAGGTCAGTCAGCCAAACTTCCACTGCACCTGCTGCGCTCCGCCCTGCGCTGAGACTAGACCTGGTTGGAGGTGGCGAGCTTTCAGCGCAACCTCGGCGGGACATTTTCGCACAAAACTTCCACTGCACCAAGCTGAATCTGTGACGCCTCCCCCTGCTGCGCGGCCACGCCTATCTCAGCGCAGCGCGATCTACAAATCTCCCAATCTGACTTTGCGCTAGGCTGCGCTGGTCGAAACTTGCATTAGACCGGCTGCGCTACCTTGCGCCACCTGCGCTGCGCCAGCAAACTAGGGCCCATTATCTCCTCCCCCTCATGTGGACTAAGGGCTGGGAGAAGTTTCAGAGTCCTCCGTGGCTTCTCTGAGTTACAGGGGGTCTCGGCGTAGCAGTGCATGTCCATATAACGGTTGCAAATGGATACCAACTGTCTTCGTAACAAAAAGACACACCAAAAAACATCCAGATACCTCCATGCTGCTCGTATGTAATGTCCCTCTTGTATTGAAGCCCCGAAATGCAAAATTGTCCCGAAAAAAATTAAATAAGTCTATATTTCAAGCTTGTTTGTAGCGGAAGCTCCTCTTCCCAGTTCGTCCAAATTTGAAGCCGGGAAGAGGAGCTTCAAGAAGCTTCTGCTACAAACAAGCTTGAAATATAGACTTATTTAATTTTTTTCGGGACAATTTCGCATTTCGGGGCTTCAATACAAGACGGACATTACATACGAGCAGCATGGAGGTATTTGGATGTTTTTTGGTGTGTCTTTTTGTTACGAAGACAGTTGGTATCCATTTGCAACCGTTATATGGACATGCACTGCTACGCCGAGACCCCCTGTAACTCAGAGAAGCCACGGAGGACTCTGAAACTTCTCCCAGCCCTTAGTCCACATGAGGGGGAGGAGATAATGAGTGCAATTTCAATTTTGGGTGAACTTAGCTATCCCTTTAATGGCCCCAAACAAAACTGTAATTGTGTGGAACCATTTAACATCGTAATAAAAATCAGTCTCCAAATTTAAAAAAAAAGCTTATTGTACATCTATTTTATATTTTCCTCTATGTCAGAATAATGGCAGCTGCTCAGTTATTGTAGTGTTCAGACTTCACTGAGGCTTCACTGCTGATAAACATCATCATGAACCAGATTTACCAGCTCTAATTGATTTAATATGCCTGGAAATGAGTCTCATTTCCCAGGCAGAAAAGGCACCCGCACCACCAATATTATGGTCTGTTGCTGTATCTTGACATCACTCTCACTTAGCGGAGGCGTGCAGAGTTGGTTGGTAGGAAGATGTTTTTATATTAATACACAAAGACTCACTTTGCAAAAGCTTAATTAACAGAGGAGGAAGGGGGGGTAACATTTGCTTTTCACAAGGAACTATGCAGGATTTCTACCTTAAAGGACAATTCCGGGCAAATTCAACTCGGGAGTGTATGTTCCTAACATTTTTGGTCTAAAAGAAGGAATCTGAAGGTTTTCAGTTAATGTCTCCTGTTTTGTGGTAGTTGTGTCTGTCCCTGCATCGCCACGGCAGCGATGAATGGGAGCGGATTGAAGTTCTGCTGCTTAGGCTGTTTCCATCCCTCAAAGCCACAGACAGCGTCAGATGGAGACTCAAACATGCAGCCAGAAGTTTATTTACTTCAACAAGCCGACATGTTTGTAAAACTAGATCTAATTCAAAGTCTGGCGGAGTCGAGACCCAAGTTGACGCTCGGTGTGTTCAGGTGCAGTGGGAAGCTCCCGTTTGTGTCATAAACACAGGAATATCAACTCTGGACTTGCTTCAAGTGCTACTCAAACATGCACCGATACGTTTTTTTTACTTGAAGCAAGTCCAGAGTTGATGTGTTTATGACACAAACGGGAGCTTCCCACTGCACCTGAACACACCGAGCGTCAACTTGGGTCTCGACTTTGAATTAGATCGAGTTTTACGAACATGTCGGCTTGCTTGAAGTAAATAAACTTCTGGTGCATGTTTGAGTCTCCATCTGACGCTGTCTGTGGCTTTGAGGGATGGAAACAGCCTAAGCAGCAGAACTTCAATCCGCTCCCATTCATCGCTGCCGGACAGACACAACTACCACAAAACAGGAGACACTAAACTGAAAATCTTCAGATTCCTTCTTTTAGACCTAAAATGAACAGACACCCCCCGAGTTGAATTTGCCTGGAATTGTCCTTTAAATCAATGACTAGAAACTAGTTCCAGGGAGAATGGAGCGTCTCTTGGCTGAAAACCAACGCGCTAACCCGTAACCCGTAACCTCTTGTTGATGACAGATAAGACTACACACACAGATATATACACATGCAGTCGACTGAATGTTGCATCCTTTACGTTCCCATGCTAGTTGTTGGCTGCAGCCTTATCGCTGCTGGAGGAGCAGCAGGACTCTCAGCTCTTCACTTTTATTTGATCTGTGGTCGAGATCGCAGACAGACAGACGTCCATCTGGGGACAGAGTGTAAAACTTCAGACAAGTGTGTGAAAGAAAGAAAGAAAGAAGAAGACAACTGTCAGTGGTGTTGACTCGGTTAAACCCGGCCGTTAGCCCTGTGATTAGGCAGATCGAGCTCTTTCAGCCCCCGTGGCTCCGGCTGCTAATGACTCTGGTTCAAACAGCAGCAGCACTTTCATGTCCTCTTTGATTAGTCTGCTTCTCTGTGACTCAGAGCCACAAAACACTTTGTGAACAGAGTGAAAGAGCAGCAGCCGTGTTACGACCTGGATGGTAACGTCCTTTCACTCTGGTCTGGAAAGAAAAAAAACAGTGTGCAAAGACTGTTCAAAGTCACAGACACACACACACACACACACACATACATGGTCATCCAGGCATGACTCAGCATTTCGTCTCATGGAGATACTGATACCGATCACATCTATTTTCTCACTCTGCAAAAACTCAAAATCTTTCCAAGAATATTTGTCTTATTTCTTGTCAAAATGTCTCATTTCTAGTCAAAACTAATCGCTTTCCACTTAAAATAAGACTCATCACCTAAAAATCAACTTGTTTTTAGATAATTTTCACTTATTTGAAACAAATTTTCACTTGAAATAAGTAGAAAAATCTGCCAGTGAAAGCAAGTTTTTTGTGCTTGTAATAAGAAAGAAAAACTTGCTCCACTGTCAGATTTTTCTACTTATTTTAAGTGAAAATATGTTTGAAAGAAGAAAAAAACAAGCTACTTTTTAATGTGATGAGTCTTGTTTTTAAGCATAATGAGATTTGTTTTGACTAGAAATAAGACGAATATTCTTGGTAAGATATTTGAGTTTTTGCAGTGCATCCTTTCTTCTTCCTGCATTATTTTTGAAACTTCACCGACCAACAAGGTTTCACATTCTGATCAGCCTGAATCTCAGTCAGATTATTGGACTTTTCCAGCCTCGTCCTCCGTCTCTGCCCTCCAGCTCTGTGCAGGATCAATTACAATATCACAGTTGGAGAGGGGAAAAAAGAAAAATCTGCATTCACTGTTTATTGGGATCTCTTCACATAAATCCATCATTTCTCCTCTGGAGGCGTCTCCCTGACAGAAATAACCTGCACTGCAAAAACTCAAAATCTTACCAAGAATATTTGTCTTATTTCTAGTCAAAACAAATCTCATTATTCGTAAAATAAGACTCATCATATTAAAAAGCAGCTTGTTTTTAGACACTTTTTTACTTCTTTCAAGTCTATTTTCACTTGGAATAAGTAGAAAAATCTGATAGTGGAGCAAGTTTTTCTTTCTTATTACAAACACAAAAAACTTACTTTCACTGGCAGATTTTTCTACTTATTTCAAGTGAAAATACATTTGAAACAAATGAAAATGATCTAAAAACAAGTTCATTTTTAGGTGATGAGTTTAGTTTTGACTAGAAATAAGACAAATATTCTTGGAAAGATTTTGAGTTTTTGCAGTGTGATGCATTTGTGTTTTAAAAGTTAAAGGGATAGTAGCATTTTTTTTAAAAGTGGGGTTGTATGATCTACAAATAGCCCCTAAGTACTTTAATTGCAGTAGAAGACTCTCTGCACTCCTCCCGTTAGCAACGCCAGCCCATAATAGCCCTGCCCAGAGATTTACAACATACAGTGTTGTGAACAGACCCAAAGAAACGGCCTATTTTCACGGCCTAAAAGAGGTTTTACCTGAAAGAAAATACAGTTCCATTGTTCACTATAATACAGGGGTCGGCAACCCTAGGCACGCGTGCCACGATTGGCACGCGGCGGCATAATCATTGGCACGCTGGCACACCGCTACGAGCTCACGAGTCAGAGTTTTTTTGTTTTTTTTTGGGCTTTCTGCGCATTTTATTTTGAAAGGACAGCTGGAGCGAGACAAGGGCTACGCTGCCTCCCTTTGCGTAACTCTACTAAGTGTGAGCGGCACGTACGTTCACGTTGCCTTCGTGAATTGTAAAAACACAGTCGCCCCCTCGGTTTTCGCGTCCAGCAGTTTAGCGGCTAATTCAACAGCAGTGATGGATAACTGTACCGGAGAGGCTCAACAACTTCATGAGCTTCATTAGAGGAATAAACAGCTGCTTTTACCTGACGCAGACCGATGCCTGAGCTACCGTAGCTAACAGCTAACAGCTTTTACGTAGTTACTTTCTCTCCCTCCCTCCCTCCCTCTCTTACACAGGCACACACACACACACACACACACACACACACACACACACACACACACACACACACACACACACACACACACCTGGTTGTCTGTCTGTTGTAAACCTTGTAATAACAGCTTGTTGAGTACAGTTAACATTATTGTTGCTTCGGTTTGAGTGTGGATTAATTGTTAACGGTTTGTTGTGTAATGTGAGTGGTGGTCCTGGTCCATTGTCGTGATCCTGTTATTGATGAGTTGTGTTTTAATAACAGCTGATGTGTGTAAGTTACTGTAACGTTAGATGGCGTGGATTGTGATGAGAAGGTGTTGCACACATTTTGCAAACCATTGTGCAAAACCTGTTTGTTGTGACTTTCTTGCGTGATAAGCTGATGTGCCGAATACCCCGTCCCCCGGCCAGTCGTCTGTGATCGTCTGCCTCCCCTGTCCTGGAGGTCACCGCACGTCACTGGTGGAATCGAACCCAGGGTCGCTGCAGCGGGGAATGCAAGACGCCCGCGGCTCTGCGTATTTAATCAGAGATTCAATCAAGGCCGGTGAGCGTCATTAACGCCGCCGCTGCTAGAGTCGGGCCAGACGCACTGTTACTGTACCGACGAGCTACGTGTCCCCTTTTAATCTCCTCTCCTTCAGCCTCACGTTCTCACCCCAGCTGTTCTGTTCTCAATAAACCTGACGATGATGCTGCAACCCAACTACACAGCTGTTAAATGATTGGCTGCTTGTTTGTCACTCACAGTGTCCAGATTGTCCAGCCAGGTCTGTGAAATGTTGTGACTGTTTCATTCTGACTGATATTCTGGATGCACTGTAGTCTCTGTTTCAGCATTTTCCTCCCACTGCAATATAATATACTAATAGGCTAAGTTTTTGAAAAGCAGTGTTGTGAATAATGAGAAAATATCTTCAAAATATGATTAGATGTGGCTATATTAAATGATTTTATCAATCCATATATACAAAAACAACATAACTGGGTCGGGCATGTTGTTTTTGTATTTTTTGTCACACTGTTTTATTGTAGTGGCACACTCATTGACAAGAAAATTTCAAATTGGCACTCCATGTCACAAAGGTTGCCTACCCCTGCTATAATATAATTTTTTCCAGCCCTTCAAAGTGCAGGAAAAACACAGTTTTTATTTGGACCTAACCAACTCACGTATCCCTCCGCCCAGGGTTAGCGCCCGCCGATCAGCAGTTGGTTAGGTCCAAATAAAAACTGTGTTTTTCCTGCACTTTGAAGGGCTGGAAAAAATTATATTATAGTGAACAATGGAACTGTGTATTTTTCTCAGATAAAACCTCTTTTAGGCCGTGAAAATAGGCCGTTTCTTTGGGATTCCGTTTCTTTACCGGATAAATGTGAGTTGTGATCATGTTTTATGTTGATTCCTCTATGTATTCCAGCTGTTAAAGACACGTGGAGTAAACAAAGACAGACTGGCGACACTGGGAGTTTACAGTTTCCCAAACAGCGGGGCCTGGAGCTGCTGGAGGCGTCTGGGATGGGCTGGCGTGACCCCCACCGAGGGAAGGACGTGGAGTGGAAGGCAAGGGCAAAGCGTGCTCGAATCGATTCAGAGGATTTTCTGAATCGATATAGAATTGGGGGGAAAAACATATTTCCATGCACTGATGAATAGATGTGTTTTCTCCACCGCTGTAGCTCTGTGAAGCCCCGGTCTGCAGCAGCGGGAGGCGACAGTGGCTCGTGTCAGTGGAGCAGCAGCTCGGTTCACCGTCATCTGTGAAAGAAAAGACAAATCTCTTCTGCACCAGCAAACACAGAGCAAAGCTCAGTCACACACACACAAGTCTGGAAACAACAGTCCTGCTCCGGCTCGGAGAGGCTGAAACACTGTGAAGACTCAACACACAAACACAAACTTCAACCTGCTGCTGCTGCTGGTGATGATGATGCCACAGGGTCGATACAACCTCTGGGGATCATGAAGCTCATTAACACATTGAAACACAGTCCATCCTGCACTTACTGAGATATTTTATGCAAATGAGCCACTGGCTCCGCCCCCTCTACAGGTACCCTACCTGGGGTTATGCTAATTCAAAAAACTAATGACAATGACATCATTGACTACGTTTACATGCAGTCAATAGACTGTTGTTTACAACTACTTCCTGGTAGAAAACCAGGACGTAATGTGAATGAGATCAATAGTAACTAACGAGAGTTTAGCTATATATCATATTTTTCACGCCCTATCACCGTTTAGACAAATCTGAAATGATTGAAGAAACATTACTATTTCTGTGTGTGTGTTTTGTGTTGCTATGTGTTGTATTTATTCAGTTTTGGGGGAATCACGGTGTCTAGAAAGCATCAGTGGCTCAGCTGACAGGGACAGCTAACGGTAGCTATGCTAACGGCAGCTAAGCTAACGGCGGTAGCTAAGCTAACGGTAGCTAAGCTAACGGCGGTAGCTAAGCTAACAGCAGGACGTCAGCTGTTAAAACCCTCCCGTTGTGGGACACGACATGAAACTACTCCAGTTAGCTCAGTCATGTTGGAACTCAGATATCCGCTGGAGAAAATATTTTTTCATGGAGCGTTTATTGAGTCACTGAGTTATTAAAGTTAAACAGGTAGCTAACCGTTAGCCCGGCTAATCTATGATAACCATGACTAATTACAAAAATGTGCACATGTAAATAGTAATGTTTGTCCAATCATTGGTTTTATAATTTTTACAAACATAAACGGCAATATAGTGACATGAAAAATTAGATATAGGCTATAGCGAAACTCTCGTCCGTCACTATTATTCGAATGCTGTTTTTCTACCCGGAAGTAGTTGTAAACAACAAGGCGATTCATCCTGTAAGAGATACTTCAAATTTTTTTTTTTACATAATTAGTAGGTTAATGCAAATATTTTGACTATATTTGATTTCACGCATTCATATGCTGCGTTCGAGAAAAGTCAGAACTTGGATCTTTTCCGACCTCCTACTACGCCACCTCAAGTCGGAGCTGCACAAGTGCAAATTGTTGTGTGAGTCGGGGTAGATTTTTATCTCCAACTTCTCTGAGAGTCGGTTGTCTGACGTCACACAACAACACCACACCATCAACTTTGAATGCAAATTTGTCCTGGTCGGCCATGTTTTTGGTTATTCTGGCGTGGTAGACGGAACTCGTAGTTTTCAACTGGGAACGATCCGATTTCTTATTGTGTAATTATTAATAAATGCATAATAATTGTGATAATCGAAATACTGTGACAACAATCGTATACCATGAAAATCTATAATCATGACATCCCTAATCAACAGTAGCTTTAATTTTAGCATTTTAACGAGAAAATGAAACGTCTTGGCAGGGTTTTATTTTTCTCTTTTAATTACTTGACTGGTTCCATGAGCTGCCACGTCCTCTCCGATCACAGAGTTACTGCTCAGGAGAAACCACAGAATAATAAGCTTCTGTCTGGGAGCAGCAGGTGTTCTTATTAAACACATATCATCCTGAACCCTACACTGGGGGGTGGGGTGGGGGGTTTAAGGGTGGATGTCTCCCCCAGCACCAGTCCTTAATGCAGACTGATATCTAAAGGACCATTACCAGGGCATCAATCTCCATTCTGTTTCCTTCTGGGGAGCAGAGCTGCTAATAAGTTGGGGAAACAACCACTTTGCCATCTGATGGTAATTCACTATGTATGCAAGCTGTCAGATACCGGGTGGGAGGTCTTTGATCAAAGCTTATGAGGGGGGGGGGGGGGGGGGTGGATGGATGGATGGATGGATGGATGGGGTTAGATACAGAAAAGACTCATATTTAAAGGGATAGTTCACCCAAAATTGAAATTCTCTGAGTTACAGGGGGTCTCGGCGTAGCAGTGCATGTCCATATGACGGTTGCAAATGGATACCAACTGTCTTCGTAACAAAAAGACACACCAAAAAACATCCAAATACCTCCATGCTGCTCGTATGTAATGTCCCTCTTGTATTGAAGCCCTGAAATGCGACATTGTCCCGAAAAAAATTAAATACGTGAGTCTATTTTTCAAGCTTGTTTTGTAGCGGAAGCTTCTCTTCCCGGTTCAATACCAGAGGGACATTACATACGAGCAGCATGGAGGTATTTGGATGTTTTTTGGTGTGTCTTTTTGTTAAGAAGACAGTTGGTATCCATTTGCAACCGTCATATGGACATGCACTGCTACGCCGAGACCCCCTGTAACTCAGAGAAGCCACGGAGGACTCTGAAACTTCTCCCAGCCCTTAGTCCACATGAGGGGGAGTAGATAATGAGTGCAATTTCAGTCTTTATTAGAGTCTAACTAGCTGCTTCTACCCAGTCTACCAATTAAAGGCCAGAGCCTGAAAAATTACACTGCAAAGTTTGAATGATTTAATGGTCACACCATAAATACACAGACTCCTGCTGTTCCTCTTATTGGAGAACTTTTTCTTTTTTTCCCTAGATTTGATTCATGACGATATTAAAACAGTTCAATCTCATATTCTATGTTCATGTTCACAATGACTGAGATAGGAGACAACAATGTCTGGAACTGGGACTTGGACTGGGACCATGATTAAAAATGTAATTGGTAACCCTTTAATTTGCAGGCCGTTAATTACGTGATAATGTCTGGAAATAGCCAAGAAATTACAAGTTATTGCATCATGATCTCTAGAAATAGGCCAAGAAATAACAGTCAATTTCTTAGCAACATCAAAAATTATAGCCAAGAAATAACGATTGATTGCGTAGAAATAGGCCAGAAATAACGGTCAACTGCAAAGGACTTGGTGGAGAAAAATTCTGGCCTTTCCCAAAAAAAAAAAAAAAAAAATTAAAAGCATGTGTAATCTTTACATTACTATGATGACCGTTATTTCTTGGATATTTCTTGACATTGTCATGTAATTAACGACCTGTAAATTAAAGGGTTACTATTAAACTAAGAAGAACAAACAAACAATACAGTAAAAAATTGAAATAAACTAGACTTATTGTATATTATTACCAGTGGATCCTCTGGGTCTGTTATTAGATCGCTGTATAAACTAGAATTACTGTTTCCAACACTCAGGTTTCCTCCCTGTGTTTACTGTCAATTAAGATATTAATTAGAAACAAACAATAACTATCGGCATAGATAATTATCAGCCGGATATTGGCTGATAGTATATAATATATCGCCAATATCGCCTTGATTTCACCCATTTTCAGTCGATTAGAAACAATGGTAAATACTGATTTTTGAAGCATCATAACTGTTGTTTTTGTTGTGATTACAGTAATGATGTTGGTTATATTATTTGGTTAAGTCAGATGCAGGGCTATAATGTTAAATTCATCTTTAACTCATTACTTCTTAGCCTTTTTTTAACTATACAAACTATTAATAATGTTATTGGTTATCGGTATATGAGAAGTAGAAAGTTATCAGCGGAAAAAAAGAGTTATGGTGTAGTATTTGTTACAGTGGATTTCTCATTCTCTGGTTTCTGTTTCCCTCCGTCTGAGGCCAGACACATTAATACAGCGAGCAGGTTGTTGTGGTGGTTTCTTTAACACCATCATATGCATCACATCCATTTGGCCCAGTCTGAAATCTGTTTTCCTGAAGCTTCTTCTAAAGAGCAACCTGTTCCCGTTCAGATGAGACGCTGATATTGGCTGCTGAGTTGACAGTAACAGCTGCTGGTCATGTTTTTACTGCAGCAGCAGCAGAAACCTACATGTAGAATCTCAGCCACGACAGCAGAATAAATAATATAGGGATTTAATGATATGGAAAATTTGACACCTTGATTATAGTGACCAAATTATCACAGTTATCAATATTATTGCGATATTCTTAAATGCAACAAAGTTGATTTATCAGGAAACTTTCCTTCAGTGCAAGTTTAAATTAACACTTAAACTACCTTTAAAGCCCCAGTATGTAACTTATCTGGCTTTTTATGATCAAAAATCTAATAAATATGTATTTCACTGAAGGTGAATCACAGCTGCAAACAAATGAAAGCTTTCTCGTACCTTAGAATGAGTTGTTACAAGTCGTTACACATAAGTGGGCGACGCACCGAACCGAGGCGGCCATGTTGCATCGTGACCGTAGGTAACCACGGAAACCGAGCGGAGCTGTGGCTCGGCCTGTTAAAACTGTCACCACTGTGTAGTGTGAGGAAGGACGGAGGCACTGGTGTTGCATTCAGGTGCAGTCAGGCAGACGGCCGTCGGCAAACCAACCGGATGTCATTTTACTCCACCAGAGAAAGACGGTAAAACAATACCACATCACCATGACAACATGTTGTCACGCCTGTCAGTGGCGTGCACAGGGGGGGGGCAGGGGGGGCGGTCGCCCCCCCTCGTGGCCCAATTGTTGAAAAACGCGTGCTAAAGTGCCCCCTGGGAGCCAAAACGCGCGTTAAAGTGCCCTCTTGGAAGCCAAAACATGTGCTAAAGTGTCCTCATGGGGGGCAAAACGTGTGTTAAAGTGCCCTCTAGGAGCCAAAACGCGTGCTAAAGTGCCCTCGAGGAACCAAAACGTGTGCTAAAGTGCCCTCTTGGTAGCCAAAACGCGTGCTCAAGTGCCCTCATGGGGGCCAAAACGTGTGCTAAAGTGCCCTCTAGGAGCCAAAATGTGTGCTAAAGTGCCCTCTAGGAACCAAAACGTGTGCTAAAGTGCTCTCTAGGAGCCAAAACGTGTGCTAAAGTGCCCTCTAGGAACCAAAACGTGTGCTAAAGTGCCCTCTTGGTAGCCAAAACGCGTGCTAAAGTGCTAAAGTCTGTGCACGCCACTGACGCCTGTATTGTTTTGCGTCGTGCTGGCGGACCACTTGTTTATCCTGTTACTGTACATGCAGTGTCTGTTGTCTGTCTGACGTCTGCCCCATTTCACCTGAAGAATACGTTCAGATATGCAACCGCACCGCTAGATGGGGGGAATTCATACATATTATACCTTTAATACTAATTGAAAACATCATAATAAAACAATAAAAACAAAGATACGGACATGTAACTAGCCATCGATATGGACCTTAATCACCATATGTTCTTTCAACTGTTCATCTTGATCAGCGATCATATTAAATGAACATTTTAACATCACATCACGTTGCCTGACATTGTGTGGGCTCCGCTCAGTGAACCTGGTTACGGTGGTAGTGTAGGAGCTGTTGGTGTGTGTGAGCTCAGTTGTCGTATAAAGTGAGTGAAATTAATTCCTTTAGGAAGCTTCGATAAAGGAAAAAAGCTGCTATGGGTCTCGAAAAGGAAACCGAAAATGCAACTGTCTTCCTGCATCATGCTCTGCAGACAAGACGAGTGTCTTCAGGCAGCTGGTCCAATCCAAGATACGCCCATATCCTCATGATTTTTCTTTTTTCTTTCCACCGTGCTTTCCATCTAGTAGGAGTGTAGCTACAGCCAGTGCTCTATTTGTATTTGGTTTCAGATTCGGGCTTTTAAAAAAAAGCTTTGGATTTGTATTCGTAGAAGTGGGCGCACTGACTTCAGCCGAGCTAGCTGGCTAACTTCGAGCTTTAGCTCTGGGCTAACTAGAACGGGAATAAAATGTAATCGTGCGGCTCTTCTAGACTTTACAAACGTAATCGGACTGAATGGATCAGATTCTGGTAGAGAAACGAGTCGTTTCGCGGGGGTTGTGACACCCAAAAAAAATTATCCACCGTTTTATAGCCGCTTCTTTTCCCATTATTGTCTATGAGAAAAATGCTAAGTTGTTGAACGGTGACCCTGGAAGTATCGGCGAGCACTTCCTGTCTACTGTGATGCAATGCATGCAGGGAGTTGCTGTTTCTTAGCAACCCTAACGTGAACTAGACACAAATGAAACAGGGTGACTCCTGTGTTACAAGCTACACTGCAAAAACTCAAAATCTTTCCAAGAATATTTGTCTTATTTCTTGTCAAAATGTCTCATTTCTAGTCAAAACTAATCTCTTTTCATTTAAGATGAGACTCGTCACCTAAAAATTTACTTGTTTTTCGATAATTTTCACTTGTTTCAAACAAATTTTCACTTGAAATAAGTAGAAAAATTTGCCAGTGAAAGCAAGTTTTTTTTGTGCTTGTACTAAGGAAGAAAAACTTGCTCCACTATCAGATTGTTCTACTTATTTCAAGTGAAAATCTGCTTGAAAGAAGTTAAAAGTGTCTAAAAACAAGCTACTTTTTATGTGATGAGTCTTATTTTAAAGGCCCCATGCTGTGCACTTTTCTCTGGGTTTATTTACCTGCTGATATCCCTAACAAGATGTATCATTGGTTTTGAGTTCCTGTGATCTGCTTCATATGGTTTCTACTGCCCCTTTATGTTGCCTCTTTCTGGAGCTCTAGCAGGCACAGGTCATTTGGCCAATCAGAAGAGAGAATGAGAACCTCTCCTCTGATTGGCTGACTGTTTTAGAGTGGCATGTGGTCGGGCCAATCACAGGCAAGTAACTGAAGCCTAAGCTGCATTCATAAAAATTGAAAGAAAACAACTGGTCACGGTGGGCGGAGTTACCTTGTTTGTGACATCACAGAAAGGAGGAAGTGCTATCTGCTCGTCTCAAAGAGAATGTTCCTACAAATGGACGGTGTGTGTTTCTCCGTTTATGACCAGTTTGATGCATGGGGCAGTATATACGTGGCCCAGAGACCTCCCCAAGCACGAAAAAATAACCAAAATCACATTTTCATGCCATGGGGCCTTTAAGTAGAATGAGATTTGTTTTGACTAGAAATAAGACAAATATTCTTGGTAACATTTTGAGTTTTTGCAGTGTACATATTTATGCACTGTGCTTGTACAGAGACTTGGGTGAGGCTGTTATTACTGCACATATCCTGATAATTATCCACCGAAACAATGAGATTAATTTACACACAGACGGTATTTGCTACCGTGTAAAAGTTTCACTGAGATTGACCGTATCATTACATCACTAGAAGAGCGTGTGATGGTGGAGCTGCCTGATCTCCATCGTGTCCCTGCAGCGACCCTCTGCTTCTGTTTCTGTGTCAACATCACTGCTGGTTTACTGTTTATGTGTGGATTTGAAATTTTTGATCAGATTATGGGATGCAGCCAGTACGTGTCCTCAAAAAAAAAAAACATAAAGCAGACTGCTTATCACAGCTACAGTGACTGTGTTTCTGTGAGTTGAGCTCTGTGGGATAAAAAGCAAAAAAACAAAACCAGTTTAGTTCCGTCATTGGTTCCATCTATTTACGATTTATGTGATTGGTTCCAATTAACGTCACTTTCTGAAGGAAAAACTGAGGAGAGAGGAGAAGAACCATCTGCCAAAGTTTGTGTGTCTTTCTGTGATTTAGCATTTCTGGAGGAAACAGATGCTTCTGTATAACCTCACTGGTTTTCTTCAAACGCTTAAACCAGTTTTCTGCCTCGCCGTTTTTGACAGAACTGAATTATTGATGCGTCTAGGATCCCTTCCCGGGCTGCTGCATTTAAATAGGAGAGATTTTGTTTGTGTTTCTCAAAGTTTATACAGTCAAGATGTCAAACATGCAGGATTAGTTATATATTCAGGAGGAGGAGGAGGAGGAGGAGCTGGGTGGGCAGATACAGGTCACTGCTGCCATAGGTCAACACATATGAGCAATACAGTCACTGTATGTACTAGTGATGAAGGAAAACATTAAAACATCATCTAGCAGTTGCAGTATAAATACCACACCCACACCAGGGCCAACAAGTTTCCATGACTGACCCCTGAACTGTCAATGTATGCATGAAATGTAGGAATAAAACTATGTAAAAGAATCATCATCTTGACAGCTGTACTGTCAGATATTGTCCCCCCCTCTATTAAATATAAAAGGAGACTCCCACATGCTTGAGTTTTACACACTGACTTGTGTCATCAGAACAGACGTGTGCTGTGATTTTCAGCCTTGTAGCTATTATATTATATTTACAGCAGGGGGGGCAATACCTGACAGCTGAGAGTATAACTGTCAGGTGTTGTCCTCCCTCTATTAAATATGAAAGGAGGCTGAAAATCACAGGTCATGTCTGTCCTGTCCTGAGATGTGTTCCTCTCCTATAAAACACATTCTACATCTCGGAGGCGACGCCTTTCCACATCCGAGCTTCCTTCACCTTCACTGGGGCAGAGCTCCGTGGGAAACAGCAGGATTCATTTAGGAGTGGCTATACATCTATGGAGGAGTGTCGTCTTGGAAAATTGGGCAGCGACTTACCGGAGAAAAGGTAGACTTAGCTTAAAGGGATACGCCAACATTTATTTTTTCATGTCTTGCCTCACTCCCGAGTCCATGACAAGCAGATAGACAACAAACACTGGAAGTGTATGGGTAGTGTTAGCCTGCCTCCACCTAAAGTCGCTAATTAGCTTAGCTCAAACGCTGGAAGTGTATAGGTAGTGTTAGCCTGCCTCCACCTAAAGTCGCTAATTAGCTTAGCTCAAACACTGGAAGTGTATGGGTAGTGTTAGCCTGCCTCCACCTAAAGTCGCTAATTAGCTTAGCTCAAACACTGGAAGTGTATGGGTAGTGTTAGCCTGCTTCCACCTAAAGTCGCTAATTAGCTTAGCTCAAACACTGGAAGTGTATGGGTAGTGTTAGCCTGCCTCCACCTAAAGTCATCAGAGAAACTCTTCAACAACTCTAAACGGAAACCGGCGGGCCGATCTTCGTCTCAGAGCTGACAAAACTCTCCGGTAAGGCATCTTGAGCGGTCAAATGCCGCTAACGGGACGAGATCGGTCAAAACGGAGGGTTCAAGCAAAGACGCTTTATTTTGGTTCAAGCTAGCTACATCGAGGGTAGGTTAGCTTCCTGTTTCAAAGTAAAAGCACAAATTCTATCGTCATGGTTTTCTGTATGTAGAGGGCAACGGGTGTTTTATTTTGTGAAAGTAACCAGAAGTGCGTTGGTCACAATCCAACAAAATTATAAACAGCTGGTATTTAGACAAATTAACGACACACTGCTGATCTAAACGGCTACTTTCTCACCTAAACATGTTTGAAATGTGGATAAAGTGATATATTTAGAGAGTTTAGAGCTAAAATGAAATCAGCTTCTGACTGCTGATTTCAGCTCGGGTAGGAGGCAGGCTAACACTACCCATACACTTCCAGTGTTTGAGCTAAGCTAATTAGCGACTTTAGGTGGAGGCAGGCTAACACTACCCATACACTTCCAGTGTTTGAGCTAAGCTAATTAGCGACTTTAGGTGGAGGCAGGCTAACACTACCTATACACTTCCAGTGTTTGAGCTAAGCTAATTACGGGCGATACGGCTCTATCTCCCTTGTTACTGCACGCACAGTGGAAAGTGTCTATCTGCTGGTCATGGACTCGGGAGTGAGGCAAGACACGGAAAAAAAAATGTTGCCGTATCCCTTTAAGATAACTCTTTTTTTTTTTTTTTTAGATGTTAAAAAGCACGCTTTCCACTACCAGTTGTCATTACTTTGCACCTCTTTCCACTACACAGTTACAGCTCTACTCGACTCGGTTTAGGTTCCATTTCCATCACAGCTGAGTCCTTGACAGTTCCTCCTCAGCGGGGGCAGCTACGGCCGCGTCGCCTCGCTCTCTGTTTTCTCTCCTTTCGTCAGCACCGCCACTATTTAAAAAAAAATCCTAGCGGAAACGCTGCAAATAGGCTACCACCAAGCCGACCTCACAGCTGCCCTGTTCCTGTCAGCGCTGCTCTATATTTAAAACCAGATACATGAGCCTGTTAACTACAACTTGACCTGTTGGTGAAGCATTTAACCACAAGGCAGTAATTATAATTGTACATGGCGCAGAGCATGATTGGATGTTGTTGCTTTAATTGCAGCATGTAGTGGAGTGTACCTGTGTGGAGGAAGCATGTCCATTTGATTGGGTTTTTTATTTATCAGTTCTTATAAATGGAACAAGAAGCGACCGTCAGCTCTGTGATAAACATGACATTTAGACCGTGGACAGTGGGAAACAAGCACTTAAACTTAAACACAGCACTGTTTGAAAAACCTGCACTCGGCGGAGAGCAGAAAAATAAAGTGACATCTAGCTGAGAGAGTAAATTAGCACATAGCACACAGAAAGAAGGTCACAGACGGACGGAGCTAATGACCAGAGGAGCTGGAGACAAACACAGCTTCAGTCAGCAGCTCAATAACAAACAGCACTTTGTCTTTTATACATCTCCAGATGGAGGAGGAATCAAACACTCAAGGGTTAGGGTTCCACGATTTCCTGTTTTTCTCCATTTTCATTTTCGGGAATTCAATTTTTTTTTTACCTCAACTCTTATTTTACTACTGAAAAGATTGTGTTTTTAATGTTAATGACTAAAATGTACACAAATTAAATAGAAATTACCTTCAATTTATTGAGGTCACAAACAAAAACAACACTCTTCCTCAATACCTTAAAGGGATAGTTCAACATTTTTGGCAAATTGGCCCATTGCCATAATCCCATAATAATAATCAATAATAGTCATAGCAGTAGGTTCGTTACCTTTAATTGTCGGTGCAAGCTATTTTTAGAACGGCGGAGCAGAGCTGTGAGCTGCTCAGAGCTACGCTACGGAGGCTCATTATGGGATTTCTTGGTTTCCCTCATCAAACTCATCAAATACACAATCCAACAACTCCAAAGCGCTATATATACATATAATAAATTATAATAGTAAATGTATTAATTAGCTTGTTCTTTCTTCAAGTAAAAAAAAAAAATACAGGACCAAACAAAACTCTCAATACTTTAAGAATCATCTTTTCCATAAACAGAACATTAAAGTGCATCAAAAATGAGGCAAAATGCAACAAGTTCTTCCTGAGTTATGAAGTTTGTGACTTATTGTCATATAACGACAACCGTGGACGCGTGAAACCCAGATTTGTGTCATTTTCCCCAGACATTAGTTCCTCTTCCACACGAAAACAGCATTTCAGTCAAATTCCATGATATTCCACATTACAAATAGATTCATAGATTCATTAATTTTCTAATACTGCCTGACACACACACACACACGATTAAACAGCAGTATGAATTATTGCATTTCCGTCTTCTCCCGTTGGCATTTCACTTCTTTTTTCTTTTTTTACAAAAACCAATTGCAGCTGCGCAGCCTTGAATCTATCACATTATGTTATCTCATATATCAGTGAGGCATCAACGCCCGCAGCAGAATGAATCGGACACTATTAAATATTGTATTTGTTCTGCTAGTTCAGGTAATCTCTGGATAAAATGTTATAACAAATCATTCAATCTTCATTTATTTTCCTCCGTGAAATCCTCTCAGCCATGAAATTCTATTCCCCAGTAGTATTAAATTAACATACTGTCACGTCCTTATGAGAAAATTAAAGACTATGTAATGAAAAGAAATGTGCAGTGGAACTTTTATTCATGAACTTCTTCTTGTTTTTCTGAGACCAAGTCAGAGAAGCTGAGCAGAGATTATTTCAGCCGCTGACTGAACTCTGACTGAACACTTACTCAGTCGGTTGTTGCGCTGCCGTTCCTTCATATAGGTCAGAATACACAATGAAGCCGCTTTGTGTTCTGCTGTTTCTCCTCATTTAGGAGATTAAGGTACAATGTGAGGAACAGTCAGTCAGTTTACTTATTACTGTACCGCCGCGCTCTCCAGGAAATTATGTAAATTAAATTTCTGCACGACACTGATAACATTTGAAACGGAGAAGAGATGTGTTTCTTTGATGCTCTATAGGCGGCCGGCTGTTTTTCCTCTGTACATCAAGGTCCATTCACACTCATATACGTAGCTATACATAGCACAATGCTCTTTTCTGTGTTTTTACTTCACTCTGTCTCTTAAAGGGGACTTATTTAAGAAATATCACTTTCTGAAGGCTCTTTAACATATACAGTATATTTGGTATCTTTGTTACTTTCTTCATTAATGGAAGGTGAGAATGTTATTTACAAGTGGTTCCTGGACTCAAAAGACCAAGACTGAATAGAACATGTGCAGAACACAAATTAATGTTCCTTTCCATGGGGAAATCCAGATAAGCGTATCATGACCAAATATTTGGGTTAGAAAAGAAGAAACCCAGGGGTCATTTTCGGGTTTTTAAAACCAGAATATAACCATCATCAGCTGATCTATGAATAGAATATGAGCTTATTCCGGTTTTTAAGTATATTTTTGGGGCTTTTTTGCCTTTAATTGGACAGCACAGTCGAGAGAGAGAGAGAGACAGGAAACGGGGAGGCAGAGGTGCAACTGGGTTATTCCGGTTATGAAAGGGTAAATGAAAGATTTAACCCTTTGATGCAGAAAAACACACTAATTTCATAATCACACCTCAATATGAAAACAAATATTTGACCAAGATTACTTCTCCTTAACGCCTGCCACCATCTTGTTCCTGTGTGTGTTAACTTTCAGTGTGTGTGTGTGTGTGTGTGTGTGTGTATTGCTTTGTTTGGTTAATTACCAAATCATTAACAGATTTTTTTGCACTTTCAATGACAAATGATCTCAGTCATTTAGCAGTAAATGTCTCCGCAGTGTCTCTGATTGTTGATGTTTTCTCAGTTGTCTGACTTGTGAACGTCAATTAGCAGAGACGTAGCAGAGAAGCTGCGGTGTGCGAGTGTGTGTTTGTGGCTCCTCACAAACTCTTCTGTGCAGATCTTGGCACAGCTCACACTTTTCTTTTGTTGTTGTTGTTGCCCATGATAATAACTCAGCAGAAGAAGCCTCGGCGTTGTGTTGCAGATAATCGTCTCTTTCAGCCTGAAGCTCTCTCCAATAACCAGAGTGTTTTGTGACCACGGCGACGACTGAACTGCTGCACTGCAAAAACTCAATATTTTACCAAGAATATTTGTCTTATTTCTAGTTAAAATGTAATTTCTAGTCAAAACAAACCTAATTATACTAAAAATAAGACTCATCATATTAAAAAGTAGTTTGTTTTCAGACACTTTTTACTTTTTTCAAGCAGATTTTCACTTGAAATAAGTAGAAAAATCTGATAGTGGAGCAAGTCTTTCTTTCTTATTACAAGCACAAAAAACTTGCTTTCACTGGCAGATTTTTCTACTTATTTCAAGTGAAAATTTGTTTGAAACAAGTGAAAATGATCTAAAAACAAGTCAATTTTTTAGGTGATGAGTCTTATTTTAAGTGGAAAGGGATTCTTTTTTATGAAAATTGAGACATTTTGACAAGAAATAAGACAAATATTCTTGGAAAGATTTTGAGTTTTTACAGTGTGTGACTCCTTTCACTCGCTGATTAACCAGTCGACGGCTTTAAAGGAGAAGTTCCTTTTGTCAGTCGCACAGATTCATCTCTTTTCACTCGGTCTTATGCTGTCAGTGTGCATGTAGTCGGTCCTGACTTCTTCTGGTACAAAGTAAATAATTCACCTACTAAATCTGCAATGAATGAGTTTAAACAACTGGTCGTTCCTTTAATTTGCTGTATTGGTCTCCTGAAGAACGTTTTAGGGTCTGTTGATGATACTTTGACATGGAAATTAAAGTATTAGTATTTAGTTTGAAGCAAATTACTGTTTCTTCATAATGATACACAACAGTTTCAAGTTTTAGGAATGTGTTATGTTTTTAACCTTCCAGGGTTTATGATCACGCCGGCATGATTGATAGACAATGTAGAAGCAGAGATATTTGTGTCAATCTGTATTACAAAAATATTTAGAGCATAAAAGATGGGCAGGCATTTTTTTTCTCAATATACCTATTTGTCATTTACAAAACAGATGAAAGTTTAGGCCCGGTACATTGATAAAGTAGGTTAGAGTGAAAAAGATAATTGTCAGGACACAGAGTTGAAGTTGTGCTGAAAAAAAGATGGGTATGGTGAATATTTTTCTATGTGGTATATAAAAGGTAAAGTCAAAAGCTGGAGGAAGAGGATAACAGATTAAAGCTTGATTTTTAACATACGTTGGCTAGGCTAACTTTTAAACGAGTGCCCATGAAAAAGAAGAAGGAGAAAAAAGAAAAAAAAGGGATTCACCCTGCACGGTCCGGTCCCTGACCTGTGTGTCCAGACTGATGCCAACAAACAAAGCAAAGTAACTGATGCTTTACATTAAACCTAGTGAAGGAAGAAAAAAGCAGTCGCTCAACTCATAGCCTTGATGTAGAAAAAATATATATGATTTATTAAAAAAGGAGCGACGCTTCGACCTCACACATGCAGGTCTTCCTCAGGGTGTACTGGCACAGAACACTGATGAGGGGATAAACAGGTGCAGGTGTGTGGGGCTCCAGGGGGGCGTGTCCATCCACAGTCGAGCCAAGACAACATCAATATAAACAGGGTGATTAACCTCATCATACAGTGACTGTATTCGAAACCGCATACTATACTGCTAGTATGTACTGATTTGGCCAAAATGTAGTATGTAGTATGCAGTATGCGAACAAAAGCAAAATCTGCAGTATGCGAAAAGTTCCCGGATGTCGTACTGATCCGGGAAATATCTCCAGTATGCATCTGACCAGTCTACATGGCCTACTGTATCCCACAATGCAATGCTCCCCTGACGTCTAGCGTCTAACCGTAACCAGAGCGTAACCAAAGACGGTAGTGTAGCTGTTACGCCCCGTTGCCGGGGAAAAGATAAAGTAAAAAGTTGGAAAAACTACACGAGCACGACACGTTAGCAGCCAGTGTGTATTCTCATCAGTCAGCCATACTGCTTCTTCGACAACACGAAAAAACTGGCATCAACAATCGATCACTGTGCAGCACATTCGCCACAGACTTGATAAAGAAAATAAATACAATTTAAGTTCCAAAAATATAACTTATGCAAGTGAATTTTTATAAAAGGTAAGTAAAATGTTGTAAACAAAATGTGATATAAAATAAACTATTTTTTATCTATAAGTGCTGTTACTGTCTCTGTTGTCGTCTTCTATACCTGCCAGGCAAAAGCAGTTGAACACCGAATAGCTGATCAATCATCATTTTAACCTTTTTAACTCAAGACACATGAAAACAATGAATTCTTCTTCTTCTTTAACTCACTCATTGTAATGAATTGCTATTTTAACATATGAAAATCATAAACTATCTTATTAATCAGGTCTTTCCATTAATTATTATTATTAATATTTTCTATGCTTATCTCCTGTTTTAAACAACATTCAACATTATAATCCTGACACAGTCTGTTTAAACACATTTTACCATGAACTATTATTATAATTCTCAGCCATTAGCTCTTCTTTTAAACTTAGCTTTTTATCATGTTCAGTATTATACCCGATATTATAACCATAACACACTCCCCTACAACACAGATGTCGTCCCCGACATCTCAACCTACAGGTGAGGAAGGTAATTAAGTAATGTTTAAAGCATTTAGCTACTGTACATTAGGGCATTGACGAATAGTGGATTTTAGTATTCGCCGAATACTTCCCAATAGTCGACGAATAGTCGAATATTCGCCAGATTTTTTTTTTTCCTAATCCATACAGCACCTCAGCTGCCAGCCATAACCTTACACTGTTTGCTTCTGTTATAAAGACACAATGTATTCGCTGTCATCCATTGTGATAAGCATTTACATGTATTTCATATTTTATACATTAGGAAGTCTCACTATTATTTGCTATTCATTTCAACACGTTCTAAAATAAATATATATATATTTTTTATCTCTACCGGTCATAAGCAGAGCTGCGTCGGACACTCCTCCGCTCTAAATAGCCATATATCCACCTTCGGTCGTTGTTACATGCATGCTATAGAATTTAGAAATAAAATGTCATGTTGACTGATTGTAAAACATTTATTTATTGATGTAAATGTGGTGATTTACAGTGCATACAGAGCCCCGGTTAACAGCGCAGCTGTTCTGTCCAATAACGTTACACACCTGAAGCTTCACTTTTCATTCAAACTAATGTAGATACAGTTGTTAGATTTCATCAATGAGAATCAACAAAAAAATAATTTAACGAGCCGGCGGGTACGTTAATTAGCGGTCGTTTTCTCTCCGGGGATGACGAGGACGTCAGGCGGCCGAGCAGCTCTGCAGCCTGGGGAGGGTGACTCGCTGCTCCCGGGGGGCTGCTCACACAGGCGGAGCTTCACTGATCCGAAAAAAGTCGAGGAGTGCGTTACACATGTGCATCAATACTCTGATTGTTCATTAGTCCATTCATGACTGTCTCAGGTACAGTATGTGTATCTGTAAGCGTGTCAGCACTCAGTTCATGAAACAGTCCATCCATAAGTGCATGTATGTATCTGTGCGCATCAACACTCAGTGTCCAACAGTCCATCAATGAGTGTACAATGTGTGCACGTGTTTATCAACACTCAGTTTGTGATAAAGTCCATCAACGAGTGTATAGTGTATGATGTGTATCCACACTCAGTTTGTGAGAAAGTCCATCAGTGAGTGTATGATGTGTGTGTAAGTGCATCTTCTTCTTTCAGTAGCCACGTGCAACAGCAGGCTGATAATTCCAATGCTGTACTGGAGCTGTCCATGTACTTGCTGCTTGCATGGCCCCATATGATGTTGGAGGATAGTAGCACATCAGGTTACCTGGGAGACCGGCGCCACAGCAACTGGGATGGCCGAGCTGATCATATGTGAAGACTCTTGGGGGCCGTCTCTCTCTTGCTGGTCGTTGACACTGTTGTTCATTCTCACTATGACCTTCAACTTGAGCAGGTGACTGTGGTGCTGATATTCTCTCCTCCAGTGCAGTCTCCTCTTGAATTGACATGTCCTCTTCTAACAGTGGATCTCCTGTGTCCTGCTCCAGCTGGTGCATATGCTGATGCTCAGGCTCAACGTCCTGCATGAGCTGTGTGACACCTTCAGCATCCTCTCTTTCTGTGTGGACTTGAGGTTGTGGCACAGGCTGATGTCTGAGTGGATAGTATCCGTAGTCATCATCATCACTATCGTCATTGTTTGTCTCTTGGTCTGTTTGATCTTTGTCTCGTCGAGTCTGAGCTGTGATTTGTCTTTTCACTTTTGCTGGTTTCAACTGAATCTCTAGAGGCAAATGGTCACATGGCAACAGGAGGTTACGGTGCAGGATCCTACGTCCTCTTGCTTTGCCTTGCTCAGGTATCACTTCATATATGGGCATGTCTTTTCCCACCTGACGGATGACTTTGTGGATGCAATCTTCCCAGTGATTTCTGAGCTTTCCCGTTCCCCCTCTAGGTGTCATATTCCTTATGAGAACACGGTCACCCTCATTCAAAACAGAACTCCTGACTTTGTTATCATGATTCCTCTTGCTCCTCTCAGCACATTTTTTTGCATTTGCTTTTGTGATCTCATAAGCCTCTTGCATCTGTTGTTTCCACTTTATCATGTACTCTCGATGATCAGCAGTTCCAGTCTCTGGGGTCAAACCAAACAACAAGTCAACAGGTAATCTTGGAGATCTGCCGAACAGGAGGTAAAAAGGTGAAAAGCCTGTAACTTCACTTCTGGTGCTGTTATATGCATAGATGAGCTTGGGCAATGACTCTCTCCAGTCGGACTTTTGTTTCTCTGTGAGCGTTCTCAGCATTTGTAGCAATGTTCTGTTTAGCCGTTCCACTTGCCCGTTGCCTTGCGGGTGATAGGGCGTGGTTCGAGAGCCCATCACTCCACAATTTTTCTTCAGCTGTGCAAACAATTGATTCTCGAATTCACCTCCCTGGTCGTGGTGGATTCTTAGAGGGAATCCAAACTTCAGCGCGTAATCATTGAATATTTTATCAGCGACAGTCTTTGCAGATTTTGATGTTGTGGGGTAGGCTTGTGCAAAGCGTGTGTAATGATCTACTATCAACAATATGTATTCATATCCACCCCGACACTTATCCAGATGCAGGAAGTCAATGGATACAAGCTCGAATGGCTGAGTGGTGACAATCGGTACGAGTGGAGCTCTGGATTCTCTGCAGGGCTTTTTCTGTTTCAGGCATGTACAGCTTTGTGTGATGTAGTGCTCTATTTCTCGCTGCATGTGTGGCCAGAAGAAGCGATCCCGAATGAGTGATGTTGTGCGTTCCACGCCTTGATGTCCCATCTCGTTGTGGAGCTGTCTTAAAACTGTTGATTTGTATTTTTCAGGAAGAACAAGTTGAGTTCTGGTTGCAGTCTTTCGTTGAAGTATTCCATCTCCATCAAAGGTAAGTTTCTCCCAGTCACGAAGCAAACATTTTGACTGTACATTGAATGACTTTAACTGCTCTCTTGTAGGCTTCTCTTTTGATTGTTTCCAGGCAATGACTGGGCCAATGGTTTGATCATCTCTCTGTGCTCGACATATATCTGTTTTGGAAAATGGTGTAGGTGTGTCTCCACACATTTCTGCACACTCACAAGACATCATGGACCACACTGTGTGTGAAACATCACTCTCTACAGCTTGTACTGTGGCCTGCACTGAAGGGGATGACATTTCTTCTGTGCATTCCTCCATCATGGTGTCTATGTCACAGGGCATTCTTGAAAGACCATCAGCATCACAATTTTCTTTTCCTGGACGATACTTGATAATTAGGTCAAAGTCGGCTAATTCTGCAACCCACCTATGCCCCGTTGCATTGAGTTTGGCTGTTGACAACACATAGGTAAGTGGATTGTTGTCTGTAAAGACAGTACAGGAGGAGCCAATTAAATAGTCTCTGAAACGCTCAGTAACAGCCCACTTTAATGCTAAAAATTCAAGTTTCCCTGAATGAAGATGATAGTTCTTTTCTGCTTTTGTCAGGGTGCGTGATGCATAGGCTATTACACGTAGCTTACCGTCCTGTTCTTGATATAATACAGCACCTAAACCTTTGTGTGACGCGTCTGTGTGTAAGGTGAATGATTTGTTGAAGTCTGGGAATCCAAGAATCGGTGGCTCAACCAGGCAATCAATCAGTCTCTCCAGTATCAGTTGATGTTCCTCAGTCCATGTGATCGGTTTGTGTGAGGGTGCCCCTTTAAACTTTCCTTTCACTTTTCTTGTCCTCGTGTCTCTGTCTTTGTGTTTGTCTGATTTGGGATCTGATTCTGTCAGGGCATAAAGAGGGCCGGCGATGCGGGAAAAGTCTCTGATGTACTGCCGGTAGTAGCTCAGGAGCCCCATGACTGATCTCAGTTCTCCCACAGTCTGTGGTCTCTTCTCCTTTAAAGCTCTCACTGCTGCCGTGTCGGCCGGGTCCATTTTACTGCCCTCCGCAGACACGATGCGTCCCAAGTAGCGGACCTCACGTCTGAACACTTCACATTTTCTAGGTTTTAACTTTATACCATGCTGGCGTAGCCGCTGTAGCACTGTCCTCACATGCTCGACGTGATCCTCAAAGGTTCTGCTGAAGACCAAGGTGTCGTCTAAATAAGGGATGCAGATGTTATCTCTCAGCCCTTCCAAACAATCCTCCATACAGCGCTGAAAGGCAGCTGGAGCGTTCATAAGACCGAAGGGAATCCTGATCCACTCATAGAGACCCCATGGTGTCACAAAAGCGGTCAGTGGTCTGCTCTCCCTCGCCATAAATCCCTGATGGTACGCCTTTCCTTGGTCGAGGAGAGAGAACCAAGAGTTGCCTCCTAGGCCATCCATAATATCTTGCACCCTGGGGATAGGCTGACGGTCAGGGAGCGTCTTCCTGTTCACCTCACGGTAGTCAATGCACAGTCGTAGACTGCCGTCTTTTTTTCGGACACATACGACTGGTGAAGCATAAGGGGAGTTAGATTTCTCTACCCAACCCTGAGCGATGAGGTCACTCAGGTAGTCCTTCATTTCCTGATACAGGGGTTTGGGCACAGAGAGATATGTTTTTGCTACAGGCTCAGTGTCTTTTAAAGATATGCTAAGTTGTAATTTGTCTATGCAGCCAATATCATCATCTGTTTTTGAAAAGGAGGCGGACTCCTCTCTTAACATCTGGCGAACTGTCTCCTGCTCTGGCTCGCTGAGGTGACTCAGATTTACAGGTGGGTCCCAAACATTTCTGTTAGTTTGATCCTCTTCAGCTGTGATGTGATTTGTGGTGACTGACGGTGGTGGGTGAGATCTTTCTAGCATAGAGGCGGGGTAGAAAGCCTGGACATACTGAACAGTCCCAATAACAGTTCTCCCTGCTAACACTATGTCGTGATCTGTTGGATTTTGCACACTTACAGTGATAGAGGGTTTCTTTGTGCCTCTGGTCACCTCCACAAGCATGTCACACAGTTCAAGTCCCTCTGTCCAGCGCGGATTCACATCAGGCTCGAAGATTAGTGTTGCATCCTCCTGTGGGGAGTCCATGTGGACGTGACACTCAACTTGGACTGACAGGTGTTTGGGTACGTTGACTCTCTCCCTTTTTGTCTTGACTCTATACTCATTTGCGTGCCTGACACTGACTTGCTCAACAACAGCGGTTACTTGTCTTACAAAAGTGTCTGTGTGGCCTGGGAATGCTGCCCTCACTGTTTTGCTCAGCTGTTCCCTGTGAGTTGTATCTGATTGTTTCATTTCACTGTCAATAATGATTTTGATTACATTTGAGCCGATGATTGGTTGAGCAAGTTTACCACCCTTCATTACAAGTGTGGGAACAATGACTTCTGTCTTAGCTGCAGCACCGGAAGCTAACCTGAAAGTTATCTCAACCCAACCTGTATATGGCATGCTTTCCCCATTTGCTGCCTTTATGTCTAGGGCCGGTGTCACATCCAAAATGTCAGAAATGTCTCTTAGTCTTGTGTCTGGTAAGTGCACTTCTTTCCATAACTCGTCAATTATTGTCACTTGGGAACCTGAGTCCCACAAAGCTTGAACCCTTTGACCTTGGATGAAGCAGTTAACCATGTGTTTCTCTCCTACCAACGGGGCTCTCTTAGCTTGTTTTTCTCTTTTTGAGGTGGCGTTTGCAGTCATGCATGAGAGAGGTCTACAATGTTTTTTGTGTTCAGCCCAATTATCAACCTGACATGGCCTAGAACAATAAAGTACATTTTTACAGGATGTGCACTGTTTCAGAATTACCCCTTCTCCTTTCTGTCCACAGTGTGCGCAGTGCTGGGACCTTGCTGTGTGATGGGTCACTCCCTGTCCCGTGCGAATGACCTTCCTCCGTTTAAAGGCTCACCTCCAAATTGTCTCTGTCCTCTTGCTCGACATCCAGCAAGGAAATGCTCGCTGCTGCCACACCTGTAACAGTGTGTGCAATAATCTTCAACTCCACTCTGTTGACAGCCAAAACATCTCCTCGCTCGTCCACGATTGGGTGGAGGGAAACTGCGTTGTGGAGCAAATCTTTGCTGGTACTGGGCGGTTCCACCTCGATGTCTTTGGCCTGCATTGAACCAGTAGCTCTGTGGCAAATCCTGCATCTGCTGACCTGGGAATTGCAGTCCTGATGTGCCATCTGCTCCCCCTGCTGGTGGTTGTGGTCTGGGCGCGTGCTGGGGCTGTAGCATGGACTCTCTGATTTGAGACACTTCAACTTTCAGTTCTTTCAGCACAGCTATCTCAGATTTAATCTCCTCCAGCTGGGAGAGAACGACAGGGGAAACTTTAGGATTTTGGTGAGTAGCTGGTTTTTCATTCTTTACAGCGGGAACATCACTTGACTGTGCTGAGTGTACAGTAACAGGTCTCTGTTGCCCCGCCATTTTCTTTTTCATCTGTCTCTCTGTCTCATAGGCACATGCAGTGTTCATTCTCTCAAGCAACAGTTCATCGGAGATGTCAGCTTGCTCCAAGTAAGGCTGAAGATCCCGCTTAATGTTGTCATTCTGGAGTCCAGTTAACACAGTGTGAAGAAACATTCTTTGTACGAGCCCAGGATCATACTGGAGACCTGACTCAGATTCCTGCGAGGCAAACAAGATCTTTTGTCTCAGGTCAAGAGTGCGAATGAGGAAGTTCTGGGGGGTTTCTTTTAATCCTTGCACCTCAGAAGTCAGCTGTGTGTAGAGATCAGTTGCACTTTTCTCTTGGTAATGTGAACGGAGGATTCGTCTCAAGGTAGGTAAGGTTAAGTTCACTTTGCCCTCCAAATAGCTGCGAAGTTGCATGCCAGGCGCTATGGCTCTAATCACTGCATCCACAATCTCTAGTTCTGGAAACCCCTTACTCAGACCATGTTCAATCTGGCGAGCTAAACTTGAAAAAGTCAATTTATCTTTTTGGCCAGGCTCACCAATTTGTCCAGCAATTTTAAAGTCTTTGTGCCAGTGATGAGGGGGAGAATTGTGGGCTGTGTTCTGTGTTACCTGTCTGTTGTAACCGTTGTTTTTGGTGTCTCTTTTTTCCTTGTTGTCTCTCCCGTTCTGTTTGCTGGCTAGCTGGAGCTGCAAAACTTCAATTTCCTTTAATAATGTTTCCTCCTCTTCATCTTTCTTTTTCTGCTGCTCCTCCGCTTGTTTTGCTGCACTAGCATTACACACAGCCTGTAACTCGGTGACTTTGTCTTGCAGATGGAGTAATTCAGCCATACCTTGATCCTCAAGGTCCTCTAGCTCTTCTCTCTGGATGTAGCATGAGATTAGCGTGATGAGAGCCGTCCGTCCTTTGCTGCTAACATGCTCGAGCTCCGCTCCGGCTTGGATTAGGTAGTCACACAGCTCCAATAAACTTTCTTTCGGCAGCAAACACAATTCTCTTATAACTCCGAGTTGTAGTTTCTCTATCTCCGTCGACGCCATTCTTCTTGCAAAGTGTGGGTGCTATCGGCTAAGTGGTAACGTTACCGATTTATCTTCTTAGCAGTAGCTCTCCTGGTATGTAGCAATACCTCAGATAACTTGCAGCCGAAGACGGTCGGGGTCCCACGGCGGCCGACTCCTCACATGCTCCGATAGTCGCGGTCGTTTCTTTTTCTTTTTCTTTCTTTTTTTTTTTTTTTTTAAAAAGGATGTGTGACGGCTGGGGACACCTCTCGAAGATGTTTAACCACGCTGCACACAATCCCAGCGGTGCCTCCAAATGTTACGCCCCGTTGCCGGGGAAAAGATAAAGTAAAAAGGTGGAAAAACTACACGAGCACGACACGTTAGCAGCCAGTGTGTATTCTCATCAGTCAGCCATACTGCTTCTTCGACAACACGAAAAAACTGGCATCAACAATCGATCACTGTGCAGCACATTCGCCACAGACTTGATAAAGAAAATAAATACAATTTAAGTTCCAAAAATATAACTTATGCAAGTGAATTTTTATAAAAGGTAAGTAAAATGTTGTAAACAAAATGTGATATAAAATAAACTATTTTTTATCTATAAGTGCTGTTACTGTCTCTGTTGTCGTCTTCTATACCTGCCAGGCAAAAGCAGTTGAACACCGAATAGCTGATCAATCATCATTTTAACCTTTTTAACTCAAGACACATGAAAACAATGAATTCTTCTTCTTCTTTAACTCACTCATTGTAATGAATTGCTATTTTAACATATGAAAATCATAAACTATCTTATTAATCAGGTCTTTCCATTAATTATTATTATTAATATTTTCTATGCTTATCTCCTGTTTTAAACAACATTCAACATTATAATCCTGACACAGTCTGTTTAAACACATTTTACCATGAACTATTATTATAATTCTCAGCCATTAGCTCTTCTTTTAAACTTAGCTTTTTATCATGTTCAGTATTATACCCGATATTATAACCATAACATAGCCGTGTACCGTAACTATAGTTTAATAAAATAAAACTTAATGCAGACTGATCGGTTCATTGTAAAATATTTATTTATTTTTTGTAAATGTGGTGATTTCTGTACGTAACGTTAGGCTCCAGAGCCCCGAGGCAGCGCTGCTTACACACAAGAAGCTTCACTTTACATTCAAACAAACTAATGTTACTGCCACAATTGAGATTTCATCAATGAGACCAACATTTATCTCCTAAAAATACTTTAACCAGCCGGTGGTAAACCTTTAAAAACCTGCGGGTAAGTTAATTAGCGATCGTTTTCTCCCCCCGGGATAATGACGGAAGTTGGCCGGCCGAGCAGCTCTGCAGACCGGCTGCTGCCTCTGTGATGTCCCGGTTGCTGCAGAGCTTCACTTCTCCGAAAAACATTGGAGCAAACTTCTAAACAGCCGTCGTTTGGATAAACTGGCCGTATATTTGGAGTCTTAACAGTTACTTTCTCGCATGAAAAAATATTAAAACTTAATAAAGTTACATAATAACAGCGCTAGAGCAGGAAATAAAACAGCTTTTAGCCTGTTTTACAGCTACTGCTACCGGTTGCCGTGAAATGCATTCTGGGAAACTCGTATACTGCATACTGCGATGATAACGGCGTCGGTCTGCTGAAGTAGCAGACTGAATCCTACATTCAGTATGCAGTATACAGTACATATAACGCAGTATGTAGTAGGCAGTACGGTAGTATGCGGTTTCGAAAACAGCCATTGTCACAATGCATGCCACAAACAATAATACAAAAAATATATAGAAAATCTTATGGACACCACCATAATGCAGTGCCAAAAAAATGCAAAAAATACAGCCACAACACAAAATACATAGAAAAATTTGTTTGCAAAAATGTCTATGTAGGCTACGTAAGAATACGAGACCCAATCAAATAAAAGAGATGAATAACATATCTTCCTTCACTGTCTTTGTTCCGACTGACTGCAAAAACTCAAAATCTTACCAAGAATATTTGTCTTATTTCTAGTCAAAACAAATCTCATTCTACTTAGAATAAGACTCATCACATTAAAAGCAGCTTGTTTTTAGACACTTTTTACTTCTTTCAAGCTGATTTTCACTTGAAATAAGTAGAAAAATCTGATAGTGGAGCAAGTTTTTCTTTCTTATTACAAGCACAAAAAACTTGCTTTCACTGGCAGATTTTTCTACTTATTTCAAGTGAAAATCAGCTTGAAAGAAGTAAAAAGTGTCTAAAAACAAGCTGCTTTTAATGTGATGAGTCTTATTTTAAGTGGAAAGAGATTAGTTTTGACTAGAAATGAGACATTGTGACAAGAAATAAGACAAATATTCTTGGAAAGATGTTGAGTTTTTGCAGTGCAGCTACTACTCTATGTGATTTTGGTGTATTTTTGGGCCCAATATGTTAATAGAGTAGGTGCGCTCCTACCACGTTCCTTACATTGAACCTATACATTGATATGTGTTGTGGAGCTGCAGGTCTTCCCCCGGTCTCCGGCTCCCAGCTGGACGTGCTGTGAATCCAGAAGGATCCTGATCAAACCTTCTAACAACAGTCTCTCATCCCGTTCCTCTCCCGACTGCTGCTGAGGAAACGTTTTGACTTTGCTTCCATCTGCAGTTTTAATCCTGGGAGTCAAGCAGAGTTCAGGACTGGAGGTTCGGGGTCGGACTGTGTTTTTCATTACTGAACAAAGAGATTTACCTCGGGGCTCTGCTACAGTACCACTTCACCTCAGCAGTCGTGTACAACAACAATCTCCCCGCTACCGACGACTACACAGGAATGCTTTTACCAGCAGTGTTCCCCCCAACAACGGTGAGGAAGCATTTCACTGTTCTCATTCTGGTCTGGGCGATTGGGAGTTGTTGACCCTCAATTGTACACAATTATCTGCAAACTGGTGCACACACACAGCACAACTCAACACAAAGACACAGGGACAAAAACCACCGGGATGGACACAGTCATGTCCCCGTCTGCTCCCTCACTGCAAAAACTCTAAATCTTTCCAAGAATATTTGCCTTATTTCTAGTCAAAATGTCTCATTTCTAGTCAAAACAAATCTAATTCTACTTAAAATAAGACTCATCACATTAAAAGCAGCTTGTTTTTAGACACTTTTTACTTCTTTCAAGCAGATTTTCACTTGAAATAAGTAGAAAAATCTGATAGTGGAGCAAGTTTTTCTTTCTTATTACAAACACAAAAAACTTGTTTCACTGGCAGATTTTTCTACTTATTTCATTTGAAAATTAATTTGAAACAAATGAAAATGATCTAAAAACAAGTTCATTTTTAGGTGATGAGTCTTATTTTAAGTGGAAAGAGATTAGTTTTGACTAGAAATTAGACATTTTGACCAGAAAAGGGACAAATATTCTTGGAAAGATATTTTGAGTTTTTGCAGTGTTCTGACAATAAACTGGAGTATGAAACGTTACGGTTAATTAATCGTAAAGATTCCTCAATACCGTCACTTTCCAAAACAGATTATGCCGTCACCATGTAGGCAGATCAAACAAACGTATTAAGTCAACGACGGCTCAGCAGCCTCTAATAAATGCTGCAAAAAAAAGAAGGAAATAGGTCTAATGTGTAGGGCTGGGTTTGAAAAATCTATTTTCCGATTCATATCGATCTTCATTTGATAGATCCGATATTGATTAATAAAAGTAATTGTCTTCAGCTTCCAGTGCAACGTGTCAAGTTAAACATTGTTTACCTAATGTTACATTATACGGATGTGAAAAACCGAACATGTCTCTAAAACTGTTTTGATGGATAGTTTCACAATTTGTGATCAAACATGATCAACTCAGCGTGAGGTCTGAAGACAGACGTCATGTAGTCATAAACTTCTTTTATCATTTGATTTAGATGACGATTATGACTTAAAGGGATAGTTCACCCAAAATTGAAATTTCACTCATTATCTCCTCCCCCTCATGTGGACTAAGGGCTGGGAGAAGTTTCAGAGTCCTCCGTGGCTTCTCTGAGTTACAGGGGGTCTCGGCGTAGCAGTGCATGTCCATATAACAGTTGCAAATGGATACCAACTGTCTTCTTAACAAAAAGACACACCAAAAAACATCCAAATACCTCCATGCTGCTCGTATGTAATGTCCGTCTTGTATTGAAGCCCCGAAATGCTAAACTGTCCCGAAAAAAAATTAAACAAGTCTATATTTCAAGCTTGTTTTGTAGCGGAAGCTTCTCGAAGCTCCTCTTCCCATGTCTTCCAAATTTGACTGACCAGGAAGAGGAGCTTCGAGAAGCTTCCGCTACAAAACAAGGTATTTGCATGGAGGTATTTGGATGTTTTTTGGTGTGTCTTTTTGTTACGAAGACAGTTGGTATCCATTTGCAACCGTTATATGGACATGCACTGCTACGCCGAGACCCCCTGTAACTCAGAGAAGCCACGGAGGACTCTGAAACTTCTCCTAGCCCTTAGTCCACAAATTTCAATTTTGGGTGAACTATCCCTTTAACAGCAGCAGCAGCAGCCAGTCAGCTTCCTGCATGTTATTAACCTCCACCTTTGCGTCTGTGCTTGGAGCCGCTGTGGGAGGAACCTGGTTGATCTGCAGCTTCTCTCTGTGGAGTCAAACTGTTGTATTTCTCCGTACGGACTCGGAGCTTCTCAGAGGGAATTATTGATCCGAGCCGGATGGAATTCCCTGAAGGAGGAGGAAGAGGCCACGAGTGCAGGTGCTTTATTTGTGCTCTGTGCATGATTTTATTTGTTCAACAGGGAGAAGAGACGCAGCCTTTTGCTTCATGTTAGTGGCTGAGTGTTATCGTGTTTGAAGGCACAGACTTGGCCTCAATACACACACACACACAGACACACACAGAGACATCTGAGTAATAATTCACAGAGTGGAGTTTTAAACCTCTGATGCAGCGAGCTCCCGGTTCATCATAAATCAGTGAACAGTAAACAGTTAGGTTGCCTCCTATTTAACATCCAATGGAGAGAATATTGGTTATATAACCTGATGAAATCCATGGAGGAAAAACACATAATTTAATTCTAATTTGAGTATTAGTGACTAATGACACATGAGACGGCAACTTATCATCATCAGTGTCTTTCCCATGACTGCTTTCAATCCCAAATGATGATGATGAGTCTTTAAAGGGATACGCCAACATTTTTTTTTTTAACGTGTCTTGCCTCACTCCCGAGTCCATGACCAGCAGATAGACACCATCCTTTCCACTGTGCGTGCAGTAACAAGGGAGATAGAGCCGTATCGCCCGTAATTAGCTTAGCGCTGGAAGTGTATAGGTAGTGTTAGCCTGCCTCCACCTAAAGTCGCTAATTAGCTAAGCTCAAACACTGGAAGTGTATGGGTAGTGTTAGCCTGCCTCCTACCTAAAGACGCTAATTAGCTAAGCTCAAACACTGGAAGTGTATGGGTAGTGTTAGCCTGCCTCCCACCAGATCCGAAACCAGCAGTCAGAAGCTGATTTCATTTTAGCTCTAAACTCTGTAAATATATCACTTTATCCACATTTCAAACATGTTTAGGAGAGAAAGTAGCCGTTTAGATCAGCAGTGTGTCGTTAATTTGTCTAAATACCAGCTGTTTACAATTTTGTTGAGACGAATTCGGCGCTACTCAAGCTAGCCGTTGTGACCAACGCACTTCCGGTTACTTTCACAAAATAAAACACCCGTTGCCCTTTACATACAGAAAACCATGATGATAGAATTTGTGCTTTTACTTTGAAATAGGAAGCTAGCCTACCCTCGATGTAGCTAGCTTGAACCAAAATAAAGCGTCTTTGCTTGAACCCTCCGCTTTGACCGATCTCGTCCCGTTAGCGGCATTTGACCGCTCAAGATGCCTTACCGGAGAGTTTTGTAGCTCTGAGACGAAGATCGGCCCGCCGGTTTCCGTTTAGAGTTGCTGAAGAGTTTCTCTGATGACTTTAGGTGGAGGCAGTCTAACACTACCCATACACTTCCAGTGTTTGAGCTAAGCTAATTAGCGACTTTAGGTGGAGGCAGGCTAACACTACCTATACACTTCCAGTGTTTGAGCTAAGCTAATTAGCGACTTTAGGTGGAGGCAGGCTAACACTACCCATACACTTCCAGTGTTTGAGCTAAGCTAATTAGCGACTTTAGGTGGAGGCAGGCTAACACTACCCATACACTTCCAGTGTTTGAGCTTAGCTAATTAGCGACTTTAGGTGGAGGCAGGCTAACACTACCTATACACTTCCAGTGTTTGAGCTAAGCTAATTACGGGCGATACGGCTCTATCTCCCTTGTTACTGCACGCACAGTCGAAAGGATGGTGTCTATCTGCTGGTCATGGACTCGGGAGTGTGGCAAGACATGGAAAAAAAAATGTTGGCGTATCCCTTTAAGCTCTGGTGTCAAACCTTGTGAGTATATCACAGTCCAAATAAAGTTACGTAGAAATAAATCCTCAGATTCATCATGTGAAAATGTTGTGACAAGACAAAAGAACAGAAAAGCCAGAGTGTGTTTATTAGCGGAGCAGAAGCACCTGTGTGTTGTAATTAATAGACGATCCGGAGCACATAAATTTATGCTTAGTCATGGTTCTGCTACAGGTGACACAGCAGGAACTTTCTGTAGGGAAGTGTCGACTGCACAGTAATTACTGCAGGTTTAATTCAAACCAAATGTCCTACACCAGCTGAAGGAACTAATTAGCTTCCTGAGGGAGGCGGTTGGTAGGAGGAGAACTGACAGGGAGGATCTGGCTCTGCTGCACACACATCATATTCTATGTGAATACTGAAATGAAGAAGGAAGAAGGAGAAAAACAAACCTTTGAAAGCATCTCAAAGTGCTGAAAGAGTTGAATTGTCTCTGTTTAGTTCAACCCTCTGTCCGACTCTTCAGCTCAGAGTTAATGTTTCAGTGGCGACAGATGGATGAATCAAGACTTCACACAGACGCTCCCATGACACACTGGGCCCAGTGCTGTTCACCACCCCATAATAGTTTGTCAGTGATGTTTTGTTCTGGATCGGTGTTAGTCATTTGTGAACATGAGACACAGAGACAGAAACATGGAGCTTTTCAGAAAGAAAGATAGATGTTTGACTTTTTTATTTTCCACCTATAGTGTCTCTTGGCTGAAAACCAACTCTCGTCTCCATGGCGACACCGCCACACAAACGTAACGTGCTAACCCGTAACCCGTAATCTCTTCTTGATGACAGATAAGACTACACAGATATACACATGGTAACATAGATGATAAATAACCGTATCCACCGCTCCATGGATTGATTTCTCACCGGCTTCTTCATTGGAAACAAATGCACTCTCCGGTAAGGCATCTTGAGCGGTCAAATGCCGCTAACGGGACGAGATCGGTCAAAACGGAGGGTTCAAGCAATTATTATTTTGGTTCAAGCTAGCTACATCGAGGGCAGGTTAGCTTCCTATTTCAAAGTAAAAGCACAAATTCTATCGTCATGGTTTTCTGTATGTAAAGGGCAACGGGTGTTTTATTTTGTGAAAGTAACCGGAAGTGCGTTGGTCACAACGGCTAGCTTGAGTAGCGCCAAAGCTGATTTCATTTTAGCTCTAAACTCTGTAAATATTTCACTTTATCAACATTTCAAACATGTTTAGGTGAGAAAGTAGCCGTTTAGATCAGCTGTGTGTCGTTAATTTGTCTAAATACCAGCTGTTTACAATTTTGTTTGGACGAATTCGGCGCTACTCAAGCTAGCCGTTGTGACCAACGCACTTCCGGTTACTTTCACAAAATAAAACACCCGTTGCCCTTTACATACAGAAAACCATGATGATAGAATTTGTGCTTTTACTTTGAAATAGGAAGCTAACCTACCCTCGATGTAGCTAGCTTGAACCAAAATAAACCGTCTTTGCTTGAACCCTCAGTTTTGACCGATCTCGTCCCGTTAGCGGCATTTGACCGCTCAAGATGCCTTACCGGAGAGTTTTGTCAGCTCTGAGGCGAAGATCGGTCCGTTTAGAGTTGCTGAAGAGTTTCTCTGATGACTTTAGGTGGAGGCAGGCTAACACTACCCATACACTTCCAGCGTTTGAGCTAAGCTAATCAGCTGTGCGCCAGCTCTGCCTGCATCTCCCTTGTTACTGCACGCACAGTCGAAAGGACGGTGTCTGTCAGCTTGTCATGGACTCTGGAGTGAGGCAAGATACATTTTTAAAAAAATGTTGGCGTATCCCTTTAAAGCTGTGGCTCTGCTTTCATGGCCACACAGAAACTCAGTAGGAATCTTCACCTTATTTATATTTCTTTCAGTTTTTTAGATGTTTGATCCATTTAAATAAATGTGTGCATGTTGGTTGATAAAAAATAGTCTATAACTGCTTTCCCACCAGTGTAGGATAGAAGAGAGCGTCTTAATGCTAAATTCTTTAATAGAAAACGCAGACAACATCTGTATGCTTATGAGAATCGTACCTTAACTGGATGTGGATGTGGATGCGCCTCCCTGAAAAATGCATTTTCCCAAAGCCTTAATAGCGTTGGATTATTTTCCTAGAGAGGAGGTGTGACTCTGCCTGTTAAATGTGCTGCTGCTGCTGCTGCTGCTGCTGCTGCTCGATGCGCCGTCGCAGCGGGCCAAGCAGCCTCTTTACCATCTGTGTAACACATTAGAAAATCATCATGGCGCTGCGCATTTTCAGGACAGCACTCGTCCTGTCATCCCTCTGGCACTGACCCTAAACATGTTCATGTTCATGTTCATCTCAGCAAATTGCTCAAGAATGAAACACTTAGAAAAACAGAAGAATTCAAAGCTCCGTTTACCAGATCCACATGCACCGATGCTGTTTGCATAATCATGGAGTAAACAGGGCAGTCAGGGATTAAACAGGAGATGCATCGCAGATTATATTTTCTTACAACATTAACTGAAACTTGTACACAGGGGCGGAGTGGCCATCGGGCCGACCGGGAGATTTCCCGGTCGGCCCGACGGCCAATAAACTCAAGTGAACCGGCCCGCAAGTTGCCCTGCACGGCCATGTGGCGTTCATGAGCTAAAACTAATGGGTAAGAATATACATACTAATGGCACATGTCCCCATGAAAATCTCCAAGCTCTACTTCAATACTCAAAACAGAAGTCCAACCAGTATTTATATCACTCCGTGTCTCTCTCTCACTCATGGTTGCGATAGTGAATCAGACTCTCATCAATCCAGCCTACTAAATGATTTTTGTTTAGCCTCCTATCTTTATCTAATTCTTTTGTTCAGATGTTACAGAACTTTCATGACCACAAATATAAAATAACCAGCAATTTAATTTGTTTGTTTGTTCTTAAACTAATGTAGAATGGCGCAAAGCCTCATGGGAAATGGGAAATGCGTTACAGCCTATCACTGTGAAAGTTATCATTAAACTAGCGGCTACGGCTAAAAACAGAACGACTCACGGAAGCCTAACCAGCAAACCTTATCAGTCCTGCCCGTGTGTTAGGTTATCTATAAGTTATATTAATTTAACAAGACAACACAGTCCGTGCTTTAACTTCTGAAGGAAATTGTAAAAACTGCAAAATATTTTATTCATTTTGCTATAGCTAGATAAAAGTAACCAGGTGTTAAAATGCACCAGAAAATGAGAAATGGTGTCTAGCCTTTATAAAAAAAAAATGTTTTGCCATATGGAATGTCACATAGGTAGCTCTGTTTGAGCAGTGAGCCGTACAGAAATATGTAAATGGTGTGTGTGTGTGTGTGTGTGTATGTGTGTGTGTGTGTGTGTGTGTGTGTGTGTGTGGGCCGATGGTGGGCCGGTGCGGTCAGAACTTTCCCGGTAGATTTTGGTGCCCCACTCCGCCCCTGCTTGTACATTTTCCACAGCAGCGACAGAAACAGGGAGTGGCTGCATGTGCAGAGGGAATAACAAGTGTTGAGATGAATAAAATTAGTGGGGAAAAAAGAAAGTTTGGGAGAAAAGGTGACATGAACCGAGTAAGGAGAGGATATCTGAAACCTAAGTTTATCCTAAAATAGTTATATATATGTTAATGAGTATCCAGATTATTTGTGAAAAGGGTTTTTTGTGTGTGTGTTTGAGCAGATGTATTCATTTGTCTATATATATATATATATGGCTCTGGGCTGGGGAACATCTCCAAGGAGAAACAGAAAGAAGAAAAAGAAGAGAGAGATAGTAAGAGAGAGAGAGAGAGAGAGAGAGAGAGAGAGAGAGAGAGAGAGAGAGAGAGAGAGAGAGGAAGATTTAATTTATTAGTTCAGCCTTCAAAGAATTGATTCCCAGAGGAGAAGTTGTGGGGAACTAATAGCACTGAGCTCTTTCTCTTTCTAAAAAATGAGGATGGTGTTGTTGGTGTTTTGATGACACACACACACAACAGCAGCACAGAGAGACAGAGAGACAAAACACACAACAACAGCGAGCAAATATTAGGCTGTTTTCTCTTTGTCGTTAGCACTTTTTGTCTCTGTTGTTCATTTGATATCCACAGATACATCTGTCACATCACCATAGCTGCTCTTTTTTTTTTTTTTTTTTGTAACTGAGAATTACCATCGTTGGTATTACGTCTGCTGCTGTTGCAACTCTTATGTTTTATTTTCACTATTACCATATTTATTTATTATTATCATTACTATGAATAATCTTGCTGCTATGAGCACTTTGCACTTTGCCTACCTCATACATGTTTCAGTATTATCTAATGTGTTGTCTATTGTCTAATTGTGTCTTTTTATGCCTCACCTTCGTATAGTAGCTTGTGGTCTGTGTAATTTTTATGTTATGTGTAGGGACTACAGATGGAAATTAGCTGTGAGCTAAATCTGGTGCAACCATCTTTTCATTGTTTCCTGCAAATGATTCATGTAATTGCACACTATCCCTTATTAAACTAATAAACTAAAGAAAAATAGTTGTCAGATCATAGAGGTGAAGGAAAATGATACCAAACATGGGTATGAATGAGTGAATATCTTTCTTCTAAGTGGTAAATAAAGGTAAAATCAAAACTATTCAAAAACAACCAAAAACAGGCTCAGACCTCTGAGGGTTAAAGAAAATATGATGCAATAACGTGCATGAGAAGTCGTATTATCAGTCCAAAGGTCAACAGATCATTAGAGAAGTATTTTGGTCGTTTATTGACTCATAAATAATGAAAGAAACACTTCTATTTAAAAACAAAAGCCAACCTGAGCCTCCCACAGCAGCAGATCTCAGTCTCCAACATTAATTCAGATCCAGTCGGTTTGTTATTCCCGTCTCACTCGTCTTCTTTCTCCACCGACCGACCGGAGGGAAGAGAAAGGAATAAACCTAAAAACCAGCTGCCTCAGCCGTTTCCATTCACACTGCTCCACTGGAGCCTGTTTACACCAGAGCGGCTCTGCTCTGCAGTGTTTTCCACCGCTGCTCTCATTGTTCCACGAGGAGATGAGTTCACTGTACCACACTCAGCCATTAGTAACCCTGTCATTTCCCACATCCTCTCACTTCACTTAGTTATGAATTATTAAATCATCTCCTCTGCTGCTGGGACTGTACATCTCCATACACTCAGTTGTTTGTGATGGTCAGTGAAGCTCTGACCTCTGACCTCTGCTCCTCCTGTATTATACATCATACTGCTTCATGGTCAGGATCAGTCCTAGACGTCACGATGAAACCTCTCTCGGTTTAGACTGGACAAGGAAACATTACTCTGCTGTAGGGTTGTCATGAGAACCAATACTACTCACAATAAGTCTATATTTTAAGCTCGTTTTGTAGCAGAAGCTTCTCGAAACTCCTCTTCCTGGTTCGTCCAAATTTGACGAACCGGGAAGAGGAGCTTCGAGAAGCTTCTGCTATAAAAAGCTTGAAAAATAGACCTATTTAATTTTATTTCGGGACAATTTCACATTTCGGGGCTTCAATACAAGACGGACATTACATATGAGCAGCATGGAGGTATTTGGATGTTGTTTGGTGTGTCTTTTTGTTACGAAGACAGTTGGTATCCATTTGCAACCGTTATATGGACATGCACTGCTACGCCGAGACCCCCTGTAACTCAGAGAAGCCACGGAGGACTCTGAAACTTCTCCCAGCCCTTAGTCCACATGAGGGGGAGGACATAATGAGGGAAATTTAAATTTTGGGTGAACTATCCCTTTAAAAACAGGCAGTGTATAGGTGCCAGTCTAATCGGGAAGGGCAGCTTGTTCCCCTCTGCTTTAGCCTTTTTTCCGAGACAGCCAGGAGCGATCTATCGGCAGAAGACTAGACAGGTAAGAGGGGGCAACCCATTAAAGGGATAGTTCACCCAAAATTGAAATTTCATTATCTCCTCCCCCTCATGTGGACTAAGGGCTGGGAGAAGTTTCAGAGTCCTCCGTGGCTTCTCTGAGTTACAGGGGGTCTCGGCGTAGCAGTGCATGTCCATATGACGGTTGCAAACGGATACCAACTGTCTTCGTAACAAAAAGACACACCAAGAAACATCCAAATACCTCCATGCTGCTCGTATGTAATGTCCCTCTTGTATTGAAGCCCCCAACATGAGAAACTGTCCCGAAAATTTTTTAATAAGTCTATATTTCAAGCTTGTTTTGTAGCGGAAGCTTCTCGAAGCTCCTCTTCCCGGTTCGTCCAGCTTCAAGAAGCTTCCGCTACAAAACAAGCTTGAAATATAGACTTATTTAATTTCTAAAAATCCTCCTAAGCTGCTGCAGACAGAGAGGAGGTGAACACAGTTCAGTTCAGTTCAGTAAACTTTATTGTCAATCACACAATGTAACTGACAGTTACACAGGGGATCGAAATTGCGTTTCCCCAAACTCCAAATGTGCAATTTAAAAACATTAAGACATTTAAAAATTTCAACATCATCATACCACACATACATGACATAGAAAGCACAAATATACTGACAGAGGCCTATGATGTTGTGGGGAGGTAATAAAGTGCAATATGAAAAGTGCAAAGTGCATAGCAGCAGAAACAAGTCCATATGTTATGTATGTGTATGTTCATATGTGTATGTGTATGTTCATGTGTGTATGTGTATGTCCTTGAGTGAATTGAGTAGTCTGATGGCCTGTGGAAAAAAACTGTTGCTGAGTCTGGTTGTCTTGCACCGCAGACTGCGGTAGCGTTTGCTGGATGGTAAGGGGGAGAACAGTTTGTGTGCTGGGTGGGTATTGTCTTTGATGATATTGATGGTTCTCTTGCAGCAGCGGGATGTGTACAGATCCTGGATGAGTGGTTGGGCTGATCTGGTGATCTTTTCTGCTATCCTCACCACCCTCTGTAAGGCCTAAAACACAGAGATTGAAGGCAGAAGAAGCTGCTGTTTCTGCAGCAGAAGAAGCTGCTGCGCTGGAGGCCACAGACCTACAAACTGCTGTAAACCATCTAAATGTCTTCAATCTGTGCATTAACCTCTGTCACTTACACTCAACACTGTGTGTGTGAAGTTGTGGTATAATCATCCACTGTGAGCTTTATGCTGCGCTGCATAACAAACCAGCATGTCTGAGTGTTTTATCCTTTGTGTGGGATTGAAACCTTCTGTCAGTGCAACAATCACCTGGAGAACTGCTCACATAATACGATCTCTTATCTTCATCTCCTCCTCCTTCACTTTATTCTTCTCTTCCTCCTCCACCTCATACGTTCAGGAACAAGATCACATGAAGAGTTCCTGTCGTGGCATTTCACAGTGAAAGGCTGAAGAGTGTCGTCGTTGACCTTGTCATGTCTGCAACGGCTGAAAAGAAAAAAAAAACTCCTTTTGTCTGTTTCTGTTTCCACGTCTGAATAACTGACGCATGGTCTCTCTGTGTGTGTGTGTGTGTTTTATTCTTGCTGCTGTATTTTCACTTTAAAGGAGTCTCCCGCTGTTCAAACAGCCCACACTCTCAATGGGACTGAAGATGATGAAGATAAAATGTCCATAAGCACATTCACAAAGCAATCACATCTCATTCCTCTATAACGCTGCCGCCTGTTAGGGAGAGGAGTCTGCTGTGTGTGTGTGTGTGTGTGTGTGTGTGTGTGTGTGTGTGTGTGTGTGTGTGTGTTCTTGTACATGCTACGTTGTGGGGACCGGAACGAGTTTTTAACCAACAGACTGAGGACATTTTTCGGAAGTGAGGACATTTTGGCCGGTCCTCACTTTTTCCAAGGGCTGTTTGAGGGTTAAGACGTTAGGTTATAATTAGGTTTAAATTAGGTTTAGAGTAATGGTTAAAGGGACAACGAGGAGTTTCTAATCGGTTATAAAAAAGTCTCATATTAATGTGGATGAATCTACGTTACCACTTGTTAATGGGCCATTTTAGATAAATCTATGGTTTTGTCTCTATGGTTATTTTGTTATTATTAGTGGTGGTGGAAATGCTGGGCGAGCCGACCAGCGTTTCTTTACTTTCGGTTTCGCAACGAGTCATGAGAATAACGTAGCTGAATCGCCGTTTATGGTGGGAACTATGACGGTATGTGAACCTCTTTGAACCTCTGACTTTAATTCTTGATGAATAAAAACATGAGTCCGTCTTGCGCCGGTCAAAAGAAATGTACGGTGCGCGCGGAGGCTCATAAATGTAGTGTGAAAACGCTTCGCTTTTCCAAAACTCCTCATTGTCCCTTTAAGTTTAGGTTATAATTAGGTTTAAATTAGGTTTAGAGTAATGGTTAAGTTTAGGCATTTGTTTTGGATGGTTAAGGTTAGGGTAAGGGGCTAGGGAATACATTATGTCAATGACATGTCCTCACAAAGATAGATTTACAAGGATATTCTTATTTTGAGTTAAATTGCACATGTTTCAGATGATTTATATCTTTTTTTTTTCTTGTAACACACTGTAATTTTTAATTTGAATATGATGTTATTATTTTACATTTCTCTTAGTTTATTTAGGCTATGGCATTGCCATTTGCGGCCATCGAGAGGTTGTGTCCATTTTTGTACTCATTTATTTTATGTCTGTGTTGATGTCTGTTGTCTTTGTTGTTGTATGTTTGTAGATTGTTGATTGTGTTTTGTCTCTTTTTAGTTTGTAATGTATATTAGGACCCTCTCGAAAACGAGAGGATTCCTCTCAAGGGGTTTATCCAATTAAATACAATTTCTGAATGAATGAATGAATGTGTGTGTGTGTGTGTGTGTGTGTGTGTGTGTGTGTGTGTGTGTGTTCTTGTACATGCTACGTTGTGGGGACCGGAACGAGTTTTTAACCAACAGACTGAGGACATTTTTCGGAAGTGAGGACATTTTGGCCGGTCCTCACTTTTTCCAAGGGCTGTTTGAGGGTTAAGACGTTAGGTTATAATTAGGTTTAAATTAGGTTTAGAGTAATGGTTAAAGGGACAACGAGGAGTTTCTAATCGGTTATAAAAAAGTCTCATATTAATGTGGATGAATCTACGTTACCACTTGTTAATGGGCCATTTTAGATAAATCTATGGTTTTGTCTCTATGGTTATTTTGTTATTATTAGTGGTGGTGGAAATGCTGGGCGAGCCGACCAGCGTTTCTTTACTTTCGGTTTCGCAACGAGTCATGAGAATAACGTAGCTGAATCGCCGTTTATGGTGGGAACTATGACGGTATGTGAACCTCTTTGAACCTCTGACTTTAATTCTTGATGAATAAAAACATGAGTCCGTCTTGCGCCGGTCAAAAGAAATGTACGGTGCGCGCGGAGGCTCATAAATGTAGTGTGAAAACGCTTCGCTTTTCCAAAACTCCTCATTGTCCCTTTAAGTTTAGGTTATAATTAGGTTTAAATTAGGTTTAGAGTAATGGTTAAGTTTAGGCATTTGTTTTGGATGGTTAAGGTTAGGGTAAGGGGCTAGGGAATACATTATGTCAATGACATGTCCTCACAAAGATAGATTTACAAGGATATTCTTATTTTGAGTTAAATTGCACATGTTTCAGATGATTTATATCTTTTTTTTTTCTTGTAACACACTGTAATTTTTAATTTGAATATGATGTTATTATTTTACATTTCTCTTAGTTTATTTAGGCTATGGCATTGCCATTTGCGGCCATCGAGAGGTTGTGTCCATTTTTGTACTCATTTATTTTATGTCTGTGTTGATGTCTGTTGTCTTTGTTGTTGTATGTTTGTAGATTGTTGATTGTGTTTTGTCTCTTTTTAGTTTGTAATGTATATTAGGACCCTCTCGAAAACGAGAGGATTCCTCTCAAGGGGTTTATCCAATTAAATACAATTTCTGAATGAATGAATGAATGTGTGTGTGTGTGTGTGTGTGTGTGTGTGTGTGTGTGTGTGTGTGTGTGTGTGTGTGTGTGTGTGTGTGTGTGTGTGTGTGTGTGTGTGTGTGTGTGTGTGTGTGTGTGTGTGTGTGGGGCACAGCTTGGACAAACACTGCAGTGGTTTGGGATTTGTTCACCTTTGGATCGGCCTGTATAATGATGCCGAGTGGAAGAACGAAGCTGTTGTTGTTTAAATGTCACCAGATAATATGAGATCTATTTTTAATATGTTGGAATTTTCTGTGTGTGTTGTTCTTTCAAATATAAATATATGTATTTATTTATTTATTTGTTTTATTACATCCTAGTTTTGTATTCAGTCGATTAAATGTCAGCAGTTGTTCAGACGAGTGTTTGTCTGAAGGTAAAATAACAGTTGTGTTGTTTGTTCAAGTCTTTGAAGTGAATGAATCAGACTGAAATATGAAAACAGCTCAGTGACACGTTCAGTATGGATCAGATATATAGGCAAGGCATCTTTATTTATATAGCACATTTCATACCAAGGCAACTCAATGTGCTTTACATGAAGACAAAACATTAAAAAAGAAAGAAAAAGAGAAGCATAAAACAGAATAAAAACAGAGATAAACAGAGTTAAAAGCAAGAGCAAATAAAAGTAAAATAAAAGAAAATAGATAAAATTCTTAAAAAGATTGATTTTTCTTCTTCCTCTTCCTCCTTCCTTCTCCTCTCTCTCCTCCACCTCCTCCTATTCCTATTCCTCCTACTCTTCTTCTTCCTCCTCCACATCTTCCTCCTCCTCTTCTTCCCCCTATTCCTACTCCTCCTTCTTTATCTTCTTCGTTTTCCTCATCCTCTTCTCTTCCTCCTTCTTCTTCCTCCTCCCTTACCTCTTCCTCCTTCCTTCTCGTCTCTCTCCTCTTCCTTCTTCTCCTCCTTCTTTCTCCTCCTCTTACACCTCTTTCTCCTCCTCCTTCTTTATCTTCTTCTTCTTCCTCATCCTCTTCTCTTCCTCCTCCCTTACCTATTCCTCATTCCTTCCCGTCTCTCTCCTCCTCTTCCTCCTCCTCCTCCTCCTCCTATTCCTATTCCTCCTACTCTTCTTCTTCCTCATCCTCCTCCTCCTGCTGGTGGAGGTCTAGAGGAACACCGTAGAGACAGAACTCTGTGTGCTTCTGTCTCTTAGACAGAGAAACTAAAGATGAGGAACGATAAAGAAAGAGAAGATGGAAGGAGAGATGAAGTGATGAGAGGAGACGAATCAACACAGAGGAGAGGAGGTGACGGATGGAGGGAGGGAGGGAGGAAAGGAGGGAGGGAGGTGGCCAGTTGAATGTTAGTATGGATTTCTCTGTGTTAACAGAATAGCTTGTCATGTCGGGGCTAAAATCTATCAGATCTATAATCCATCATCAGCTGCAGCAGCGGCGGATCAATACAGCTGCAGCCGGTGGCCGCGGCCCCAAGAGAACAGCTGCAGTCTGAGGCCACACTGGTAGAACAACCTGATGCAGCTGTGTTTGTGCTGTTTCCTCCATTAATACATTAAAACCAAGGGGGCAGTTGTGGGTCTGAGAAGTGAAGTCACGTCCGCGTTCAACAAACTGCAATCCCCTCTTCTTCCTCTGGGGGCTGGTGTCAGAAAGCAGCATTCTCCATAGACCCCCATGTTAAAATCACAGACTTTTCATCCTCAGTAAACATGTTAAAAGCCTGGTGCCAGCACGTTTTTTTGTCTCAATCGATAGTTTCTACCCCCGCACACACTCTGAGGGGGGGGATTTTTTTTAACTCTACCGTTTTACTGTTATTAGGTTAAAACTCTGGCCAATTAGGGCGCGGAAACGTTGAGTGACAGGTCCGAGCAGCTCCGTGGACAGCTGCTTGGAGGCCAGTGGGCGGGTTCTCGGCCGGCCAATCCAACATGGCGCTGTTCAGGCTGCCATGTTGGAGTCACAAAAACGACTCCCCAAAACTCATAGATATATATAGCCTACTGACTAGATGCCACGTTCCTAGGCAACTCTATTGAGTGGAATGCGTCAACGCGGCGGCCATCTTGGTCAGGGGAAGCCGTGTCTACTTACTGCTTTAGTCAACAGGGGCAGAGGTCTATCAACCATTAGAATCGCCATAACTCACTGAATATTCAACCGATTTTCAAGCCGTTTGGTTTATTATAAATGTCAGACAGATATTTATGATACAACAACAATTTTTTTTTGAAAATTTTTGTTTTTATGTATGAAACATACACTTAGATACTCAGACGTACGCTGAGAAGCAGTACGCGGCATCTAGTCAGTATATATATCTATGCCCAAAACCTAAGTAAAAAAAAAAATGAAATAGTGTTGTGTTGTTTAAAGCTGAATATGAACTTGTCTTTGTTCCATTATTATTATTATTATTATTATTATTATTATTATTATTATTATTATTATTATTATTATTATTATTATTATTATTATTATTATTATTTGAGGTCTGAAAACACTGGAACTTTTTGGTTATTTTGACTAGTTGTCATTTTCTGCCAATAAATGCTCTGAATGACAATGTTTTTATTTGAAATTTGAGAAAAACGTTGTCAGTAGTTTATAAAATGAAACAAAAGTGTTCATTTTACTCAAACACACACCTATAAATAGTAAAACCAGAGAAACTGGTCATTTTGAAATGGTTTCTTGTAGCTGGATATTACCACCTGTGAATAGGGTTCACTTTCGCTTTCTGGTTTTTATTTGTAAACCCAGAGTCCTAGACTCAAAACGTTACTAAGATTGATTCTCAACACGTATAGGTTCCCCTTTCAAATGTCAAATCAAAACTTCCATGTGCAAAAACAGTATTTTTCTTCACTAAACTAAAAATAATCAAGCAATTTTTTAGTGTTTTTCTTAATTTAAATGGCTAATACTTCCATACTAAGTGTAATAATCATTTACTGGATGTTAAAAATTGAAGTTTAAGTACATCTGGAGAAAGGGGTCAAAGCACACAGACATGGGGCATTTTATCACCACTTTATAGCTGTAACAACAAAATACGTCCACGACTGTTTCCTCCATACAGTTTATTATATTCTTTATGTAGATCTGTGAATCTGCTTTACACTGGGAAGACGGTGAAACTCTGCAGCTTCTTCTCAGTAACTAAAAGTCACTTTATTTGTAGAACTTGTCCGACCGAGTTCTCTGAGTGCAGCAGCTTCCTGCACAGGCAGCACTTTGTCGTTTGTGAAATGTAATTTTTGTCATTGCAGTTTCTCGCGGCTTCACACTGAGGCGGCGGCGGCGGTAAGAGACTCTTGCAGATGCAGCGTCTCCTCTCCAGGTGAGTCGGACAGAGAGACAGAGAGACAGAGAGAGACAGAGCAGCTTTACTTCAGACCACTGGACCGGCCACTCGCCACCAAATTGCAAAAAAGTTCCAGACAGTTGAATCAACGGCCGCTCGCTGCCACGGAGTCAGCAGAAACCTCAACAATATAAGCTGGGGAGGATTTATAGCTGGGCCGTTGTGTTGCAGCACAAACACACACTCTCCTAATGGACAATTACACACACACACAGTCTCCGTCCAACAACCGAGGTCCAGAGCTGATGCAGAAGGAGCTGTGACTCCGTATGGAGAAGGTCAAACACATGAAATAAAACTTTACTTGAATAGGTGTTCATAAGATTGATATAACACTGTCATAACCATGACATAACAGCTGTCATAAACATCAATGAATACTTCTGACAGCTGTGGTTAAGTGTCATTCAGTAAGTGATGTCACTTTTGATGCAAAGTTGACATTGTTTGAGATGTTTTTGTTCTGACAACTTGACATAAAGACAATTTAAACTGTCATAGCAGACCTAATGGACAAACTTTAACAATTATGTCAAGTTCTCATAACAAGTATATCTCAAACAATGTCAACTTTGCATCAAAAGTGACATAACTTACCGAATGACACTTAACGACAGCTGTCATAAGTATTCATTTATGTTTATGACAGTCATGGTTATGACTGTTTTATGTCAATCTTATGAATACCTATTCAAGTAAAGTGTTACCTATAATGATTATCATTGTTATAATAAAGCAAATAATCATTTGCTTCTTGGTAACATTCAAAACTTAGCCATTAGCAGAGAAGATGGGAAGATATAACTTACAGAAAGGCTGTGTGTGTCTGTACTAACTTACGGAGTTATGTGTTTCAGTTTCAGTTTGTGGTGTGACGGGTTAGATGATGAAATCAAAGGAAGTAGATTTATTATACAGTTTATTTTCAGGATATAGAGAAGAGGAAAGGGAGTGTTGGGCATAAATGGTTAATATGGTTCAGTAGTTTTCTAAGGGAATCATAGATCAGCATGTGCTTCATTCTCTACAATTCTTTTGTTTTTCGCATTGATATTTTGCACGTTTTTTTGTTTTTATTATTATAATAATGTTCGAAATAAACATTCATTCATTCATAGTGACCAAACTGACCTGGTATCAGTATCATCAGGATAAAAAAAATGCTCTGAGGATTTTCAAGAAGTCAGAAAACAACCTGAAATCATTTTTACCAGGTGAATATTTTCAGGTTTTTTATTTTTTTTCATCAGTTTACCTGCTTCACACTCGGCTCTGTAAACAAGGAATAATTCTCCTCTGTGCTGTGACATCCCAGAGACGTTTCACACACTCAGTACACACCTGTCACCTGTCGCCTGTCAGCTGTAGAGCAGAAACCCACCGGGCTCAGATGAAACGGGAGCTGCAGCTGTTGTTACTTCAGAAACACACAAAACACACAAAACACACCATCACAGATCGAAGCGCTGCACACAGAGCTGCTGTGTGTGTGTGTGTGTGTGTGTGTGTGTGATGACAGCGTTCAGAGCAGAAAGGTAAAAAGGAGTCAATCACCTTCTATTCAGTGACTGTGGTGTAATAAACAGTTTCAGAGGCTGTTCACAGATTCCTCCACAAACTCACACTGCTGCTCCACACACACACACACACACACACACACACACACACACACACACACACACACACACACACACACACACACACACACACACACCCACACGTGTAAAAACAAATTAGACTGATTAACTTCAGAAATTAACCACTGTAATCTGTTAGAGTGATAATCAGAATTTAACTGACTGTGATTCAGTGGAAACCAACTGTTTCCTGTCTAATAACAACAACAACAACATTAACCTTAAAGGGACAGTATGGGACTTTATTGGCTTTTTATTGACAAAAATCAAATATCGCTTTCATAAATACGTATTTCACTGAAGTGGAATCGCGCCCGCATACAAACGAGCGCTTTCTCGTACCTTAGAATGAGATGTTACAAGTCGTTACAAACATACAGGGGGGGGTTCACCGAACCTTCTCTGCCATGTTGAATCGCCATGTTTTATGTTCAGTGTCACCGTGGCTGTAAGTAACCTCAAACTCGGGCCGCCGGAGCTTCTCGGCTCGGGGAGAAAGTTTTCCAGACAGCGCCTATTAAAACTGTCACCACCGTGTAGCTAGTGTGAGGAAGGACGGAGGCACTGGTGTTGCCTTCAGGTGCAGTCAGACACCTGAATGACGCCGTGAGTGACGCCGTCGGCAAACCAACTGGATGTTATTTTACTCGACGAGAGAAAGCCGGTAAAACGTGGGTCAGGTAAACAATACGACATCACCATGACAACATGTTGTCAGGCCTGTATTGTTTTGCCTCGTGCTGGCGGACCGTTTGTTTACATAGAGGCTTGTTTATCCTGATACATGCAGCGTGTGTTGTTTTTCTGACTTCTGCCCGAGTTTACGTAAACGCAACAGCAAGAATACGTGCCGACATGCAACCGCACCGCTAGATGGGGGTAAATCTCACATACTGTCCCTTTAAAGGTACAGTACGTAGGAATTCCCCCCATCTAGCGGTGCGGTTGCATATCTGAACGTATTCTTGATGTTGCATTCAGGTGAAATGGGGCAGACGTCAGACAGACAACAGACGCTGCATGTAACAGGATAAACAAGCGTCTATGTAAACAAGTGGCAAAACAATACAGGCGTGACAATATGTTGTCATGGTGATGTGGTATTGTTTTACCGTCTTTCTCTGGTGGAGTAAAATGACATCCGGTTGGTTTGCCGACGGCCGTCTGCCTGACTGCACCTGAATGCAACACCAGTGCCTCCGTCCTTCCTCACACTACACAGTGGTGACAGTTTTAACAGGCCGAGCCCACAGCTCCGCTCAGTTTCCGTGGTTACCTACGGTCACGATGCAACATGGCCGCCTCACTGCAAAAACTCAAAATCTTTCCAAGAATATTTGTCTTATTTCTTGTCAAAATGTCTCATTTCTAGTCAAAACTAATCTCTTCTCAGTTTAAATAAGACTCATCACCTAAAAATGAACTTGTTTTTAGATCATTTTCACTTGTTTCAAACTAATTTTCACTTGAAATAAGTAGAAAAATCTGCCAGTGAAAGCAAGTTTTTTGTGCTTGTAATAAGAAAGAAAAACTTGCTCCACTATCAGATTTTTCTACTTATTTCAAGTGAAAATCTGCTTGAAAGAAGTAAAAAGTGTCAAAAACAAGCTGCAACCTGTTCACGCAGGCCCCCTAGTGGTTGGGACGCCGGCGTCCCAAATCAATAACACACGAACGGCGTCCTTAATATAACGAAAAGTAGGCATGCTGTAATGAAAACTCCACCACAGACCTTTTAAGGACACTTTCAGCAACAGGTAGGAAAAAAATGAAGTTTCTAGGTGCTACGGTTTTTTCACAGTCACTGAAAATGTCTCAAACAATATCAGACTACGGCAGCCCACAAGCGACGTCACGTCAACAACGAAGGTGATTTTAACATATATGTACCATCTGTACACCTCTTCTTTCACCACCAAAAAATCGTTTTCTGTCATATAAACAAAGGCAAAGCACAAAAATGCAGTTTTTACCCCATTAAAGGTTTAAACAAGCCTGCTCACTCTACACAAACAAACCCGGAAGTCATTTTCGAGTGCCGAAAAAGACGGACATAAACAGTCACAGACCCACTAAAACACTGAATAAAATTACAAGCTTACCCTCTTTTTCAAGCTGAAGATGTGCTCGAAAATAATCCATTGATTGATTTTATCCATCGTGACCAGATATTCCACGGCGTGTTACGTAACCCCGCAGTGCTAATGCTATGAGCTATTATCCGTCAGACTGCGCACCCGCTTTGCGCATCTCTCGTCGCCTGTCAATCAAAGTCACGGGGGTGAAAACTTTTTGGTCCAATAGCAGAGACTCTAAGGTGTGACCTGATATATAATGATCCCTGATTGGGCAAAGCTTAAGCCTGCACCCAGCTGGTTCATGTGGTTCCCTCTCCCCCTAGTGTCAACATGTAAGCAGTACAAGTCGACACAAAAAGTGTGTTTTTACTGCCCCAAGTTTAATTAAAAATAATAATAAAAGACAAAATGAACTATTTCAAATGTCCTTGTTAATTTAAGCCATCACTGATGGTTGTGGGATGTTTACTTCTGGAGTTTTAAAGGAAAATAACAATATAATACAGGCGAAAATAGGTAAATTCATGTTTGGATGGGTTTTGGACACTAAATATTCATCCCCAGAAATAAAATTTTCAAATGGCATTTTACTTATGTAACTGGTGTTCCTAAAACCCATCAAGTATGTGATTGGCCCCAATAGGTTATCTGTTGGAAAAAAAAAAAATCTCACTAAAATCTTGCAGTGTGCATTTTAGCCAAATTGGACAATTTTGGACACTGTACATCGCCAAGGGACACTGTTTGGAAAAACTCTATAGTGCCTCAGTAGTTTTACATATCAACCTAAAATTTGGTACACATGTGGACAGGGAGTGTGTGAACCATATATGTAAAATTCAACCTGTTTTATAATTAGGATTTTGATATATCACCTTTTCACCAAAAATTTCAAACTCGTTTTTTTTTTTTTCCAAAAAAAAAAGCAATTCCAGAAGCCCATTTTTTTATGGAATGACTCAATTCAATATTTTATACATATAGATGTAAAGGGACAAAGGTTGTCTTTAATTTAAGCCATAAACCATAGTTGTGGGATTAGTACTTCTGTGGCTATTAAGCTTTAATTGCAGTGATACAAAAACAGGCGGAAATTGCCAAAAATGGCCTCTGCATGAAGAGGTTAATGTGATGAGTCTTATTTTGACTAGAAATGACATTTTGACTAGAAATAAGACAAATATTCTTGGTAAAATATTTGAGTTTTTGCAGTGCTCGGTTCGGTGCGTCGCCCACTTATGTATTTGTAACGACTTGTAACAACTCATTCTAAGGTACCAGAAAGCTTTCATTTGTATGCAGCTGTGATTCACCTTCAGTGAAACATGTATTTATGAAAGACATGTTTGATTTTTGCTAATAAAAAGTCAAATAAGTTACATACTGGGGCTTTAA